>NC_043972.1:36237495-36554995 GCF_902148855.1 Sphaeramia orbicularis | reverse complement strand
CCATGAAGGTGTAGAAAAATGCACTACATAAGTTCAGTCCATTTACCACTTAAAGAATTATTAAGTGTTCAGAAGAAAGAGTCCTGAAGTCATGCCAATGTATTGGATTACAAAGAAATTAACTGAATATATTTACACATTTCTGTGACCACTAGAGGGAGTAGTGAGCCACTCTGATGGTCTCCTATGGGGGAGGAAAACTAACACTACAGGGCCTTTGACCAAAGTGTCAGAAAGTGACAAGATGAGATGAGAACCAAAGAAATAACTTGTCGAGTCAAAGCGATAAAAGCTAGAAGCACTGTTTTCATCACTGGACACAGTTCTGAATAAAACAGTGGAGTTTGATGCTGAAACCACAGTATTTCATCTGCATGGGTAAGTTTGATTATGAAGCTTATTTATATTATAATAGCCATGTGGCCTCTGTGTGCACGCGTGCGTGTGTTCAAGGATTCACACAAAATCCGTAAAGAGGTGAATGCTACAGATTGACATACTTATGTATTTTTGGTCAAGGAACAGACTAGTGAAAAGGGCAAGTTGATAGGACCAATATTTTGGGAGATATTAGTAATTTTGAAATACAATAGGCTTACAATCACGTTATGGCCGCAACACTTTGGTGGTGACTGCTGGACAAATGCAGTACCGCATGCATGAATACACAACAGCATAAAAACTACTACATCTAGAACCAGTGGATCCCCACGGGTCAATGCACAAGTGAAGGTGTAAAGTTAATGTGTTTTTGCTAAGTCTTTGCTAAGTTGCCGTTTGTTGATCCTCTAAATTGTGACAGTTCTGACCTTGTTTGGACAAAATCACTCTAAAAACCCATTTCAAAATGATAAGTCTGATAGGAGTGAAGTAAAAGTTCTGTAATGTGGTTTTACTGTTCATTCTTTCTTATAATATCTGCTAAGCTGTTTACTGTATGTAAATGTAACTGTATGGATAAATGGTATATTTAAAGAACCAAACCTGTAGGGTGATCACTCTCAATGCCATGTTTGTATGCTCATACCTGGTATCTGACCACATATGCAAATATTTCCACACTACAACAGGACTTACCGCTATAACCCAACAGCTGACGTATTTATACAAAATGACTTTGGCCCAAAGTAGAATAAATACACAGCGATACCAGAACGGCTGGGCCTGTGGAGAGGACACAGTTACAGTTAAGACACTGACAAGGCAGCCTAAAGGTTTCTTCCTTTAAATGGACATATTATAATGTCATTCTCACCTCATATTCATCTGTCAAGTAGTAGCTGTCTGGGTAATGGGGACTAAATATTGTGTATATCAGCAAGCACAGAAAGCCCAGAGCAAACCTCTTAATTGCTGGTATAATACTGTGAGAAGGAAAAAGATTGAGAAGGGCGATGAAAAAAATACAAATGTTAACTCCAGGGCTCCCACATTTAGTTTTTATAATGATAACGTAGTAAAATTACTCCCTCTGTTCGTTCTTCTTTCTTCAACTAGCTAGCTCTCTGCCTTTTCCTGCTTTTTACCTATTAGGAGGCTTTCCAGGGCAGTCGGTGAGCTCCCCCGCTACCAGCTTCTGGTAGCTGCGCAGTGTAAACTGGGGACCCACCAGGAAGCCTCCATAAAAGTACGAAAAGCCATACACCTCGAGCAGAGTGGGCACAGATGCCATGGCCGATGTCCTCTGCTCTGGACTTAGCTGGGACTAAGAATGAAACGCAAAAGAAAAACAAAAAAGAGAACAGACATGATAGATGTTTGAAAATTACACTGAGCTCAGGACCAGTCTAGATAAACAGGATTCTTCTATAACATAACCTGGGCTGGGACTGCATACTGAAGACTGACCCCTGGTACTTATCTGAGACACTGATAATGTTGATCAAATTGATCGGTTTAATACAGATCAAAACAGAATGAAGAGCAAAGCTTATGAGAATAAAGATGTCATAAAGCAACAGATGTGAAAGGCCTTTAAAAGACATGTTTCTTATAGAAATCACAGAGAATCCCATCAACTCATTCTGGTTTAGTCACTTGTCATGGTGTTCAAGAAGACCTACTTTGACACCAAGCAGTTACTCTGTGTTACTATCAGTTTCAGTCTCACTTTAGATAACAGCTCACTGTATATAATCATCTCTTCCATCATCCTCGCCCTCTGCTGACAAAGCATCTCTGGCTGAAATCTTTATCAAGTGTACATATAAAGGTCGGTTACAAATCTGGTGCTTAGTTAAAGCCAAGAAATGTGCTTTATCCCCTGGAAAGATCTATTTGCTGTTGGAGTCACATCAAATCTGTCACTATCTAAAAACCATCTACCTCTGTCAAACTTAATAGAATTAAACCAGAGTTACTGTCACGCTGTTGAATACCTTGGCGGGGAACTCAATGTGCAGTCTACAGTATATCCATGTATCCATATAATATTTGTAGTGAAAATTTCAAATGAATTTAATAAAAAAGGTAAAATGTGTATTCCTGGCAAAATGAAAGGTCTCAAAATACTGCCATGTGCCAAGTTCAGTGACAAACGTCTATAGGCAGTATAGCCATGGTCAAAAAGTGTTTTTGTAGCACAGTGAAGATGGCCTTTGACCTTTGGGATACACAGTAAGATATCATCACATTATCATTTCATACTATTATTAAACATTGTCAAAACTGTCAATATAGCTTCTTGAATAAAAATTTTGTTTTGTGAGATCATGCTGACATTTGATAACAAAATACTTATCAATTTATCAGAGCTAGATCTGAAGAAATTCCCTAAGATATTACGTTCACATGAATGGGATGGACAGCCTAACAATAACATGTCTCTGGCAACAGCTGTCGACAGTTCATAGGTGAATAGAAACAACATTACAGATATCACTACATTAACCAATGATGGAGGATGCAAGAGAAATGAACCAACTCACTGGCTCCTTCCCGCCGTCATAGTAGTCAAAAGACAAACCTGTAATCACAAAGCGCAGCTGATGTCAGAAACGCTGTCTCAGTCAATAAGGCCATCACAGCCATTAAAATGAACGCCTCATAGCATGCAGACGCTGTGTGAGGACTGTATCATTTAGACAGCAAGACAAGGGTGTCAAACCAACACAAAAATCCCACTCTGCATGGAACAATGAGGATGTCAATCTGAGTGAAGTAAGAAAAACTGACCGATAAGTTTGAGTGTGAGGACACAATGAGGCATGGTCCACTTGATGTCATACTCCTCCGTCGCTGTGTAGTAATATCCTGCCAGCAGGTACAACTACAGGAAAAGAGACAGAGTGAAAGAGAAAGATTTTTATTTTCAGTTTGACCTGACAAACAACTATAAGAGGAAGAAAAGATCTATGTCATGATAGATTACAGGAAGTGCTTTGTTTTTAAAAAAGGAAATCTGGAAGGCCACATTTCTGCTTAAAAACAGGTTTCACTACAGTTTTTCCTCAAAAAGTAGGTCATAAAGACAATATAGGAAGCATGTGATTTTATCACAAGGTTATTTGCTTTAGCTGTAGCTCTTGCTATATTCGCAAGATAATTAAAGGAAATGACAGAAAGTATAAGCAGAAATAAAACTGATAGATGCAGTAACTGAACCACTGCAGTAAAAGTCTGACAGCGGACACAGGTATCCTGCGTGAAAACATGACTAGGAAAAGAGGGAGAAAGAGAAGAAAAAGGAAAGCCTCACCATTTGAAAGGAAAAGCTGCTCAGGACTGTTGTTACCGTCCTTCCCATGAGCCTCAGCATCAGGAATTGGATAAGGATGCATACTGCAGAGTGCCAGAGCTGAGAGCCTGGGAAAGAAATGGATGGAGGGGGTGGGATGGATAGGTGGGTGGGGGTGATGGTGTGAGTGCAGTCAAGTGTAACCTGTAGAACTGGACAACAGTATTTTTCTTCAACAGTACAGTATTGGTAGAGATGGAGGAAGGCCAATGAGGCAAAGATATGACACACATCCAGTCTGAAATGAGCTTTCATTACGGAGGCTGGAAGGAAACAAACACTATTCCACAAGGAGAAAGAAAAAGCAACCGACCTGCTGTAAAATCCAAGTGCAGCCACAACAAAATAAAGAAAAGGGAAAGACAACAATGTTAGCAGTTTGTGATTCCTCCTGCATGCAAGAAGAAAACTCCATCCAGTCATCTTTTCTACTCATGAACTGTAACTTAATTCAGTTTAAAACATCCAGTGTGTGAGATGAAGGGGTCTTAGAGGATCTAACTACAGACATGGATTATAATAATAATAATAATTGTGTTGTCATTAGTGTACAACCACATGAAAATGAGAGTCACTTCATTACCTTACACTAAGCTGTTCATACCAACAGAAGGAGCAGATTGCCTTTCACTTATGGACTACCCCTCCTGCCCCCCGAATTTATTACCACAAGCCGAGAACAGGGGTTCTACTGAGGGACTTCCTCATTTTTACAACCACATCAGTGAGGTGTTTAATTGGTAGCAATCTACAACCTCACCAATAGATGTCCCTAAATATGACACAGTAAACCTTTAAGTTTCCCCTGCTGCAAAGCTGCAAGTCTCACTGGTTCAACTGAATGATTCATAGAAAAGTAATTTTGCACAACTTCTGAAGCCAGAAAAGGTGTTTTGTGTGGTTGATTTTCAAGGACATTGCATTTTATTTTTGTTACACAAAAATGATTTGAACTTGATTAGCGCTACCAAATGATTAGTACACTCCTTAATGTGAGCATGTGCTGCTATGCATGAAAGCTACATTCATTTCTTCTTTAAACCAGAAATACTTCAGTAGTGGGTGATGATTCATAGGTCATTACAAGGAATTTGGCTTTGAGTCACAAACCACATGGAGCAAACACATTTACCGTTTTGGTGAAAGTGCTTTATCTGAAAGTGGCTCCTTTGCGAGAAAAAATTACTTCACGGACAAAGGCTTAGCTGCTCGGGGTAATTTTAGGGAGTAATTTTGGCCCACAATTGCACTGACATTTCAGAAACTTTAACCAACCCAAAATCTGAAATAAGCTTCTTTTTTCAGTGAGTAGCATTTTCTTAAATAACTGACTTTGTGACCTTTAACATTCAGTTTTCCATGTGCAGTCTCTATATGCAAATAACACATAAATACACATGAACCCTGAGGTGAGTTTCTACTGTGTGAAAAAAGGTCCCCTAGTTATTTTATTAAACCCCACCCCCCACAAAACAAATCCACACTCACCACATCTTCTTCACCTAAGTCAGACTCTTTGGCTTATCCACCACGCACAGATACTAAATTGACTTGAAGTGAATAAAATATCCATTCGAGACACTCTGAGTCAATTAATCTCTGCTCATTCACCAAAATGTTAAAGACAAGTGTCAATATTATCGACTGCTTCTTTGTGTTCATTACTTCTACACAAGACCTATCAAAGCTGTGGCTCAGTGTGTACCATTTTTTTCATTAAAAGCTAAATTAGTCTGAAGCTTCTGAGAAAACAGTTGGTTTGCAAATGCATCACATACACACAACCTATGAGTCCAGGCCATGAACTACAAGTTCAAAACAGTCACTTACAGTTTTCTTTTCTCCCCACTTCCATAACTCTCCTTAACAAACAGTTATGGTCGATCAAAATATTCAGTACTGTATATACCTGTGATTTTTGTAAACTCATGTGATTTTGTGTTGTCATCTGTGTTTACTGCCCACGACACTGGGATCAGATAACAGTGCTGTTTTGTTTTATAATTGTAATATTTATGCTAACCATTGCAGCTGTAATACAAATAAATGTCCCTTTTAGGACAACAAAGTGTTCCTTTAACTTAACTAAAACACACAAGTCAAGTTAAACTCAGTTTTAACTGTAAAAACAGCAAGAGTGGACTTCACTGGGACTCTGACTCTGAATGACTTTGAACTACCCCTCCCTGAGCCTCAACACTGTTGTATATTGAATAAAACTGCCACTCGTGTAGTGTGAACAAGAGGACAAAGTACATTCAGTGTCAAAGGACAATGCATTTCCTGGGTCAAGATTTTGCCAATTGCCGTAACATTACCTCCACAGTTCTAAATGATCATTTCTGCATCACACAAGTGCTTGCAAATTATCATTAGCATCAGAAAAATAATTTTTATAGAGAATTAATTATTTTCTTTATACTGTAAATCTATTAGTCTGCTGATGAAGAGTGTAAACGGTGTATGACTTTTTGTAAGGAACCTGAAACACACATAACAAATTAAAGTAATGGACCTTATCAAAATATAATACACTAATTATCTCATTCATCTGCGCGCAATCTACTAACTGAATAAGCAAATGTTTCAGATTCTTAGATATGATTATTGTCCGCTTACATCCCTCTTCTATGGTGGTCATATGAATATTTTCGAGCTGTGAATCACACAAAACATTTGAAGATGTTATCTTGGGCTTTCTGACACTTTATAGACCAAATAATTCATAGATTAATCTAGAAAAAAATCAACAGGTAAATCAGCAATGAAAAAAAAAATGCCAGTGCAGCCCTAATGATGACAGAACACAAACATCTTGCCAGTTTCATGTTTTACATCTGACTAAACCAGGGGATGTCCAACTCTGGTCCTCAAGGGCAGGTATCCTGCATGTTTTAGATGTTTCCCTCTTCCAACACACCTGATGGTCGTTATCAAGCTTCTGCAGAGCTTGATGATAGACTTATCATTTGAATATGGTGTGTTGGAAGAGGGATACATCTAAAACATGCAGGATACCGGTCCTCGAGGACCAGGATTGGACACCTCTGGACTAAACAATCAAAACTCATTATCTCACCAAAGTTGAATGCTGCTAGAGCCAATCCAGAAATCGCATGGAACAAGTGGATAACTGTGGCTGACTGGTAGAAAAAGAAGCGTCGATACACCAGTGCAAAGGGATACCCTGTGGAAGGGACAAAGAGAAAACGCAAAGGATAAATTGTTAATGGAGCTGAAGTATGCAACTTCATATCAAGCGGAATACTGTTGACAACCCCCCAGGATTAACAATGATGACCTTGAGGTAAAAAACAGAAGTGACACAGACACACACAATGGCTAAGGTGCAACTTATGTAGAGTGTGTGGTTGCAAATCTGGCACTGAAGGGGAATGATAAGAGCCCTACAGAGAGGACAAATGCACCAGTACATGCTAAATGTACAGTATTCTTAAACAGGGGTCAGTGAGTTCTGTTGTATTTATTATCAATATTGGCAATATCAGGGTAACTTGTAAACCTAAAAATGCTTCATTCTAATCATGTAACTTTGAATTATGGTGTGTTTTTAACTTTGAGTCATTCATTCTCGCCAGGAATTCCTGTATCTTTATCCAAGTAGGGATGAGAATAAGTAAGATTTTATTGATACCAATGGCACCATCAATTCTGCTCATTAATCTAATTTCTTATCAGTTCCATGTGGAATGATAGCAGAGTGGTATAAATTATGTGAAATAGGTATTTCTTCGTTGTTTTTTAATGTGCATACACCAGAAAATCACAGCAAAGTTATATCAGGACAACCTTCTGCATGAATTCTCAAAGAGTCTTCATTTATTCTTTAAAGTGCCCTTCAGTTTCATTTTACCTCTATGCATTTGCTTTAGAGGATTAGGCTCTCTGTATTTTCAAAGTTTATTAAACTTTTCACAAATATCAGCCAATTTATGATCAGATTTGCAGTCGGAAAGAACGGTCTTGAACACAGAGGCAGAAGGATTACAAGACAGACTATGAAGAATAACAGAATAGTTTGCAACTGAATAAATCAGGTATAGACCTGTTGCAGGGTTAATTATCTGACTCGAATGTGGACTCTTGTGCAATTACAACACAAGCACTGTAACTGGAAGATTGAAAGTGATTTACAGCTGCACCGGTTTAAGAATATGGAAATGTGGCTGCAATGAAATCCTAACAAGCACCTTATCGAGTTGCAGCTATTGGCTAACTGAAACCTGTTATTTCAGCCTATGTAAAGCAGAAAAAACTCTCACAACTTGATATTATGATAGACGTTGCTGTTGTAGTGCAAGACAGTTGCAATATGATGTTATTATGCAATACTCATGAAGCAACACTAGTACAAGGCGTATGAAGTGGCGTGACTGGTTTCAATCATTACCCAACCACAGTCTGATGTGAACAGAAATGCTCAGCCTATTTTTTTTTTCTTTTTTGTGCGAGGTGACAGAGAAAACAGACGTGTCCATGTGTCAGGACAAAGTTCAGGGAGGACAGTTTAGAGGACATCCTCCCCCACCACACACACACACACACACACACACACACAGTCACTACCAGGACATTCCCACCCTGTGTAAAGAGGACTTTCTGTGGTAGTAGAGTAGTACTGGTAAAACTGGTCATTACACTAACTAATACGAAAGAACATACAGGGTTAAACAAATTTGTTTACCATTTTGAAATGTCGCAGTGAATAGGTTTACTATGGAAAATGGGTCGGGGGACACAACTGCAGCCTGTGTTTGTGCTCTTCGGGCTAAGCTTTTCCCTCCCCCTCCAAACTTTGGGGCTATTATTCTCCCCAAACTCAACGACTCACTCAATTACTCCATAGTTCAGTCATCGAAAATGGGAGCGGTAGAGGGGGGACATTTATATTTTCTGGTTGGCTAGTTGTCTGTTTATTTAGCCAACCTAGTGTATATGAGTGATGAATGACATGGTGATAAAATTGTAACTGTTGACAATATTATATAAAATATACAAACCCACCCCATTAACTCAAGTAACGAAAAGAACCTGGTTGTATTATCATCACGAAACAGGACATATTGAGCTTTCCTAACACTTACTTGAAAGGCTTCTAGAAATTATTAATTTGTTTACAAACCCTGGTGGTCGTGTAAACATGATACCCATTGAGCTAGTTGCACTGTTGTGGAGTTAAACAAATGAAAGCAGCCTGTAGCTGTGTCAGTTACTACCTGACTGAGCAGACGAGCTGTTAGCAGCTTTAATAGTTTACTCAGTTTAACGCTTATTCCAACCTGTCAACGGGACGAATGCCATGCCCACTAGCTAACTTGGATACTGGTAACTAAATAAGGTCAAACCTACCGATTAAAATGGATAAAATAAGCCGAACCGCCGGTTCTGGGGATCCTAAGTACTCCGACAGATCCTCCAGCAAGGGAGCCGCCATGTTTCTTGTGGGCGGAAACGTCTCTTCACGACGGTTCAGTGAACTCTAGTGACTCTCGGCACACATTCTGCACCTCACGCCGCTTTTTAAAGGCCCTTCACGGTTCAACCTCTACGGAGGACAAGCCCTCCGCCCACAGCTCCTCCTTTCACACCTTTAAACCCTCTCCTATATTTTTAATTGTTAAGTTTTCATCGTAAATCACAGAGGTTATTTATATTATGGGCTAACAGATGTCGGTATTAGTCAGAAAACAACATCAATTACTGTAATTTTAAATCATGCATTAATATGAATGATAAATTATTTTTCAGACAGTTAAACTTATGGTGTTAGTTTGCCCCCATGTGGCAATGTATAAGAAGAGCACGAATTTTTACTAGTTTTACTGCCTAATGTCCAGTACATAGAACATAATAATACTGGAGGTGCGTTAATAGGACTAAGTGACATAAAGAAACGAAGGTAACTATCTGATATTTAAAACATCGACAAATGTACACTCTAGAGCAATAAACTGTCTTTACAAATAGACTAATGGACACAAATATACTGACATTAAAAACCAACGATCACCTCAGAGCTTACAAATACAATTCTATCACATTCTACGGAAAAGGAGGTGTATTTTGTTATTATAAATGGAGTTTAATTGTATTTATTTAATGCTAAGTTTTTTAGCAACAGTAATGCATTACCAGATCAGAAAATTTCTGCGCTTTTATCATTGTACATTGCCTTTGGGCTTCTCTTTAAGAGAAACCTTCTAGAGAAATATCAAAAGAGCTAAACTTCCTGCCCACGTGATGCGTCAGTTTAACTTTAGTATACAGTATGCATGATTCACTATCATGGTGGTAAAAACATATGATGTTAAAAACAACAACTACTGATATAAATCAAATGCTGGTTTAATACATACCGCTAATAATACTTTAATCAACATCTACCTGCATTGAAAACACATTTTTACCGCAGTGCATTCTGGTATGCAAATACTGATGCATTCCTCCAATAGGTCAGTGTAGCAGACGACCAACGTCACATGAAAGAGGCGGTAACTTTGTCATTTCAACCAATGAGATGGTCATTTGAGCCCCACAGTCGAATATATAATATAGTTTAATGATTTCACCATAAAAGTAACACCAGAACTGATCCCAAAAAATCAATGACACGATGCAAGACATGCTATAAATAATGGTTAGTAGTGATAATGATGTATTCTTAAATTCTATGTCAATCCAGTTTGATAAAAAGCACAATAGATTATTCAAGTAACTGATTTGATCTTCAGCGTGTGATGGACTTGAATATATTGTATTTACAAGTAAATATAGTAATAACAGAGCATAAAAAGAGGTCTTCACGGCATAGCCCTAATTTAAATGTACACTTCTTATTGTCTTATGTAATAGTCTGCTTGCACTAGGGATGTGCACAAATAATTGATTCATTGAATGGTCAGAATGGTAAACATAGTCAACATCTGTTTTATGATTTTTATTTATTTATTTATTTATTATTAATGAATTAACTAATTTTGTTTGGGGTCACTGCAGAGAGCAGAATTCATGTTTATGGAACTGTTTTTCATACGTTTTGTAAAGTCTGTGTTTTGAGTGTTTTACAATATTAAATGGTATACTTGTGGTTTATCTGCTCAGTTTATGTATGTACGTATGTTGACCTGAACAAAAATACACGGAAAAACAAGCTTAAGGTGAAAGCTTCAGTGTGTGTTTGTGAGCTAAGGAGAATACAATACTATTGATAATATTGGTTGATTCTTTTACTTAAAATTTCTTCTACATGGATAGATAGATTAAATTCCATCCTTCCTGACAGTTCTCAAAAATATCTGTTTTAAGTTGACAAGGTGAATATCAAATTTTCCGTTATCACAATTCCATACATCACAATACACAATCGGTCAAATAATTAATTTTATTATTAAATTATTGTTGTTGTTTGGGTATTAGTATGACTAGATAGTAGTCTATGAATGTGGGACAATGGATAAAAATGTCTGTCACCCAAACTGTGTTTGATAAATCAGTTAAATTCTGAGTTTAAAAAAACTGTACAATGTTATTTATGTTTAAAACTGTTCAAAAGAAATGTCATAAAAATATATCAAGAATGTGAATGTAAATTTTCCACTACTCAAACTATTTAATTGTTTTGCTTTTTGTTGTTGCTATTGATACTAAGCAAAACGCATTGGTAGCTGTTTTATTTAATTTTGTTTGGTGATATGAATAGGGGGGTAGGCATAATAAGCTTAAGCTTCAGCCTATTCCTTTTCAGACTTTTTTGTTTTTCACTGTATCCTGCACAAACGTATAATCCTTGAAATGACTGAATGTCTGAATAAACACAGTTAAACATAAAACCTCTTCTGAGAGACATTATTTACCTATCACACAGCTTGTGCACCTGATATTATGTTAAAATGAGACCCCAAACGCAGAGAATGCTAACTATAATAAAAAGTCAGTGCATTTACTCACTTTTTTTATTCGTTAACAAGCACTTCAGTCAGTTAGCTTATAAGTGTAAAAACTGCAGCTGTGTGATAAGCTGATGGATTGAACTTGTTATTGTTAACACTTGTGGGATGCAATTCACGCACAGTGCACAGTTCCAGCAGGGGCCCATTTGTCACACAGCTAGAACCCTCCAGCATGTTGAGTCAGATGGTGAAGTTTACTGGTAGTCCTTGAAGGCAGCATGACATTTTGTTCTTCCCCTTCCTCAAATGGGGAGATGCGTTTGCAGGCGTACCGCCATAAACCAATAGATCCGCGAGAGAGGAGGGGTCAGGTTTTCCGCCTTATAAATACCCAGAGCTGCTTCCATTTGTTCGCTCTCTTACCCCAGAAGAAGTGGACCCTGGTAGGCAGTTGATACCGTTTTATTCCTAAGCAAACACCTCCAAAAAAAAAAAACGCAAACATGAGCAGGAAATTCTTTGTCGGTGGAAACTGGAAGATGAACGGCGACAAGAAAAGCCTCGGGGACCTCATCCAGACCATGAACGCCGGCAAAGTGGACGCCAATGTTGGTACGTGGATTTTGACACCGGTTATGCTAATTCTCATTTTTAGCATTGAATATCTTAGCCATTCGTCTCCCTATACCTACGGGTTCGTTCTAAAGTGACGCAGCTGTCTGTGAATGCACCGTTTCCTGTCTGCATGTGACATCCAACCGTTCCAGTCAAAATGGCTCAGAGTCATTCAATAATAAATCAATGAGGACATTAGCATCACGGACATCTCGTCACATTTTATGTTCTTAAAGTTACATGCAGTGGGAAACCCTTCTTCTCGCGATGCAAGCCGAGCTGCTAGAAAAAAAAAACGGAGACGGACAGAAATTCTTGCATACAGAGGACGGACGCTCAAATGGGATTGTCGGTCATGTCGGTGGTGGGTGTGCGTTTGCGGCGGCACGTAGTCCAGCAGTCAGCCCTGCCGTGGAGGAGCATGGTGCGTTCACGGGAGGACTGCGTAAAATAAATTCCCCTTTCCTCTGTAAATGGACACACTAGCCTTCAGAGTGCTTTCATGGTAAATCATCATTATTTTAATTCATTGAGAGGGCGCTATGTAACAGGTTTCTTTGTGCTCATTAATTATCTTCCATCACTGAAAAACGCACTCATAGACCTATTTCAGCAGTGTTTTATTCACTTCATTGAACGCTGCAGTCGCTTACCCTGTTGCATTCCACTTCCTAAACTACCCAATTTTGCACGATTACACCTCAGCTTTTCCATTCGACCTCTAACAGTATTTGTCTTTAATACATGTATTCAGAGGTTGAATGTGCCCAGGCCTGTTTCCGCTGTCACGATGCCAGCTGTGCTCCTTCTACAAATTGGGATTATGCAACTGTATAGAGTTGTGTGTACCAGTCTGATGCATGGTCTGTTCAAGAGCAAACTGTCACTATTGAGTCCACCACTTTGCAGACTATCCTTGGACTTTGCTCCACTGTTGAATCCGCCCCCTTCCAGTGCCAGAGTGAAACTTTAGGAGGTTATTTCCATCGTCCTCTCTGTTGAGCTTTAAAGTCAAAGTTCAGCTGTTTTACACCCAGACGTTTTTCGTAACTTGTTGGATACTTAGTCTGCTCTTTTACTGAACCTTTGAACTCAAAACTGCCTGTGACCTCTGCAGAATGCAGCCATGTAGGTGACCTTTTGGAGGATGAACTCAGACCTTTAATTCGGAGACCTGACTGTGGCCGTGTAGAAATGACCTTTTACCAAACCAGTAATAACAGGAGGTGTTTAATATAGACTCCTGTAACCCCAAGATATAGTTACAATGTGAATGTCAGTGTCTTTACTTCACTGTACTCTGCTTGACTTGTGCAAATTGACTGCATTGCTGTTTCCACCTTAGGGAATATTCCCTGAAGGGCAAACATTTTTGTGTGTGCATTTAGAGATGTTGCAGTTGCAGTTTAAGATCATATATAATATGGGAAAATAGTCGTCAGTTTTATTTCTATGGCGCAATATCACAAATCTGCCTTACAGTATAACAAATATGACCCTTTCTGTCATTTCACCCTTGGTTCAAGTATAGAAAACTCAATCAACAACAAAACTTTGTAAATTATGGGTCATTTAATAACAATGAAGTTTTTCTGTTTTGCCTTACTAGTAAGGTCTTGGAGGATGAGTTTCAGTGAGTTTCTTAACCCCTAGGGTGTTCCAAAGCCCTGGGAAAAGTCGTTATGTAATTTTGGTCTTGGTAGCTTTCAAAGCTTTTGTTCAGTGCTTTTACAGGCCATACTTAAACTTGGAGAAAAATGTAGCCTTCAGAGAACAGTCTCCATCTGGTTTGCAGTTTTTTATTTAATGAAAGAAAATGTATACATGCAAAAGAGTCACCTGTCTTTTTTTCTCATATTATAGCTTGGCTTACAACATTTACACTTTCATGAATCAATGTATTCTATTTCTGCACCCATAGGCTCAGACTGATTCTTGCACCAAAACACTGCTACATTACTTAAACTGAAGAAGTTTGCTAAGAATAGTCTCATCTGTCTTCATCCACAGAGGTGGTGTGTGGTGCTCCATCAATCTACCTGGACTTTGCAAGGTCCAAGCTCGACCAAAAATTCGGTGTAGCTGCTCAGAACTGCTACAAAGTTCCCAAGGGTGCCTTCACTGGGGAGATCAGGTAAGTCATATCCTCACCTTAGACATCAGAGATTAACCAGTTTTTTTTAGAAAATAACTTGTGTAACTGTATTGTGTGTGTTCAGCCCTGCGATGATCAAGGACTGTGGGGTGAACTGGGTGATCCTGGGACACTCTGAGAGGCGCCACGTCTTCGGAGAGAGCGATGAGGTATTTAGGAATTATTTTATCTTGTTCATTCAGTTTCTGTTACTTCTCTTTATCTTATGAAAAAGTGGAATGGACAAATTACACACAGTTCTGATTAGACTGTGTGTCTGTTTGGTGTTAGCTCATTGGTCAGAAGACCGCCCACGCTCTGGAGAGTGGTCTCGGTGTGATCGCCTGCATCGGTGAGAAGCTGGACGAGAGAGAGGGCGGCATCACTGAGAAAGTTGTCTTTGCTCAGACCAAGGTCATTGCAGGTGTGTAACCATAAGCAACATTTCAGTGGAGCTTTGCAAACAAAAGTGTGGCATAAATTTCCAAACTTGTGAAATGCAGATTCAGCTCTTATCACACGTCTCTCTCTCAGACAATGTAAAGGACTGGAGCAAGGTTGTACTCGCTTATGAGCCTGTGTGGGCCATTGGCACCGGGAAGACTGCCTCCCCACAGCAGGTAAATATTAGAAAGCCCTAAATATCTCACTTGTGATTGTTAAGACTGGATGCCCTAACCAAAATATTGTTTCCTGATTGATCTCTTAGGCTCAGGAAGTTCATGAGAAACTGAGGGAGTGGCTGAAGGTCAACGTTTCAGAGGCTGTAGCCAACTCTGTGAGGATCATCTATGGAGGTCAGTTCAGCATATGTTTACATTATTAAAACAAAAAGCTTAAGTAGACTTGACACATGCAAAACCACCGTGTAATTATATCAGGAATGAAGGGGCTCAAACACGACAATAAAAAGAGATATCTTTCAAAGTCTGAATTCAGGAAAAAAGGAAAATGGTAAATTGGCAGTCCAGCAACATTTCATTCTACTGTGGGGAAAAAAGAATCTGCCCTGATCATTTACAGCCACAATGTGCACAGTAGAGATGCATCTTAATAATGATTGGTCATTACAGTTGTCTGTTACATGTTTTTACTTTTTTTTTTTTAAATTCTTTATTGAAATTTTCAAAAGAATACAGGCACAGACATATGTCCCTATACTTAATACAGTTGATTAGCCACCCATAAATACGTTCACTTATAAAACTGCTCTTTATCTATATAAAAAAAAAAAAAAAAAAAAAAAAAAAAAAAAAGGCCTTTTTTATACACATTAACACCTTTAAATAAAAAAAAAAAAAAAAAAAAAAAAAAAAAACATACATACATATACATGTTAACAAGGCACACATTCTTAAAACATGCATACATGTTTTTTTTTTTTTTTTTTGTCTTTTTTTTTACATGTTTTTACTTCCCCTCTCCATGAAATGAACTTGGAGCCAAAGTCTAATGTCCTAGGTTAGATTTTCTAAAGCCTTAAAACAGGAGAAATCAGTTTTTTCTCAGACCACATGAATTACAGTATGCCTTAAGTTTATTTTTATCGTGTGACACCAAAACATAGCACCTACTGAAGTTTTAACCATGTTTCATAAGATTAACATTAAGAGATAAAAGAGAAATGAGAGTTTTGGTCACATTTAAACTCGATGAAATTGAGTAATTGATTGGAGGATCTGGATTTGGCATATTGATTTAGGAGATATGAAGTGTAAACTCATTAGTACAGCCAGTGTTTAATAATAAATGTGGAAACCAGTAGAAGCGTTGGGAAATAAATCTCTATTGTATTAAATGTAAATGCCAGCTGTACTCAAACGTGGCACAAATCCAGTGGTGGTTGATGGGTAGTCGAGTTTCTTGGCTTGATCTCCTCTCATGATTCTACTCTTCTTCTCAGGTTCTGTGACCGGCGGCACCTGCAAAGAACTCGCCTCCCAGAAAGACGTGGATGGCTTCCTTGTGGGCGGAGCTTCCCTCAAGCCAGAGTTCATTGACATCATCAACGCCAAGGCATAAAAAGCCAGAAAGCTGCAACGAGACCACATCAAGATCAGAGGCCAGATCTGTTAGATGATTTAAGTCCATCATCCCTTCTTTTCAGCACTTAGTTCTCCTTCCCTTTTTATTAAACGTATTTGTGTAATGTTGTCATTCCCTCCTTTTCCTGTATTTTTGGTATATTTTGTTATAAAGAAAAGGGACAGGTTGACACATAACACTTTACTGCACTGAGAGTTAAGTCCACTGAGATAGTCTGTGTGCTTACTAACTTCCACACAAAGTGCTCAAGCTGTAAAGACTAACAGTTACACCTTGACATGGACAAGCAGTCCACACCTTTACTTGAAAAGTTTACAACTTTAGTGTAAACAGTGTCACAGCTCATGTCAATCAGATATATTTGTATTTTTAATGTCGGTGTCTCTTTTGTGTAATTATGATGTTCTGTGGCTTTGACCCCCTCCCCCCCAGACGTGCATGATCCGCTCTCTCATTGGCTCTTCTGTCATTGGGGAAGCATACATTTTATGTTCATCATATTTTGTCATGGCCAATGGATGTAAGGGTGGGAAGGCTGTAATGAAACATTATAATAAACAGAGACTGTTTCAGTGTTTTTGTGTCTTGTTTAATTTATCCTTCATAATGGAAATCATTATATTTCACAGTAATGCCTACTTCCATGTACAGCAGGAGCTTTCATAACCCTGTTCCACATCTGACAGCAGAAGTTCCTAGGGCTATTCTTAGGATGACAGAGACAATATCTCATTACAGGATTGAGTTGCTGTGAAGACAATGCCATGCAGACAAGCATCTGACTACTATTTTCATCCTGGGCCTGAACTGAAACTGGGTTTGACATGTAACAGAGACCCATGTGTCAGGGGAAAATTGCGCCTTAGCAAAAACTGAGACTGAGGTTGTCTACGAGTGGTATAATCCAACCAAAGCACAATAAGTTAGTTGTAAAAGCATAGGTGCTCTGCATTTATACCACTTGGTTTCTTCATATTTCATTCTTTAACAAAATGTCACTGCAAACAAAAATAACAAATGAAGATGCCTCTCTGTAGCTGTATGATACTATTGATCCAGGCACCCTGTTTCTGTTGGTATGTGATGGAACATGCAGGCACTTTACAATATGGGCAGATATTTTTGTGGTGTTGCAGACAAGGAGTGCACAGGCCTTTGACTTGCATTGTGCAGCCTTTTCAACCAAGACATATGGACCAAAAATTCAACAAGGAACCAAAAAGATTTCTGATGATGTCAAGCCCTTGATTCATACATACAACATACTGGAAACAAAAATGATGGGACCTCCTTGAAGATCTGAACTACGGGGTTAAAAACAGAAAGGGTCAAAGCACTGACACCTGTGGGATGCCACATGACACCACAGGACCTGGAACCACACAGTAACACATGATATATAGTAGGGCCTGGCAGCGCCTTGCATGGCAGCAGCCACCCACTGGTGTTTGAGTGTGTGCATGAATGGGTGAATGTGAGGCTTTGTAAAGCACTTTGGGCGCCATGAAGGTGTAGAAAATGTGCTATGTAAGTACAGTCCATTTACCATTTACCATATTCTGAGGAGACCTTCAGAGCTGTGCCCATGATCCTGATGTCAGTGTCGTGGCAGTGGAGGAGGATGTTGTGTGTCCATGGTGTCAAACACAGAGCTCAGATGTAACATCGACATATTGACTCTAAGGTACAAGTAAGTTAATATCTTAATTTCTTACAACCTATCAAATCAGAAGTTTGTTATATACTTTGTTATTAAAAGATAATTAATTACAATGTATGATCTTCGCAATAATGAGACTTAAAAAACACTATAATTTAATGTACATCTGTGATATGGTAAAAAATGATGAATGTCTTCAGGGCAAATATGAGTACAGGATGTGATCCATCTGCCTGTAAGGACAGTCCATTGATAATTACACACAAAGGAGTAATTCAGTATGATCGCAGTGTATAAACCCCTCATTAGAGAGATGCCAAAATACAAACAAGAACAGGAGTGGAGTGGGCCAGAATGATAGATAATAAACAAGTATAGGCAGCTTATAATATTTGTTAAAAGATGCAGAAAACTCAGAGTAGACCACATAACTAACAGTACATTCTGTTCTCTGAGAGTAAATGAAGCATGAGTCACAGAATGGCAGTTTAGTCTCAGTTATACATCAGATATCACTCACTGTGTGCACATCAGTATTCAGTAAAGTCTGACCCTTAACTAAATATTTGCAGGTGTCCATATCTTTGCCTCTTTTACTTTATCCTCATTGTGTTGAAAGAGTCACTATTTACAACCCTAGTGCTTTTTATGTTGCAATTCAATGTATCAACCCCCTTTAAGGTCAGTAACAATTATTTACATTCCAGAATAAAAGACTGAATATGATGAAGTAGACAGAAATAGAGATTCATTTTATGTAGATTCTTTTCTTCTTATTTCCTGTGACCTAAATGGGAACAATACACATTGATTCCTTTACCACTTTGGCCAAATACAGTGATTATAAACTGAGTCCAAGTTACACTTTATCTATCAAGAATAAATGATATTGTCACAATCATTTCATGAGAAGAGAAATGTTTTATTTCAGCTTTATTGGCAACAGTGTACATAGCAATGATGCCACAATCTATGCTTACCCTTTGATTCACTTATGTATTGTATCTATGAGGTGAAACTGCGGTATTGTAAGATTGTGGTTGATAATTCGCACTAAAACAAACCCTAAACAGCATCAAAACAGCACCTACAACATGGGCAGGTGTTTTATTTAACTTTAAAAATCACATTTTATCGCTGATGATTTTAATGTCTGTTTTAATTTTAGTGTTAATGTTTTTAATATAATTAAAGTCTTATTTTATCTTTCTCTTATCTTAAATGTATTTTTTATGCCTCTCCTGTGATGCTTCTATGTTTTATGTAAAGCACTGTGAATTGTCCTGCACATGAAATGTGTTATACAAGTAAACTTGCCTTACCTAAATTTGCTGATCACATGTTTTGCTTTCTCTTTTTTCAATCTGTAAGTTGTGATGTGCGTGTGTAAATGATAAACTGAGACATAATAATGTGTAAAAGGATAGTTTGTAAATGTAACCATTTTCATAATGTAATTTTACTTTTTGCACTAAAAGAAAGAGAAAAATTTGAAGTTGTCATTATTTATGGGTTATCGTGCTGCTGTTTTACTGGTCTGGTGTGCTTGAGATCAAATTGGGCTGTATGTGGCCCCTGAAGTCAAATGAGTTTGACACCTATGCCATAAATGCTTGGTGATGAGACCACCTGAATCTGTCGGTCTCCTCAGCAGGTGGAGGTGTCTCTGGTCCTTCTTGAACAGGGCGTGTGTAATGTTTGATCAGTCCAGTTTGTTACTGAGGTGAACACCCAGGTACTTATTAGAGTCCATGATCTCAGTGTCCAGTGCCCTGGATGTTCACCTGTGTGTGCTGCGGGGGTGACCTGTGGAAGTCAGTCAAAATCTCCTTGGTCTTGCTGGTGTTCAGGAGCAGGTGGTCTGCTCTCACCAGTCCACAAAGTCTGTGATGACCGTCCTGTTTTCCTGTTCGTTCCCTTCCAACACACAGCCAACAATGGTGGTGTCATCAGAGAACATCTGCAGGTGACAGTGTGTGGAGTTGTATGAACGTGTATAAGGTGAAGAGAAACGGTGAGAGCACTGTCCCCCGGGATGCCCCCATGCTGCAGGCTGCCACATCTGACACACAGTTGTGAAGTCTGTTGTGAAGTTGATGGTCCATGCAGCCAGGTCTTGGTCCATGCCTGCCTCCTCCGTCTTCCCCTGCAGCAGTGACAGTTGGATGGTGTTAAAAGCACTGGAGAAGTCAGAGAGCATGACTCTCACAGAGCCCCCAGGGGACTCCAGGTGAGAAAGGACCCAGTGCAGCAGGTAGATAACAATGTCATCCACCACGATGCCTGGACAACAGGCAAACTGCAGAGGGTCTAACGCGCCAACCTGGGGGCTGAGGTGGCCCAGATGATCCTCTGCAGTATCTTCATGAGGTGGGAGGTCATGGTGATGGGTCTGTAGTGGTTTGGCTCACTGGGGTGGTCACAGGAGGTCTTCCATAGGACCGGAACTCTCTCAAGACTGAGGCTCAGGTTGAACAGGTACAGAACAAGGCTATTATCGTTAACGAAAACTAAGGAAATGACAAAAACTAGAATTGAAAAAACATTTTCATTAACTGAAATAAATAAAAACTATAATTCAAAGAAAAAGCAATAACTAACTGAAACTGTATTGTGTGCGTATAAAACTAACTAAAACGGATAAAAATTATGACTAAAATTCCCTTAGTTTTCATCTTTGTCAATGTTGGATTGATATGAAATTGATTTATTTCCCTCAAGCAATTTTAGCTGCTGGCACCATATGATATTTAACAGTCCGTCACGTCTCGTCACTTGTGGTTTAGAGTTGTCTTCTGGTCCCCACTCTACCTGGAAACATGGAGACTAAAGTTGGGAGAAAGCAGCAGAGTCCTGACTGGGATTTATTTGAATACGACAGTGAAGAAGAGAAAATATATATACATATATATATATATATATATATATATATATATATATATATATATATATATATATATAACTAAAACTAAACTAAAATTAAGCATTTAGAAAATAACAAAAACTAATAAAAACTAGCAAACCTGCTCTAAAAACTAATTAAAACTAACTGAATTAGAGAAAAAAAAAGTCAAAACTAAATAAAACTAAACTAGAATGAAAAATCCCAAACTATTAGAACCTTGGTACAGAACCACCTCAGTGAGCTGGTCCACATTCCCTGTGCAGCCCAGAGCTGATGCTGTCCAGGCCTGTGGCTTCCTGAGCCCCCTCCTCACCTGGTCCACAGTGACGGAGAGGGGGGTGGGAAGCTCCTCTGTGGCAGAGAGGGGGAGGGCATGGAAAGGTGTGTGAGGGGCTGAGGTGAAGATGGCATCATACTTTTTGTCCACCCACCCCTCCTGCTGGAGGCGTTGTCATTCCCCTCCGGTGCAGCAGGGGGCGCCAGCTGCATTCACTGTGAGTACATTACGTGGCAGACTCATGTCCGTGTTTACAACCGAAGCGTGACGCTCACTGACTCGTAAGAATACGTCTCCAATCGTAACTGAAAGCCGTTATTGTTCTCTATACTTGTCCAAAATGCAATCACTGAGAGCGTTTTTGACTGACAGACTGGCGGTGGCGGCGGAGGAGATATTTGAAGCCGTAGAAAAAACAATAATCGAGTACAAAGAGGAGATTTTTCGTTCAAAAGATCTGGAAATCAGTCGGCTGAGGATGCAGCTGAAGATTCTCAAGTCAGGTTGGTTGGACTCAGTTCTCTTTTTCAACACACTATTATTTTGTATCAAATGTCTTACTGATAGTGTCATACTTTGTCTTTTATTTGCTAGACCCTCGGTTCAATAGATGTCTTGGAGAAGAGCTCCAGCAGGACACCCATCACCATCACCATCATCCCCTCCATCCTCCTCCTCCTCCTCCTCCTCCTGCTCCTTCTCAGTCTGAGCACCATCCCTCAGTGGCCCCCATCCCTGCTGTAGAGACCCCTGAAACCCAGTCCTGTGAGGAGGACGGGGGCAGCAGCATGGAGCAGGAGGACCCAGAACCCTTGGAGGTCAAGAAGGAGCAGCAGAGGAGCCATGGGGACTTCTGGATCAGCCACGATGCTGAGCAGTTGGAAGGCCTCGATTCAGACATTAAAGACCTGATCTCATCTCCATCCGGTCTGAAAAACAGCTTGCAAGACCCCTCTTTACCTTTCCACCCTTACCACAATAACAGCGTGGACGAGGGCAGAGACAAGCCCTACAGCTGCTCCATGTGTGAGAAGCGCTTCAGTAACTGTCACCACCTGGCAGCTCACATCAGGACACACACAGGGGAAAGACCCTACAGATGTGAGATCTGCAGGAAAACCTTTATAACAACCAGCGCTCTGAACAGACACCAAACAATCCACACTGAGGGGAAGCCGTTTGTGTGTAGTTACTGTGGGAAATCCTTCAAGTGGATGGAGTCTCTTGGCAGACACGTAAGATGCGTCCATAAGAGGGAAAATCTGCCTGAATGACTCTTTACAGCAGGACCTTGAAATAGAATCACTGTCATTGTAGTAGTTGTGTTGTAACTGTACATTGTTCATCTGTTCCCTATTACAAAGCACCTCCTTGTGTGAACAGTAGTGTAATTTTACCCTGTTGTGGACTGTGTCAGTAAATGTTAGATGATGGACTATTGAGTTATTTAAGAAAGTACACAGTAAACCTTACTAAGGGTATCAATCCTATAGTTGACTAGGGCTGGGCATTATGGGCAAAAATATTAGTTGATATTGGTCATAATCACATGGAAACATATTGTTGCCATGTCAATAAAAATTAAAATTGATCAGTATCTTGTTATAATAAGAAAAGTTTAATGTTCTTATGTATTTATATGATGATTTTCATATTACAACTTGAAAAATTTATGTTTTAATGTGAGCGCTTTCACATTATGTGATAAATGCCTATATTGTAAAAATATGAAACTCGTACTGTTTATCATAACAGATCAATAATGAAGTACTGATCATTTTTGCAGTTTAAGTTCAATGGTGAGAATCTGCTGTTGTTGAAGTTGGTGGAAGATACTGTGATTCATTTATTCACGCTGAGGGTGAGTAACATGATTTATTTTTTTTTTCTTTTTGGAACAAGATGCTGATCAATTTGTATTTTTCTGATATGGCAGCATTACACTTCCATATAGTCCCAATAAATGTCATTAAATCGTTATTTCTTTCCTGTTGTGAGGATGATATTTGGTCCAGAGTTGAAAGTTGAAATTAGATGTTATTTGTGGTTCTAAATTATTCTTTTTAGTATAAATAGGAAAAACAGTTGCTGTGTGTTTTGGAAATTTAGGTGTAGAACGTTTCATTTCAGATATGGATGTGTAACAGTAAGAAAACCAACAAAACCCTGGAACATATTATGCTGTGATATGAATGTAGTGTTTTAGCTGACAATGTAAATGAGATATACACAAGAGGAATATTTTATATTGCGGTAATGCAAATTCTTAAGATATAAAATTATGTCATGATAATGATCATGGCCTGTCCAATAATAATAATACTAATAATGATAATAATAAAATATTGCTTAACTACTGCAGGACTCAAGATGATTTAATGTCTGAAAATAATGCGAGGTGAATGAATACCCATTGGTGTATGTGATTATAATGCATACTTGGACATCAGCTAAGAAATGCAATCATTTAAATGCCATATTATCAGGACCTCACACAATAAATCTGCAATAAATCATCCTTTATTACTTCAGCTGTATTTGTGCCATTACTATAACATGTGAAATATTTTATGAACAAATCATAATTATTTTGTATCCAAATAATAAAATGTCAATTCAGTTAATGTTTTATTTCCACGTTTTGATTTCTGCGGCAGAAACATTAAAGACCGCAGCTCCACTTTTCTCCAGTAGGTGTCAGTTAAAGCTTTTCATTCACTATTTCACATCTTCAGTTTTTGGCAGTGTTTAAGTTCATGTGTCTCCAATGTACCGAGTGTGTACTTCTTTTCTGAGAACTGTAGTAGCCTTCTTACAATCCAATTACCCAGACTTTAAGGGCGGTGCAGTCCCCGTACTTTTACTTGAGTAGCACCAATGCTTCATTCATGTCTTGTAACATAGTGAAACGTTGAGCAAGAAAATTTAGCTCAGGATATAGTAACTGGAGAGACTTTTGGTTCAAGTTCTCATTTGCATACAGGTGCTCTGTGAAGTAAACCTCTTATGATAAGTGTGTAGAATAGATTATAACTCTGATGGTGTGATACGTATTTGCCATTCAAATAATCAGGGTTAAAATAAAGGTGAATTAGAAGGAATTAAACAGAATAAAGTTGAATCATGTTCAGGGGCTCCACTCCAAACCATGTGCAAAAAACACAGTATTGCTTTGATGATTGTCCTAACCTCACCCCTGACTGTGAAGCTTTATATCCAACTCTGCTGTTTGGTAGATGAAAAATAGAGATGGGGTTTAACTGAATCTTCAAAAGAGCAGTCTGCTTCTCATTAACTCTGTGGCCAAAGGGCTCCTTCGTTCTTTGTTTCCTTAAATGGGCACACATGGGTTCAGGTACACAATCATTTGATGACATTATTCTGTCATCATTAGGTTAAAATGTGGTGTAAATGGGCTTGTTTTAATTTTGATGGTCACATTTGTCTAAGAGTGCTTATTGGTGGATGCAGAGAAGGTGATGATGATGTTACAAACTGCAGGTAATGACTGGAGAGTAGGGAGGCAGAGGTCTCTGGTCCAGATCCTGCTCAGGTCACCTGCCTGTTATAGTATGACCATTTAAAAATGTCCAGTAATGTGTCAACATGATCCTCCGGGATCTTCTGCTCCAGGCTGGAATGAAGAGAACAAGAGGTTGAAGGAGATTGATTGTGTTGGCCAAAGAGGTGAAAAAAGACAACAGTGCTTGTGTCACAGTGTGTAGTGTGTCTCTGGAGCAGCAGGTTGAAAGGGCTTTCCCTGCAGATGAATGAGAGATTGGAGGATTTGCTCTTGCAGAAATTTCATGTAACGAGGAAAATCTTCGCTCATGCAGGGTTTCACATCACTATGACAGCACTGGCCGTGGGTGCGTTCTGTATCTAATCAAATGACACAGACTTTCAGTGCAAGTTGCAAATAAAAAAAATTGGAGGTGACAGTTGAGTGTGGCGGCCACTGTGTCAGCAGGGCAACAGTGGACCACAGGAGAGGCAGAGCGGCCGCCACGGTCAGCGCTCAGTCAGGCAGAGGGACAGGGAACAGGTGCAATAAAGTCAGGGAGGCTTAGTGCTGGTCACAGGGCAAACTTTATGAAATATGACAGCTCCAGTGGGAAGGGAAAAAAACTGTGGAGCAAAGGCAATGGCTTGAAGGAGCAGAACAAAAAGGGTTAAAAGTGCCTCTGTCAGGTAAACAGAGCTGCAATGAAAGGGAAAGTGTGGAAAGTAAGATCCCTTCGCTGGAGGCAGCTGTGGGACAGGGACTAAGCCAAATTAGTCACAGTTTGTGCAATGTACACTGTTCTAGCATCAAACATGTCAGACGCTGTAGGTAAAATGTCTCACAGTGGAGCAGTTAGGCCAAGTTGTGTTAGAGTTTTGCAGATTTACAATGCCACAGTTGTGTTTATAGATCTTCTAAAAGTGCTGCTTCACTCACATACAATTACTTTCATCAGTAACTTGAAACACAAATCATTTTAGTGACACATCAGTGGTAAGTGAAGACTATGCATCAGCAACTGTCTTGGCACATTTATTCATGTGAAGAGTGTATTTTACATTCCATGAGGGTTATTTCATCTTCACATTAAAACCTATGTATTATAGATTAGATATTAACTGATTTAATGAGGAGATGTGACACTTTTTACCCATTTTATTTATCCAGGTCATTTTTTTTTTTTTTTTTTTACATCAGCTTGAATTTGGATATGATTATTTGTCTTTTTGGTTATAATTATTTACTGCATGAATGATGTATCTCATAGAATATATAGCAGTTTTTATGTAGATTGCTACCTCAGATTGTATGAAGAAGCTTGTCTGGTACTGAATGTAAGTACAACTAATGATTAGTGCATTGATTTTAGACTTCCTAACCTTGCAATAGCTGTATCTGATGACAAGAGCGTTGAATTTGTGGAGTCATATTAAGTATTTTTGTGTACTGTAATTAATAACAAACTGTGCTTTAAATCTAAAACTGAGATATTGTGTAGAAAAAATAAACCAGCAATGTCTTTTTTATAAAGTCTGAGGTTTGAATCTGTTTTATGGATCTTTTATCGAGTCAGTTTTTATCTTCTGTTCTATCTGCTGGTTTTCTTAAATCAACCTTGAACAAAAAAATACTATTACAAAGGTGGCTGATATTCACAGAAACGCCATGGACACTCACAGAAAGGTCTGAACTGTGTAACAAACAGATGTTGAATAAAGTCTGATAGAACCCACACTCTTGTACTCCTGCTGTAAATGTCCACAAGCTTTAACCAACAGATAAAAAAAAAACTGCATCATCCCTTTACACAATTCACTACTTAAACTAAAAAATAAATGCATACTTTCAGTCACTCAATCCTCTTAAACATTGTTTTAGATTATTCTTTTAAGCTATCTTTTTGCCTGTTTTATACACTATGTACATATGAGAGATGGAAGGTTACTGCAATATAGCCTTTTTCAGTTACTTTAATATTTATGTCAAATTCATATTCATATGCCTTCACTCCTTATGAGTAAGTTTTTGTTGTGTTTGTCTAATTTCTACAGCATGACCTTGTGGACAGCTCTTGCTTTTCACTGTTCATACCATGAGTGTGTGAAAAATACAATAAACTCTTGAATGTAATATTATTTGTTTCTCAATTTTACCCTTGTATTTTTTTTGTATATTATCACTGCACTTTGCTTGTATTTCTGTCATATTTATTATCATATTGCATTGCTGTGTGTAAGTGCTGTTGTGTTATCGCTGCTGTTGCATGATCAATTTCCACTCTGGGTACAATTAAAAACACTTTGTTAAATTTTTTGACATGTATTAATAAAGGAGGACTGTTGGTCAGTGTATTTTCTATTTTGCCTTCTTTACTGAATACACTGCCAAGTATTTCTTTTTGTTATTTGGAGATTTTGTCTCTAACATTAATAAAAAATAAATGAAAAAATGTAATACTTTCACAGCATATGCTTAAAAGATCTTACCTGACACTGATTACTGAACTAATGCATAGAGCCATTCCTATCTGGCATCACAAGTAGGTCAAATATGAAAGACTTATATGTAAGTATATGTTCTAGATGCAAGAAAAACAAGAGCTGCTAATAATAACCTCTGTTTGAAACAGAAAATATCCAAATGTGCAGACAAAAGGCTGCAGAGATAACACCAAGCCCACATAAAATACTGTTCAAGAACAATTATTTCGTCTTTCATCCACACCTTTCACAATGTCCTCATGCACCCTGGCAAAGGACTGATGAAGCGCTAAGAATATCACCCAGATGTGATGTCACCAGAGGGTAAAATCAGATTTGTCCTGCTAGAAGATACTTTACATTATGTTGACACACTTATCCAAGGTGACTTTTAATGACACACGACCTACATACTAAGTCACAGGCATGTCCCATATAGTATACATTTCACATTCTGTGGCAAGTTTCACATTTAATATCTCTGTCCTGAGTGAGATGCTTCATCCAGATAAGACCATCAATCACTGTCACGTCCATATGAAGGGTTTTCATTGCGTAGAAGAATCAAAGAGGATGGATGGATGGAGAGTCTTGTAAGACAATTTAATGGGCAGATTACATTGTTTTATATCGCAGTTGAAAAATTAATGAAAGCTGCAAGATTCTGAAGTTTGTTTAAGCACATGGTCTGAAATGCGGAAGGCAGCAGTGATTCAGTCTTGCAAAGTGAAGGCCATATTCACTGATCCATGTCGGTTTGAAGGAGATTCCTCCAGCCGGACACGGTAGGAACACACACAGCCCTCAGCAGCGTCCGTAAATCACACTCTCACAGCTCCTCCTTTCCCTCTCCTTTTCATTTCTCTCTCTTGATTTTTTTTTCTTCTTCTTCTTCTCATTTTTACAGTGCAGTATGGAATGCTTGCTCTACAGGGTGGCTGGTGTTCACTGGAGCGATTCAACTCCCATGTCTCACACTCATCCCATGTGTCTCCTATTAGCTACACTCACCAAGAGAGGGAGGGAGGGAGACCGATGGAGAGAAAGGAGAGTCAGGAAAAAAGAGGGAGAGGGGGGAGGGGGAGGAGAGTGAGGAATTTGATATGCTTTGTGCATGAGTGACTTGTATAAAACAAAGACAGGGCAAATAGTCTGAATGTATGTGAAGAGGAGGGGGGGTGGTACGCACATGAATACACAAGAGACTAGCAAAAAAGATTATAATTTATTTCCAGATTTTTTTGCCTTCATTTGCATCTTGTTTCACAAGGAAAATCGAAAATAAAAAATAAAAATAAAAACTGACCGCCATACCATGAAAATGTAAAAAAATAATACAAATAATATGTACTGTATATATAATTATATCATTATCAACAAACAGACAACATTAATCATAATAACAATACTATTGATCATAAACATAACACTAAATTGCTGGTCTCATGCATATAGAACACCCCTCATATACAAAAGAGGAGGTAAATTACTAAAAAGTGAACCAAAAGTTCCACCAGTTCAGAATAAGCGCCTAGCTACATGCAAAGACATAAAAGAGACTCATGTACACATTCCTTCTGGCATCAAGTATTTTACACATACTGTACTTCACTATTGCCTCCCCCCATCTAATATACTGTACAGAGCACAATACAAAACAGGACTGGAGTTCAAGAACATATGCAGGGAAGCGCTGGAGTCTGGATCGTCAACATGGTGCAGTTAAGAGGGACTGTGTGCAACATTTTCACGCCCTCCTCCCTCTTTTGTTAATCCCTTGAAATCTTCTCGCTTCTCTCAGTGGATTTCCCCCCCTGTCCATTAGTCCAGCTTTTTGTTTTCAGTCATTGTCCTTTCATTGTTGGGTTTTTTTTTCAGTGCTTTTTAATTTTGTTTCATTTGTTTCAGTTTTGCACACATTCTCCATGCTGCTCTTTGTCGTAACCCCTCCCTCACAGGGTCTTGTCACTCTCTTTCTTCAGGTGACTGAAAGATCAAAAAAGAGAAACCGTACAACAGTACAGTGTCAGACAAATGTAGCTTTAAGATATTTGAACAATGTCAGTTTTGGTATCCACCTTTTCCTTCTGCCTGTTAGATTTACCTGTGTATGATTAAGCTCATGTACATCCATGTTCATTTAAAAATAGATTTAAAAAAAAAAAAGTGCTCCTTTGCACGCAGGCAGATACCTTTTAAAGCACACATGAAAAGAATATGCCATCTGTCTAGCTCTTTAATGAGTGGTAGAAGGGTCCACATGATACTTTGTTTAAATACCCACATTTCCACATTGGGACTTGGAGTGTGCAAAAAAATAAGGGATATTTCCACTTTTGACACACATTGCCATTGTATTATGACTCATGATCTAAGTGAGATGTGGCTATTTTTGTATCAAATAATCAAAAAGAATATGTGATTTTTTTACAAGGGTGATTTGTTGACTACGTAGAGCATTTCTGTAACACCACAATGTTTGGTTTTTAATGGTAGGTTGCAACATATGCTCGCTTTATCAACTCTAGTTTGGAGTGG
This sequence comes from Sphaeramia orbicularis, assembly GCF_902148855.1. Taxonomy (NCBI): domain Eukaryota; kingdom Metazoa; phylum Chordata; class Actinopteri; order Kurtiformes; family Apogonidae; genus Sphaeramia; species Sphaeramia orbicularis. The sequence goes on along the minus strand of NC_043972.1, from coordinate 36,525,189 downwards.
TGTTAAGTCAGTCCAAAGTAGAGCCAAAAACATGTTGCTATGATAAAATTAGAACCTGTTTTTAGCGACTACCTCAAAAAAAGATCCGGACAGTAATATTCACACTAATATCCACAGCATATTCTCCCTTTATTGTCCGTATTATGCTGTACCTGTAATACTCGTCCTGGGTGAGGGAGTGGTGGTGATGGTGGTGGATCCACTGCTGTTCCAGGGCCAGTCTCTGGATCTGCAGCTCTGCGCTCTGGGCCTGCTGCATGGCCTGGAGCTGGTGGGCTGCTGACATGGGACCCGTGAGGGAGGATGGCTGGGGGAGGTCACGGAAAGGAGCACCTGGAAACAAAACAGACAGGAGTAGAGGAGGAGGGGGTGTGGACACAACAGGAAAAGAGAGGAGGGGAAACAAAAGGTCAGTCATCCACATCGGAGTCCAAAAGTGTCTTTTGTTGTGTTTTTCAATAGTTTTTAATAGAGAAAAACTGAACGAGTACATGGACGAGGAGCCTTCTCCTCACCGAACAGCTGTTGGCGGAGCACCTCGCTGTCAGTGAGGGGGTGTGCCAGGATGGGGGTGCCTAGTGTGGCTCCTGGGTAAGGGAGGCGTGCCAAAGGAGACCCCGACGCCAACGGGTCCATCAGGGGGTGAACCCCGCCCGCCGCTGGATGCCAATGATGTAATAGGAAACACAGGAGATATTTAATAAGAGTCAAAGCACCAGCAAAATATTATGCAACAGAAGGGAATAAAAGTCAGAGAAAACAGGATTTCACATGTGTTGCAGATTAGATAAATATTACAAAAATACGTTTTAGGTCACATTATGCAAAAAGTGAAAGAGTCTTTTTCTGTGTGCACTGTAAACCTGATTCATCTGCTTGCACTAATGAGCACTGCAAATATTTCCTTGTGTATCTAAAATTTTAATAATTAATCACTGAAAATTCATTTTTTATTAATGAGGACAAATTAAGTGAATGTGAACAACTTGGTCGGCCAAACACTGGTACACTGTCATTGTAAAGTTTTGAGATTCATTCATTCATTCATCTTCTGAACCCGCTTTATCCTCACTAGGGCTGCGGGGGGTGCTGGAGCCTATCCCAGCTACCTACGGACGAAGGTGGTGTACACACTGGACGAGTCACCAGTTCATCACAGGGCTGACATATAGAGACGAACAACCAATCACTTTAGTTTTGAGATTGTAAAATTATTTTTGTCCAGTCTTTTGTTTGTGATTTCACTTTAGCTTTAAAGATGGAAAGTAATGTATTTAGAAATTGAGTCACTTATGCTTAGTTTTATTGTTTCTCTTTTTATGTTGGGTATTATGAAGAAAAGTTCAACTTGACTCAGCAATGCATGATACCAAATACGATTCACAACACCTTGATTCATTAAAAGTCCATTTTATTTTATTGCATGGAACACTGTTTATTGTAGCTTTTATTCATTTTTTTGCCTAGATTTAATCTTTATTCTTTTTTAAATATTTTTTTCCCAGTGTGTGGCATGAGAGTGAAATAACCAAGCCAACAAAAAAACAATAACAGAGAAAATCTCAAGCTGTACTGATTAACTTAAAAACAAACTGTACATGAATATGACCTTAGCACAAAACTGTTCAACACATCAAATGTTAGAATTCAATATGTGGATGTTATGAAGAGCTTGTTGAGTAGTATTATTAGTAGCAGTTGGTACCTGTGTCTTGCTGGTGCAGGTGTAGATGTGAGTGGATGTGTGAATGCTGGTGATGATGAGGCGTCACATTTAGCATCTGAAGACGCCCCAGATTCTCTCCTCCACCTCCTCCACCTGATCCTCCTCCAGTGCCTCCTCCGCCACCTCCTCCACTTCCTCCCCGTTCTCTCTCCCTTTCTCTCTCTCGCTCTCTGTCCCCAAAGGCCGGCAAAGGTGCTCTGTCTCTCTCCCTCTCCCGCTCCCTTTCCCCACTCCTATCTCGCTCATAGGAGGCGGGTGAGCGGGTGGGAGTGGGGTAGGTCTCAGGGGGAGCGGCTGGGGCAGGGGCTGGTGGCAGATGAGAGGACAGGGAGCTGGGAAAAGAAGAATGTGGGACTGGGTGATGAAGTGAGGCAGCGTTAGAGGTCGGCGGTGCAGGTGGAGGAGGAGCTGGCGGAGGAGCAGCGGGACCTGAAGGAGCTGGGGGGGCAGCCGGTGGTGCAGATGCAGGGTGAGAGGGGAGTGAGGGTGGGAGGAGAGATGAAGGAGGTGGATTGGATAGGGACTGAGGAGCAGGAGCGTTGGGAGGTCGAGTTACTGGGGCCAGGGTTGGATTTGGGAGATGTGGAGGGCCGGGGGGAGCTGGGGGAGGTGGAGTGCCATAGATTGACACCTCATTAGCTGCTCCTGTACCTGCTCCAAGGAGCAGGGTGTGTGCATGTGCATGTGCATGTGCATGTGCATGTGCATGAGCACTGGCATGGGCATGTGAGTGAGAGTGAGCAAGGGCTAGAGCCGCTGGATCAGGTATGGATCCTGGGGGGTAAACCCGCTCATCACTCTTAAACTCAAACCCTGGCTTTATTCGATCTCGATGTGCAGCTACAGCATGAGGAAAGCCGACTCCTCCTAATCCTGCACCTCCAATTCCTCCAGGTACTGGGCCTCCTGCCATTCCAGCATGGCCTGCAGCACCCGGACCCCCTTCAAGGCTGCCACCATACAAAAAGCCCAAGATGGCTGCTGCTGTAGCAGCATCAGTGGGCAGGTGGTTTGGGTGAGCTAAAGCGTGATTCTGAAACTGAGGAAGGAAGAATGAGGGGTGGACGTGGGGATGGCCATGGTGAACTTGTGCATGATGGGCCTGGGCACGACTTGCTGCCCCAAGTGGAGACATTGCATGTGGCCGAGCATACTCGCTCAGGGTTCTCAACGCTGGAGTGTCAGGGCCCAAATACGGTCCACCTAAACCTATGCCCAGGGCTCCCTGAGGTCCTCCAACCACTGCTGATGCCCCACCCATGGAGGGCAAGAGGAGGGAATGGGGAATAGAGTGGGAAAGAGATGGGTGTATATGATGTGTTGGAGGAAGGTGGGCATGTGGATGTGTGGGATGATGCTGGGGGTGAGGAGGCGGGTGTGAGATTGGGTTGCCAGAAGAAGAGGAGGAGGAAGATGAAGGGTCAAGAATGATGGAAGATGAGGAAGGGAAGAATAGCGAGGAACCCTGGCGCCCCCCTCCAGCAGCACTGATGTCCTTCTGCTGCTGCAAAAATCAAAAGACAATTAATCAGATCTGCTCTGATCTGCTTTACCCCTCTCCCATTAAGGTGATCAATTTAATCTACATCAAATCCATTAAATCTGACACACTACGTAATTATCACACTCAGATGTGCTTACCTGTAGATGTCTGTCCAGTTCTCTCTCACGCTCTCTCTCTCTCTCTCTTTCCCTCTCTTTTTCTCTCAGGTCTCTGGCCCTCTGCTCAACCTCCCTGCGGGCTCTTTCAATCATCTCATTCCTCTTCTTCCACAGCTTGGAGCCATCCAGTGGGACAAAGAGGACATCACTCCGGGCACACGAGTTCCCACTTCCACGGTCAAGGACCTTGTGAAACCTACAGAATGCAGTACATCATTATTAGAGGCATCAGGAGTTAATATCACCATCATAACAATTATCATTACTGTTAATTATGTCTCATCTCATAAAAAGAGACTGCAGAGTGACAGACTGACAAACTCCATTAGGATGATGTCATTCTGACTTTACCTTGCTGATTGGCTGGCGTGGATGGGAATGTCTACAGGCTTAGGTTCAGGGGAGGGGCTTCTCAGTACTGGAGGTGGGCTTTCATTGTCTTCCCTGTCTTCTATTGGCTCTTCTTTGATGACAGGTGTGGGTGGTTTGCCAGAATCTGGATGGCCTTCACCACCTGGGAGTGCAGTGCTGGAAGCAGGGGTTGTAATGTTGTTACTGGCAGAGTTACTAAGAGGTGGAGGGCCCTTCGAGATATTTTGAGGTGAAAGTGACTGCGCGTTGGTATTGCTGCTATTGGGTGCGCTACTGTTGCTATTGCTGTTAGCCATGTTACTGCTGCTGTTCCCGTTGGAGTGGTAGGTTCCACTAAAGGGAGGGTGGCTGTTCAAAGTACCATGGAAGGGGGAAGGGCGACAACCAGGTGAACAGCTGGATGGCACAGGTAGTGCTCCAGAGGACGAACCAGGTGGATAAGATGAGAAGCCTCCCATCTGATTGGTGGATGGGCTGGGTAATGGAGAAAGAGGTGTTGGAGGAGTCTGGGCAGAGGACTGGTAGTGAGGGGGACGTACATTTGGTGCCATACTTGATGGAGGTGGCTGTGAGTGAGAAGACTGTGGTGGGGGTAAAGAAGGTTGAGGGGGTGGAGGTGGATAAGGAGTATTAGGTGGATGTCCATGATGAGTGGAAGAAGAAGAAGGAGAGAGAGCTGGAGGTTGAGTGGGGCCTCCACGGTTTTGGTACAGAGCAGATTCTCGCAGGTTTGAGTCCCTTTCTCTATCTCTGGGTCCTGACTGGTAGTGGGGGTGAGGTGGGTGGGGGTGTTGGGTTCCTCCAGGACCCGAATAGTCTCGTCCCATGTTTGGAGGCACCCCAGGGGGGCTGATGTACTCTCGATTTGAGCCAGTGGATGGAGGTGCCCCAGGGGGAAAGTCCTTTCCACCAGTGGATGGATACTCTCTGTGGAAATGCTCTGATGCATTGGAAGGGGGCTGTGCCTGGTCCATGGGAGGAGGAAATTCCCGGTTGGATGAGTTTGGGGGATGTGGGTGAGAGTGTGGTGGAAGAGAGGAATGAGTGGGGTGACTGGGGTTGTTTTGGGGTGATGCAGGTGGGTCTCGGTTCAGCATCGGGGTGCCAGGTAGCCCACTAGTTGAACTTGGAGCATTTCCTTGGGTGATGGATGGATTGTTGTTTGAGTTACTGTTGCTGACAACATCTCTTGTTTGACCCCCAAACTCACCCCATCTCCCTCCATCTTTGTCTCTGGTATGGCCCCCTCCTGCTCCATTGGGGCCAAAGTCTCTACTCTGGTTTTGGTTTGGTGGAGGAAATTCCCTCCCTCCTTCCCGTTCTCTGTCCCTTTCTCGCTCCCTGTCTCTAAAAGCTGGACCAAAGTCTCTCCTGTCAGGCCCCATGTTAGGTCCGTCTCTCCCAGAACTTTGAAAATCTCGGGTTTGACCCACTGACAGACCCCCAAAGTCCCTGCTTGGGATGCTGTTTGGCCCACTCATTCCACCACCAGCACTATTACTGTTACCCCCACTACTGTTGTTGCTGCTGTTGCCAATGGGAGCAGAGAACTCCCTGTTGATCTCTCTCCCCCCACACTCCCCCCTCACTCCCCTCTCCCTCTCTCCTGCAGCCCCCCTCTCTCTGTCCCCTCCCCCTCCAGTGTACCTGGGAAGGTACTCCCTGTGGGGGTGGGAGTGAGGATGGGGGAGGTAAGAGGGGTGGGAGGAGGAGTGACGAGAGGACGGAGGGTTGTAAACAGAGGGAAGTTGCTGCTGCTGCACCGGGGGCTGGTGCTGTGGTTGGTGTGGATGGTGGTTGCCAGGGTAACGGCTGTAGCCCCAGCTCCCCTGGCAACCAGTTGCTGTGCCACCCTGCCAGCTGGTGGAGCTGTAGTGGTGAGGGTGGGTGGAGGTTTGCGTCTGAGGCTGGGACTGAGGCTGAGGCTGGGGGCCAGTCTGTGGCAACAGAGAGGGAGGAGTGGACTGAGCTTTATCCAGAAGTTTGTCTGCCTTTTCTATTTTGTCTCTATCTGTCTTAACCTCAGCAGGCAGGTTTTGTCCCCCAAGTTCCAAGGGCTTTAGGGCAGGTGGAGGAGGAAGAGGAGGGGGCAAAGAGTGAGGAATGTTGGGGCTGTTATGGGAGAATTCTCCTCCTGAAATAGTTGTCTTTGTCACGCACTGTGTGCTGGCTTTGGAATTCATTCTGTTGCCACTAAGAGCACCGTCAACACTGGTTGATCCACCATACTCAACTTTACACATCAGTTTGGAGTCCAGGGAGAAATAGGACTTCCTCCCACTATTGCTGTCATTGGATGAATCCCCTGCCCCACGGAGAGAGGGAGTCAAGCCAGAGGAAGAGCACGGAGTGGAGGGGGGCTTGAGAGAGGGACAGTCCTCAATTCTTGCATCCACCTCTCGCTTTTCTCCATCTCCACAGGACTCCTCCCCTCTCCCATCTCTCAGCGCTCTCCTATCCTCCCCTGCCACCTTGACGGCACCTCCCTCTTTGCTCTTATCCCGTTCCCTCTCTCCTTGCTTTGGTGAGTCGGGGCCATCAGAGTCAGAGTCCAGGCTGCCCAAAGGGGAAGCAGACAGACTTGGAGATGAGGAACGATTGTCCTGGTCTATGTCCCGCCCACTGCTCAGACTACTGCTGCTATTAGCCAGGCTCCCTACAACTGAACTCCTGCTTCCCTGGGATTGGCCATCTTCGTTGTCACTCTCACGGGATTGGCTGGCAACTGAGGTTGGAGGTGGGACGGTGGAAGGAGCCGAGCTGTCAGTCGAGTGTGTTGATGTTGGAGGGTTTGGGGTAGAAACCGAGTCCTGACGAGAAAAGATGATTTGATGATGAGGTAAAAATTTACATTTTGAGGCCATAGTATTGTATGTATATTTGTGTAAGAGTGAAATACAATCTGTAATAGCTCAGACAGATGAATCAAAGCTTTACAATTGGGCTTTACTAACAGGTTGATGAAATGTAACACAAACCTGAACTTTCTGCCTCTTTGGAGGAGAGACAAGTTCCTCCCCCTCACTCTCTGATGAATCATGCCCTTGTGATCTGCGACTGAAGCGATTTCCAGCCAATTCCTCACCAGCACCTCTTTGCTAAAACAACACAAGACTTTTAATTCTGTAGTGATGCTTTTGAATCCCTAATAGGCCTATGTCTGTTTTTAGAACAAAGACACGCTCTGGTGCACTCAACACACATACACAAAACATCAGTGTCAAACATGAAACATCAAAGATTTCGATGTGCTAAGCTGTAAAACACACAATTGAACAATACTGACACAGCCTGGGTATGTCTGTGGCAATCACACTGATGACTCATACACTGACAGCACACACATACATACACACACAAAATTCAATACACCGAGACAGTTGTTTATTGCTCAGGACTCTTGTTCTGGCATGCATAGATATAAAGTTATGGTGAAAGTAATGTTTGACAAACAGAAAAAAAAGAGTAGACTCTAACCGTCTGTCTGTCGTTGCGTTCAGGGCGAGTGGGGCTGGGGTGCGGGCGTCTGCCCCTTCTTTCCTCACTTGCCCCCCGCCGTCGCCCACTGCGCATGGGCATCTGCAAAGACCAGTGAAAAAGAGGGATGAAAAGAGAAAGGATCAAATGATAAAATAAGGCAAGGTTAGGGTGATAAAAAAGACATAAAGAAAAAATAAGGATTTAATTTAATTATAGTGGAAAATACAGTTTGTACAAAGCAAAAGAAAATCAGGTTCATTCAATTCAAGGTGGAATGTAGCAAGGGCAACAACAAGTGGAGAATGCAAAGGGGAGGGAGAAGAAAAGAAGAACAGGGCAGAGCAGAGAGAAGTCAGAAGGACATAGACAGCAGAGAAAAATGGTGAGCAGAGGAAAATAAAACATAAACACGGGAACTTTTACACTCCATTTTACAAACAAATAAATAATTAGCATCTTAGTCACTGCCTATTTTGAAATACCACAAATCACGTGTTGTAATCATAATCACTGTGTACTTAATGTAAGAATCTGGTAAAGAATCTGACATTGAGACACAAATTTTCTCATACCGATTCTTTGTGTGTTCTTGTTTTCATTATTTCTTCTTTATATCGTCCATTTTACAACACAAGCCATTGTGAGGGGCTGAACTGGTTCCTGTTGCTTACTGACTGGGCTGCGTACTACACCATGAGAGCTACCAAACCTGTAAAGAAGCACAAACAAAAAGAGCATTATTCAGTCTTAATCTGCATGGAACCCTGACAGAGAATTCAATGTTTTGCAAATGAACATTGGTTCACGTAAGGATGTGGGAATAAACATAACCATTCATTATCTGTAAAACAGGCTCATCTGCACCAAGCGTGTGGACTTTTGTAACATTATGGCCATATGCGTTTACAACTGCAAAAGCACTGTTACAACATTTAAATTCCCAGCATGCTTCACACTGTATGGACACAATTGCTTTTCACTGCTCCCAAAACAGTCTCCACTCAGCACTCTGTCTTAACCACAACAGCCAAAACACACAGGCACAAAAGGTTAACCCACCCATACTAACACAAGGCACTAGTTTAGGTGCTGTATAATTGGGTGCTGTAAGACTGAAATACAGATAAAGGAAATAGTGCAGAGCAGAAAAGGTGCTGATAGGTAGAATGCATTTTGGGTGGCAGTCTGAGGAAGACAGAGGGCTAGCAGACATCTGTGTGGATATGGGGCCACACCCCCCCTTCTCCACCTTCACCACAACATCCCAAACCCACAGCCACTTGTGGTTAACCCACATGACCTGGTTATGGCCAACAGAATCACATGCTCATTTATCCTGCCAGCTATCCATTAGGGAAATGTACAATGTCAAGATCCTTTATCCACATGGGTGTGCCTGACAACATAGGTGGATTACTTCGCAAGGGCCCGTCTAATCCATTCATTCATGTACCACTATGATGAAAAAATGTCTCATGTATATTAAATGAGGATATAAATAGAGCACGCCACTGGATGAAAAAAGATATATTTGGCCGAACAGTTAACAGAGCTTGTGTGCTTGCACACTCTGCTATGCAGCCAATAAATACAGCAGCAACACACTGATTTTTTTGTGTTTGACTCCTAGCAGGCAAGCTCCTGTGGATCCTGTAGCAGCTCTTCTACACATGGCTGTGCATTAATTATTAGTACATGCTGCAGTGACTGATTCACTCAGTCTTAAGAGTTTAAAGCTCAAGTGCCACAATGACTGTATTTGCACACATCCTGTGTATAATGGAGGAAATGCTGTATATATTTTTTACAGAAAACTTGGCAAAAACATGATTACGTTTATTTCTATTTATATATAAACACCTAGTATTCTGTGGGTACCTGTGTACATATGCATCTCAGTTACAGGTGGCATCACCGGCCTGTCGGTCCTCTGGCAGGTCCTTGGCCATGGTCAGTGCACAACCAGGACGCAAACACAACACTATCATACCCCAACATTACCATTACTGATCCCTCTGCAAGCCTATACACAAACACACAACGACAGACGCATACAGCACATGCATTATCAACAAATCGAGCACTGCATGTGATGCAAAGCAGCATGCAGTCGCTCTGCTTACATCACCAGCAAGCGAGCACTGCAACGACTCTTTCTTCTTTCTTCCTGCGAATGTTATTGATACACATGCAGAGGGGACCGGCCAAAGCCGCTCTACTCTACAGACTGCCACGGCGGAATACAGTCCACCTACGGCGGGTAGAGTCGTGTTCAACAGCGCATACACGTTCACAAACAGAATGGATGCCTGTGCAGTGTTTTTTTCCTAGACGCTGCACATCTTAATAGAAAGATGATATGGAATGGCGAATCATGGCATTTCGCACCGGCTCTCCCTTCCCTTTTCTCGCTGGAATGTCTGCTCTACGTGCACTATGTTAAGATGAATTCACCGGGACATAATTTAGCCGTAACGCAGGAGTATGATGATAATTAACGCACAAAGGAAAAAAATGGGAGGGAGTGCACGAAACTGGCCAGCAGGAATAGCTCCAAATACAGAGTATAAGCATCCATTTTTCCTTCTCCTTACCTATAACATCCAGCGATGCGTGCTCCCACTCTCACTCTCCCTTTCCTTTCTCTCCCTCTGTTTTGTCGTTTTATGTTGCACGCTGACACGCACACCTCAGAGCCCAGGCGTCTGTCAACAGAGGCTTGTGCTGGCTCATATTGCATCGGGCTCCGACAATAATAATAATGCAGAAGAAATCCCTTTCTATTCGTTGCAGGAAAAACCAGGGGTGCCAACTGAAGACTGTACAAATTGATGCGTACCCTCGCCTCTTCCCCACCCCCTTTCGCCCCTTTTTCTTTTTTGCCCCCCCTCTCCCACCCTACCTACTCCCCCTCTTCCTCTAAGACGACTTGCACTTTTTTATACCCCTCCTCGGTCTTACAGTCACAATTTTTCAGCGGAGGGGTGAGCCAGAGAGAGGGATGCACGTCGGGTGAGAGAAAGGGAGAGAGGAGAGGGCGTGATTTGCATAAGGAGAGAGAGAGAGAGGGGGGGGGGGGGGGGGGGGGGCTGGAGGAGGAGAAGGAGAAGGGGAGAAGGAAGGAGAAGGAGGAAGAGAGGCGCAGAGAGAGGGCCAAAACTCTGAAGAGGGAGGGGATCAAGAGGGAGGGTCTCTCTCTGTTGCCTAGTCCCTCCAGAGTCACCTTTACTGTATGGAGAGGCTGTGCTTCAGACTGAATCTCTGTCCATGTGCCATTATCTCGCGATGAACCCCAAACGAGAAATGTCCAGTAGGTCTTTGTTCTTAGGTGTAGCCTACTTCACGGTGAAAGGTAGCACGCATAGGTGAACACAAACACACAAAGCTTTATGGGTCTTTTAGCAACAATGTGAATACTTAACAAAGAAGCCCAACTCGTTTGGAGGGGGATAATTAAACAATTAACAAACGAGCGCTTAAGCCGTGGCCTGTGTTGTGTTATGTGTCTGTCCAGCAGCTCCCTGTCTGTCTGTCTGTCTGGGAAAAGCTTGCAGCGGTGTGTCCAGTCAAGCGGCTCTGCAGACCTCCTCCTCCTTCTCCCTCTCCTTCTCCTCCTCCTCCTCCCTCCGCTCCGCTCCTGTCGTTCTCGCCGTCTCTCCCCTCACGCAGCCCCCTGTCCCGTCTCCTATTGTGTGGTAACCATGGCGACCCGGCCGGAGACTGTGCCCGGTGCGCCTGCGCGGCTCCAAACCTTCCTTCATCATCACCAGCAGCCCGGCACGAGCCGTGACAGAGCGGGAGGCCTCGCCGCGCTCGCGCCCCCTCTGCTGCTCAGTGCGTATAACGGCAGCGCGTGCGGAGGATAATTAACAGGCGTGTTTTAATCAGGGACAGGTGCGTGCGCTTCTGTGTGTGGAGAAAACAGTGCAAAACAATGTTTACAATTACTGTCGATTAGCATATGTATTACATAAGAAAATCCACTACTGCTACTGCAACAACAGCTTCATTCATGCAGGGATTTACGCTAGTTTATGCTCATATGCCAACAATATGCCAACTATAAATTGAGGCAACACAACCGCATAATTTACTTTAACTGTATTTTTATATATGGTAGAGTACTTCTTTGCCTTCCCTGCCTGCCATTGAGTGAATTTAATAGACTCACATAAGGAATTACTCTTAAATAATTATGAGTATTGCCTTTTTTCATTTCTCCTTTTCATAATTATAATCTGATATGTAAGAAAATAGTTAAATAAGAGTTTTCAGAATCTCATCAGATGTGTTTAATAAGAGACATATCGCAATGTCAGACTTTACTGGTGCTTCACGAATACATTCACATACTGAAAAAAATGTATGAGTGTTTGAATGCTTTGAACGAATTATATACAGATGCTTTTTCTTTGACATTTCTGTCATAATTGTCGAGGTAATCCCATAACGCGTTGACTAATTTCTCTTAAACAATAAATTCGGACATAATCCCAGTTTTTTGTGTAGCCTAGCTAAGACTTCTCAGATATACACATTAGCCCAGACTTGATCTGTTTGGTGCTGTGTTTCACTGTAGGTTTCTTTATATTCTTTAAATATGACAAAAAAATATGGAGAAAAAAAGATATGAATGCCTACTGTAAGCATTACTAGCTGAGGCCTCGCCTTTGAACAAATACACAAGAAGCTGCAGTTAGAGTTCACATATATCCATCTTTTTTATTGAGCTCAACTTCAGACTGACAAAATACCAGACACAACGTTGTATCACACTGTGAGTTTACATCAGTAAGGACCAGAGAAACACAGGAGGCAGAGGAAACAACAGGACACAGAAGATCAAAACACTTCGCAGTAGGTCAAAAGGAGACAAGTCAGGAAATGAAAGTGTGGGAAACCAACAAGAGCATCAGGTGAAGTGCTTGTCTGTGCTGAGAAGTGAAACACTGATATTTTCCACCAGGCTTTACTGTGATTAGCTGTAGTCAGTTAAATCAATCACCTGCTGAAGCTTGAAGTCAACAGACTGTAACTGCAGTGCATTATCTGCGCATTTAGGCTGCTTGAAAACTTGTTAGTCTTAATGTATTTGTTTGTTTAGAGCTTTACACAAAAAGGTGAGTATCAGTGAGGGAATGAGAATAAGGTTTGACTATATACGTTTTCTTGATACCTCTGCTATCTGCATTAACACTCAGATGGCACTGGGGTTGCGAAAGTTGTGTCCAGCAAAGCGGGCTTGATCACCCAACTCTTCCTCAATCCTGAGAGGAAGAGGAAGAAAAACAAAATGGGGAAGAAGAGAAATATAGAAGGGGTATATTTGAAGAACAGCAAATGACAGAAAGAAAACATGATATATGCGGTAAAGGCTATAAATACTCACCTCATGAGCTGATTGTATTTAGCCAGACGTTCTGATCGACAGGGAGCTCCAGTTTTAATCTGAAAAGAGACCAAAATACCATGGATAACAGCGAGAAAGACACACTACTGTGTTTTCATTTTAACTAACCCCTGGTGTTTGGACTGCAGCCAGTTATTATTTTTGCTAGTGACTGATTTTTCAGTAAAATTAGTTTGGTATGCAAAGATTATGACTTAAACTCATCAGCAGCCAAAAAGCCAAATACAGCATAATGCAAGTCATGGAGAAGAATGTTAATATATAACATTTTCTCGCTGGTAATTTGAACAATATTTTTTACTTTATATCTAACTTAAGATTTCATACATTTTATTGGTGCTGTCAGGCTGCAGTTATTTGAGTGATACTATTATTAAAGCTAACATGCAAGAAAACTGTCATATTGCTGCTTCTGTACTAGCTCACTGAGCTGCATGTGCATCTAAATCTGAACATAGGGGATGTACAACAGTTCTTTTGTGTACCTGTCCAGTGCAGAGGCCGACCACCAGGTCAGCTATAAAAGTGTCCTCAGTTTCTCCTGAGCGGTGGCTCACCATCACACCCCAGCCATTCTCTTGAGCCAATTTACACCTAAGAGGACAGAAAGCATCAACAGGAAAAACACAACAGATGTTCAATAATGTATCCTACAAATGCAAAGATGTGTCTTTTTGCTGGCATTAAACACAGTCAACTCACGCCTTGATGGCCTCTGTGACAGAGCCAATCTGGTTGACTTTCAGCAGTAGACAATTACAGGCCTTTTCCTCCACAGCTCGTTCTATCCTGCGTGGGTTAGTGACCGTCAGATCATCGCCAACCACCTGCTCAATTTAAATAATACTGTTACCATTGGAACAAAGGGTTTTCTTTCATCAAAACAATGGCATCTACTGTTGTATACTCAGTGCATTTTAACATGAAGAACTCCAGGAAGGTTTCACCCTTGATGAGGTTTCAGGTTTACAAATCAGAGTCACTGACACCACAATGCTAATGAGAGGTAAGGGTCATGTCACCTGAGCCACTTCAAGATATCAAGGACAAACTGTAATCTCCCACCTGAATTCCCACAGAAGATGTAAATTGCGTCCAAGCTGGCCAGTCATCTTGGTCAAATGGATCTTCAATGGACACCACTGACAGGAAAGGACATTGGTAAAATAAGTCAGAGATAAGGTTGTCATTTTTTCCCTTGCTCACCCACAGGCCATTATAGGTGATGACACCATGATGGCACCACTAATAAAGACTCTAATGGGAAATAATGCTTTAGAATGCTCTCACATTACACTCAAATGTGTACACACACTTGCCCATACAAGCAGGAAGTGCACCATTGACAGGGTAAAGAGCCACATTACAGTAGATCCCTGTTTGCCAAATGTGCACTGTAGCACATAATTAAAACCTCTTTAACAGGCCCGAGTGTCAGGAGGAGAGACCAGGCTGTGGAGATATCACGCTTGTTTTCACGGTTTCTTCCCCTCTAAGCAAGATTATACCAATAATAAAAATAAGGTACTCTTTTTTTGTGGTACTGACACTAAAATATTGTTTCCATCAGTTTATTTCTGATAGAAAATCTAAATGGTCTACTTTATGTTATTTAGGTAACTATGATACATTGTGCAAAGGATTGACAAAGAATTTCAGCCTTGTATTCAATAGATATCAGGGATGAAATCACACACATACTCATACATACCTGGGTAGTTGTTGATGAAGCCCTGGTAGATATTGGCCAGCTCTTCAGCACTGATGTTGCGGGCAGCATTAGGTGGAGATTTGAAGTCCAGGTCGTACTTGCCCTCAATGAAAAACTCTGAAGCAGCCACATCCATCCCGATCACCACTTTGTCTGTGAAGCCTGCCTTTTCTATGGCAATCTTAATCAGCTCCAAGGCTGAAAGCACAGGGAAGAAAAGCAGGAAGAGATGAAGTGACACCGCATGTTTTCAACGAAGGAGATTGATTTGTATTTTTTTACTCACCTTCACTGTTTTCCTGTATATTGGGGGCAAATCCTCCCTCATCTCCAACGTTTGTAGCATCCTGACCATACTTCTCCTTGATGACATTTCTCAGTGTCTGGTAAAGCTCCGCCCCCACTCGTAGAGCATCACGAAAAGACTCCGCCCCAACAGGAAGTACCATAAACTCCTGCATAGCCAACCTGTTTCCAGCATGGGAGCCACCATTGATCACATTAAATGCCTGTGTGATGAGGTGAAAGAGAGATTATACTGGTCATTTATATTTGGAAGAGTGAAATGTATCCTAAATGTAGAATTTCAATATGGAGGACTTACAGGAACTGGAAGGACCAGCTCTCTGTTTCCTGCCAGATCAGCAATATGACGGTACAAGGGGACACCCTTTTCTGCTGCGCCAGCTTTGCATATGGCCAGTGACACTCCTAGAATAGCATTGGCCCCAAACTTTGCTGTAGGAAACATGGAAGCAGTCACACTACACAGTGACGCACTTTCTCAACACTGATGCAGAAATATGCCATTTTACATACAGTACATGCTGTCAACAGTATATATGACCTTCCACATGCTTACATTTATTCTCAGTGCCATCCATTTCAAGCATCATATTGTCCAGTTTGTCCTGGTCGAGCACACTGATCCCCTGGAACAAATAAAATATGACTCCGATGGAAACCAGATTTAATGGTTTCCATGATGATTTAATTTTTGTTGAATTCTTCCCATTTTAAAACACTTCTGTTCAGTATTAACCTACTCCTTCTGTCCTACCTACCGACTGGATGAGGGCTGGTGCAATGGTGTCATTAATATGACCAACAGCCTTTGTCACACCTAGAAACCAGAACAGACAGAATGCTGTGTGGATTCAGAAAAGAAAAACTGGCACAGCCAGTACACATTACATCAAGTTCTGAGGATGCCATGGAAAGTGCAAAAGCAACCAGAGATGAATACAAGGGAGAGCATGACAGAGACACACAGAGGCATATTTGTCCTTGTCAGTGATCACCTTTGCCCTTGTAACGTGTTTTGTCTCCATCTCGGAGCTCAAGGGCCTCATAGATCCCAGTGGATGCACCGCTGGGGACTGCAGCTCTGAAAAGACCTGCAATGTAGACAAAGGATTGCAGTCCATTTACAGATAACCTTAACAATGCACAAATGTGTGAGTAATTCCTTTTAACTGATTTTTTCTTTTAACCTTTGTCTGTATGCAGATCTACTTCAACAGTTGGGTTTCCTCTGGAGTCCAGGATCTCCCTGGCAAAAATATTTACTATGGACATCCTGTAAAAAAGCATTTATTTAATCAGGTTACTCAAGTGTTCAACTATAAACATGTCAAATAGTAGCCATTTTACTTTTTGTAGTATTAAACACTGAGCATGCGCTAAAACAGCTGTATAAATGTGTGAAAATTAGCCTTAAAATACAAATATATATATATATATATATATATATATATATATATATATATATATATATATATATATATATATATATATATATGTATATGTTGGTTTTTTGTTTTTTTTTTTTAAAGAGAACAGTCATGTTAGGTTGCAAGAAATTCGACTTCACACTCTCTTCCTCACACGCACAAACAGTGATGTTAGTGACGCAGCCTTGAGATGGAAAGCTGTGCCAATGATGCCTCCTAGGAACAGGCTGACACACATACACACACACAAACATATATACAAAGATACAAGGATAAATCTACAAACATAAATCAAAAGCTAATAATGCATACCTATGTATGATTCTACTGTCAACCTGTTCCAGACCAGAAGACAGTGCAATTTCTGTGCTGTTCCAGTCAGTGACAGAGACTACGGACCAGTGGAGAGATGAGATGGTGAGAAAACACAGAGCAGGAGGAGGAGGAGGAGGAAGAAGAAGAAGAAGAAGAGGGAGGAGGCTTAGAAGGATGGAGAGGATGAAGAAATAAATCAATCTTTTTAAACATTACCTGCAGCGAGTTTGAAGCCTGGTGGAGAAAGTGAGCGAATGTGGGCGAATGAGAGACGGAGAGCAGGCAGAAGGGGTGGGGGTGAAAACGTATGACACCAGGGGGGAGGGGGAACGTGTGAGTCATTGGAAGATGCAAAGAGGAGGGAAGGGAGGGGAGGGTGCGAGATCCAGGGTAGGAGAGACAGAGGGTGGAAAGAGGGAAACGGTAAAATAGCAGAGGTTATATGCATTGTTTCTGATTCAGTTAAAATGCTGTAAACAAAAAAAAAAAAAAAAAAAAAAAAAAACGTGTGCAAAAGGGTGTACAAGCTGCGTCCTGATCCCTCCAGTGTCCTGGTTCCTTTATTTCCACACATCTCACAGTTCCATACTTCCTGCCAAAAATTGACATTAGTGTAGCTCTGCTGACTGTATTTACAAATGCTCATACACATTCACATGACTGTTAATTACACTGGCACTCTTGACATGTGTACAAATATTTCCCCAGCTGACATAAAAAGGTAATTTGTGGCTTCTGTCGCATCCCGGTAGAGCTGTTATCCTGTAAAAGATGGCAGCACAACCAGCTGAAAAGTATGAGATTTTCAGAACATGGAAACAAACATCTGTATCCTTTAGATGTGGATGACAGGCAGTATATCAAAACAAAGAAACGCTGAGGAGGATACATCTCAGCAAAGAAGAACAAGCTCTGTTGTCGGAGCGCTTTAGTCGACTGGGATCAAATGATGGGGATTAAAGGAGACAAGAAGACAGGTAGACAGGTGACGAGAGCAGTGCATCCTGCAGGGAGGATGTGCATTTAAAAATAGTCATGGATGTAATTAAAGATACAGAAAGCACAGAAGGAAACAGGCAGGGAGTCTGCTATGGGACTGGTTTGTCATAGGAGAAAGGCTTTCATTGGCTGCTCCTCTAGTGTGATCCATCTGGAAGTCATATGACCAGCAGACATGGAGCACCATGTCTGCTGCAAATGCCTTGAAGTGTTCTATCAGACATCATTAGATGGCAGATATGTTTCCCATTATCATACACCTGCTCTTTAAAATAATGAAAATCAGGATTTAACATTTTCATATTCAGCATATTTACTGCTTTTAAGCTTGCACTGTCAAGGCAAAAAGTTCAATCCCAAACATCATGACACATTCTGCAATTATCTAACAATGTTTAATGAACTTTTATTTCGTTAGTTTAATTAGTTACCAGTATACAATTCAATTCACAGACACACTAGTGTCTTCACAAACATAAAATGGACTGTACAGCAGTCGTACTGTATACTTAAGCACTCAAGTGCAGTGGGCAAAAACACATGTCAAGTTTTGAGAATGAGTATTTATATATAAAGTGTGTGTAGTTAAACCCATGTTTGCACAAAGGTACCTGTGAATGCGTGTGTGTGTGTGTGTGTGTGTGTGTATGTGCTTTATGTTTCAAGAGTAACATCAGAGTTGTACAACTATAAATGTAACAATCATATGTGTAGGGTTTGGTTGTGTGTGTAATATACTGTTAATGTATAGACAGTCCAGTCATATCAAACATTAATGACGGGCAGTTGTGATGATCATCAACCTCCGTCTTCAGCGTTGTTCACAGCATCAGGGAAAACCTCTCTTCACTCCTTCCATCTGCTCACATTGTGAAGTCTTACACCTGCAGCAAGAATAAGAGCCATGTTTTTATTCTACTTTGGGTTTATTGTTATATTGAAGAAACATTTCATCACATCACATTTTCACCACAACACATTAAAACAGAATGTACTGTGTACTCTACACTTAAACATCTTACTTACATTTAACATGCAAACATTTTCCATCTAAGTGATATTCAAGACGCCTTCACATTAAGTTAAACAATATAAGGGATTCAAAACTAACATGATTTCTCATCTCTCTACTGTGAAGTACACTCAGTCAAATCAATCAATGTCTACTTGGAGATACAGGAATTTGTTTATTTAGATTTCATGCAGATACTGTACTGTTATCAAACTGTGATCAGGAAGCTTATAGACTAATACGGTTATACACAATCTTTGATAAGCTTAAATTAGATAAAACAAACATGCTTTAATCAGGTTCTACTCTTCACTGATGGAGGGCTAAATGTCCCACAATTGGCTTAACTTCAACCTGAGAATCAGTATTGTTAAAAACACAAGAGTGTTGTTTTCTCTTACCTCTCACCAGTCATAACGTGGACGAGTGTGAGGCTGACGGTGTCTAGGAGACTCATGCCGGTGGCCTGAAGGGGATGTTGCACTGGGTGGGGCAGTAAGAGCCAGCTGCTGGCCTCCTGCCCGTCGATCTCGGCCATATTCCAGCCCCCTCATGTTTGGAGGAACATATCTTCCTGCCTCCCTCCTAAACTCCTCATCAAACGCTGCAGCCTCACCTAGCAGGAACACACTACACTTTAACACTCCTCATTTCATGACAGCCTTCCGTAATGAGCAATTTAAAGTTTTTAAGGAAAAAAAAGGGGAAAACTTCTTCTTACTTTCATCAAGATTAATGAAGTCTTGTCGCTCTTCACGATCTCCCGTACGACGATTTCGTGAACGCTCCATTATGTGAGCACGATCTCCAATGTGGTGTCCAATGGCAAGCCGCTCTAAACCACTCTCGCTATCTCTTAGCGACTGCCGTGTCTCACGAATCTGAGGTGAAGATTGACAGACAACTGTTTAACAACTAGGACACTCTGAATGAACTCAGTCTAAGGTGTTTTTATGACAACTACGATATTTGTACTGTAAATTATGTATTTATTTTCGCTACATTTACTCATGATGTAATGTGTTAATGAGGCCAGAAGGCAGTAGTTGTTGCTGGTCTTTTAACTGTGCAAAAAGGCTTTGTGTTCAATCAGGCAAGTATCCCTATGTGGTGGTTTGAGGAAAGAAATCAAATCTTTCTGCACTATACCAACAAGCACCCCCTATCTTTGCTGCTGGTATTGACAAAACTACAGGCAATGCAACTTATTCTTACCCCTCCAGGGCCTCTTCTTGTTTCACTGGTTTGCTGATATACTTTAGGAGCTCCCGAGTCTGAGGAGGAGTATGAGATCACTGTTGAAGAAGAAAAAGTCTGACAGTTGGGTGAACCAGACATCCGTTCCTAAAAGAAAAAAAAAAAAAAGAAACACGAAGAACTTGAGGCTATGTTTAGACAAATATTTCATCCAGTAGAATCACTTTCTGTATGCAAGAGTTAAATGAATGTCTCACCATGTTTCCCATCATTTCTCCCATCATGCCAAACATATCCATGAACCCTCCACCCTGCAAAAAAGGTAAAAAGTAGTTTTACATTTCATTTTCATTGGTTTTCTTAAAATACACTTTTGGACATGTATCCATGAAGTTACAGCAAGTTACAAAAACAACCACTCACCATTCCCATCATGCCAAAGGGGGTCAATGGACCAGCCTGCAAGAAAGTGTACACAAAGTGTAAGCTTTAAGAAGACTTAAAAACAAAGAATAAATTATGAATGCATGAAAACATATTAAGAACACAATGCACATTACAGTGGCCATCAGCTTTGCTGATATTTACCTGCTGGCGTGGTGCACGGTGCGGCTGCATCTGGGGAGTAAGGGCAAAAGGATCCATACCAAACAGACTCCTCATTTGGTGCCTATGAGCTGCAAATGGATCCCTAGAACAAAATGAAAAAAAAAAAAGTGATTTTGGGGATTTTTCCTCACAAATTAAGATAAATTAAAATAATGGCAAGATAAATATTTCATATAGTGAAGAGTGGATAATCATCATAAAGAGCTAAATCCAAAATCTAAAACGACAAATTAAATTACAAAAACACAGACAAAAACAGCCTATCTACATGTTTGGTTAGTATCAGGGGCCGCACTATAATGTTTTAAAACAGTTTATAAAGCTTTTGAGTTTTGGTGCAAAAGTGTATCTTATTAAACTACTGACAGATTTATTTTAGTTCTCTAACTTAGTTGTGAAAACTAATCAAAATATTTTGCACAGGGTAAGGTGCATAGCAGATTTTGATTCCATTTATTTGCTATTTTGTCAATGCTTGTCAAGTAGTTTATGTAAAATAGACGGACTGCATATTAGTCAGTCTTGCTAAGCTTTTACTGATCTGTTACAATCTTGACACAGACTAAAATGTTATTGGGGAAAATAAAAACAGTAATAGTAGACAATTTTAGCTAATTCTGATTGACATATGTTACTGAAATATGACAGTTTTTTGTTATTGTCTATCCAACATGGTGGAGCTCTGTAGGCCCCCACAGCTGGCTACAGTAACGTTAGGTAGTACCTGCTTCAAAAAGATTAACACCCCGGCCATACGGTGGTTTGTAAGCCTTCTGCTAAACACATAGAAACAACCAACTGAACTCAAGTAAATTAATGTCACTACTTACATCATGAAGGGGTCTTCATCAACGTCATTCAGGAACCGAAACATGTTGGGTGATTTAACTCAGCTGGCTGATGTTAGCCAGCTAGCTAGGTAAACAGTCGTGTTTTTCAAGGGTGAAATAGAATAACGGACTCAAACTCTGAACAAGGTAAAATGTAGGACCTTTGGTTTGTTCTGTTACGAGAATACTCAATGAGTAATACTGTTTTTCAAAGCGCTAAATATCTCGCCACCTCTCAGGATAGTAAATTCCAGAAAGCTGGAGAAAACATGAAAACGGAAGTCAGTGGTTTGACAAAGAGAGGCTGCACAGGCTAAAAAGTTAGCATTAGAGCTAACAGAGCTGACTTCCGGAATATTTATACTTCAAAATAAAGTATTTCCTAAGCGCATTTTTGTCTCTACGTATATTTAATGTAAATATAGAAATATGAAAAAATATAAACATGGCCCTTACACTCCGATATTTTTTTTACTAAGCAAAGCTGAAAAAAATCTATAGTTAGCTATATTATTTTTTACGAGTTTCAGTATGTTTTTCCTTTTAGGTTGCCTCCACAGCCATACATAGTTGACCATTTTACTAATTTTTGTCCGATTCAAATACAGTATTACAAGCAAAGGTGTCATTATTTGACGTAAATATAAAAAACTGAAAAATACACAGCCTTGGTTATTTCTTGTGTAAGGTAGCATGCTAGTTAATTTAAATGATAAGCTACATGTATTTTGCTTTAGTCTTTTTCTAATGTGTAATTTTATCTTTGTTACTCTGCGTTTCTACGTGGATAGATAGATAGATAGATAGATAGATAGATAGATAGATAGATAGATAGATAGATAGATAGATAGATAGATAGATAGGTGACCAGCAGGTGGCGCTATTTCGTTCCTACAGACAACTGTAGCCGTCTGTTCTGCGCATGCGTTTAAAGTAATTCGACCCTCAAACCCGGATGTAACCAACGCCTAACCTGTCTGAAGAAAAACGGTGAGTTGAGTTGAAAAATTGTCCGAACTAAGTAACTATGCTTAATTAGACAACGGGACACACACAGGAGTGTCTTCATAATAATTTAAAGTTAACACGGTGAGTCCTCTGTTGTTAATTTCTTGTGTAGAAGTGGACGTTTCCTGGCTCTCCAGCTCTATTTTGTGATGGCTAACATCAATCTGGTTCATAAAGTCATGATAATCAGCTGTTAAAGCTCACTTATTATTTTCTTATCGTTTATATCGACCTACAGATTTTAAGTGTGATAAATCTGACTGCTGTTCGACAGTTTATGCAGACTGTAGTGTTTAAGTTTGTCTCATAAATCAGAACTTGTGCAGTCACTTAACTGTAATCATGCTGTAACTCTTCATGGTATTTAGATAAAGGTGATTATTTCTGTGTGCTACATGTGGTGTTAAAGTGGTTTCCAGCCTTTAGTTTAACCGATGAATTGACTTTTAAGCGGAAGTCTTGTTCAGTATCCGCTTCTAAATTGCATGAGACTATAGGCCGACGTCGTTTTGTGGTATGCAGCCTATGCGGAAGTGAACGGCTGTCATCACTAATACTTTGTTTGCACATGTAATAACAAGTCTAGTCCGATTTAGAAGATCCCCAGCTAAATGCAGCAACTTTTTTTCATTTGTCAGTGGTCGAAGGAGTATTAAGATTTTATTAAGCAGCTTAACATTCAAAACAGTAACAACAGTGTAAAGAATCAGTTAAAAACCATCCATTTAAAATATAACTAAAATGTATCTCAAATGGTGGAAGTCTGAAGTACTTTATTTTTTAAGAATTAGGTTTAATTGTAACATTGCATAAAGCTATATTGAGTAATATTTAAGTACGTTTTGCAGGTACTAAAGTTTAATACATTACTAAATGCTGCTTATTGTAGTTCTTATAGTTTGTCCTGATCTTATTTGTGAATGTGTTACAATTCTCTTTGTACCAGTTGTATATGAAGCCCCGTATGTGTTATTATACTTGTGAAGGTGGCATTTGCACTGTTTGTGCATTACTTCCCCTCTTGGCGTCTAACTGTGTCATGGTGTTTCCTATTTTCTGTTTGCAGATGCAGACAATAAAATGTGTGGTGGTAGGGGATGGTGCGGTAGGAAAAACCTGCTTATTAATCTCCTACACAACCAACAAGTTTCCGTCAGAATATGTGCCAACGGTAAGATTTTATCAAGACTGAATGATGTAATGTACTACTCATGAAAGAGAGTTTCACCAGTATAAGTAACAGTGCCATTTTGTTGTGTGTATTGGTTGAAACACATTGTAAATGTTTTGTTTTGTTTCTTTGTTTTATTAAGGTTTTTGACAATTATGCAGTGACTGTGATGATTGGGGGGGAGCCCTACACACTTGGCCTGTTTGACACAGCTGGTAACGTTCATGTTTTTCAGGATGATCAATGCGTCTTTTTTATTCCCATTTCTGCTCCTCTCTAAAAACATCCCTGTTTCTTTTGTGATCATTCCTCTCAGGTCAGGAGGATTATGACAGGCTGCGTCCTCTCAGCTATCCACAGACAGATGTGTTCCTTGTATGTTTCTCAGTTGTCTCCCCCTCATCATTTGAAAATGTCAAAGAAAAGGTCAGTTGTTTAAATGCTGAGTCACAAATGTGATTGTTTTTGACACTATTTCCATATGAACACGAGAGTTTCATTACCAAAGCAATGCCCTTTTAACTGTGTAATTTTACTTTATTTTCAGGGGAAACAACCAAAATCCTTAAATTTAAAATAATTGATAGCTATTTTTAATTTATTGCTGTTGTAATTTTGCAAACTGTAGCTTCTCAAATGTTCAGTTTATTTTCAATGTTGCCCTAATTTGCACAACATTGAATCTGAACATTTTTATTCAAAACAAATTTAATCAAAAGATAAATGAATTTACCTAGCTTTTTAAACACAGGTTCAGAACTTGACAGCTGATATAGACAAATGTATTACTGATATTAATAAAGGAGTGTAACTAACAAGTCTCTGAGTGATTACACTAACAGTGAGGTGAAAAGATTGATCTAATTTTCATCTTTTTATTTTCCAGTGGGTTCCTGAGATTTCTCACCACTGCCCTCAGACACCCTTCCTGTTAGTGGGTACTCAGGTGGATTTGAGGGAAGACAGTAACACGATTGAGAAACTTGCAAAGAACAAACAGCGTCCCCTGTATCCTGAGAGTGGAGAGAAGCTTGCTCGTGAGCTCAGGGCTGTTAAATATGTGGAGTGCTCTGCTCTCACACAAGTAAGATGGTTATTTTTACATTTAACTGAATGCAACATGCTAGATATTCTAAAATCTTCATTCTCACACTTTCTTCTCCTCTTCTTCAACCAGCGAGGACTTAAGAATGTGTTTGATGAGGCCATTTTGGCAGCCTTGGAGCCCCCTGAGACCAAACCCAAGAAGAGGTGTGTTCTGCTATAGATGAACAACAACGCTCAGATGTATGGAACAGGTGGGGTGAATCGAAATGTCACAAAGATCAATCAACGGCCATTAGAAAAAACGGACAAAACAAAAGGAGGAGGGAGGTACAGTGCCGTTGATCTAATAATGTGTACACTGATTGTGCCTTCACAATAAAATTAAAGAGGCTGAGGAAGCAGATCCTCGGCATGCAATAAATGCAGAAAACTCCTTTTCTGAAAGCTTTTAAAAACTGCAGTGTTCTCTACAAGTATCAAGGTGGGGCGGGCCCCCCCTGCCTATCACTTTTGCTCCCTCTTCTTTTTATTTTCAGTTACCTGTGGCCTCCTGTGTTTAACTCGCAACTCCTTTGTGGCCTTTATTATCAGGCTCAGACTTCATTAGAATTAAAAGAGCAATTTGGATACAGTTACATTTAACATTAAGTTTTTTATCAAACTGTGATTGGTTACACATTTAATGGGGCAACTTAATGTTAAGTGGTACTTTCTTTGCTTTCTTTTCTGACCTTTTTGAACTAAATAATGAAAGCTTAATGAGATTTATTGTCACTCCAAGCAAAAGTATCTGTCTGTAGTTCTCTCTGCCAACTCCCCGGTGAATTTAGAGAGGCCAAATGCATTTTCACCAATGTCCTTTCTCCAAGTGACTTACGAATTTATATTTTATTCCTCTTTTGTGTATATTGTATTAATTCTGTGACTTTGTTTTGGGAAATTTTAGCAGTTATTCATTTTGAAACTTGACTTTTTATTTTATTCAGATTTTTTTTTATTGCTAGACTACCAACCTTGAGTGATTGATAATATAACAAATTCAGCTGTAATATTTTTGAATAGATCTTCATCTTGATAGAGATTGAGATGACAACTGTTGCTAGGAAAATTCTGGGTGTTTGTAATCACAGAATATTTGTAATAAAATGGTTTAAATTACAGAGCAAGTGCTAGTTGTCTTGATTGCTTGAGGAACAATGCCACATGCACTACAAATATAAGAACATTTAAGCTGGGTACAGTTAAAGTATTATGTGGAGTCTTATTCTATCCTGGAAAAAAAAAACAAAAAAACAAGAGACTGCAGTGAGGGTTGGATTAGATGGTTGAGGCTGATCCCAAAAGGAAAAAATAAGATGAAATAAATGTTATATCCAAAATAAAGTCTAGAAAAACTGTGCATATTTGTTTGCATCTAGATGAAAACACCGTCAAAACACTTTTTGAGCCACCTGTGAAAATTCCAGAGGGTTCCTCTTCCATTTTTCATTTATTTTATGAATTTCAAGTGTAACAATATCTGAGGAATTTCCGGTCAATAAAACAAGAAACACTTCTATTGTTACTTTCAATAAAACTACTATATTTATTAGATGTCTTGAACAGACCTAAAAGCACTGCATGTGCAGAAACATACAGAAAAGATTCCCATGAGGATGAGGGACAAAGCACAAGACAGACACTGGTGTCAGTAGTAATAGTAGTATTTTTTTTTTTTTTTTTTTTTTTTTTTTTTTTTTTAGTTTAAGATGTTGCTGCCAAAAAGTGAAGTGAAGCATAGACTCAGATATACAAATAAATAAACCAAGAGAGAGAAGAAGAAGACATAAATAGAGTAAATGTACACATACACAGACCTACTAGTCTATGACACAAATCAAATAGTTTGCATAAAAGAAAAGAGTGCTGTAGTGTTTTCCTGTTAGTTCTGGTTAAGTTCAGCTGTAAAAGCTTTGTCAGCTCAGTGTCAGATTATCTGTTGTGGGATGTGAGTGTGTTCATGCATTCAAGTGTGCGTGCGTGTCTGTGCCTGCCCTTGTTTATCTCTGTATTGTGAATTGCAGTGTTACATCAGTTAAAGAGAACTTAAATCTTACTTTTTATTTTTGTGGATTCGCTGCTCTGGGATCAGAATTTGTAAATAAATCTTACTTTTTGGTCAGAATCTAGAGCTAAAGATGTGAAGAAACGTGTCATTGTCTGTGTTGCTTGTATCCCTCTGGTGGATTGTTTCAGTATTTCTATGATCAGATGGGTCTTGCTTGGGCCATCTACACTCTGCAGGTGTGAATAGTGACTGTGTTCTTGCACTGCTGGCAGCGGACTGAGCAACACCAGGAGAACTTGCAGGAACAGCGTTGAACTACCTCAGCCCGGCCCGCTCTGTACCCAGGTCCACAGCACACCAGCTCACAGCCGTCTGGTGCCAGCCGAGAGGTTCCTATGATGCAGTTCCAAGACAGCGAAACCATTTTAGAAGTTGCTATTTATTTTTAATCAATAAATTAGATTGTTTGTGTTTATGTTCTTACCATTACATCTCCTACCAGCCGTCCCAGGGATACCATTATCAGGGTCAAGATGACAGAAATCTGGAGAGGGTGCAAGGTAGACAAGGTCCCTGGCAGCAGGGGGTTTGACCTGAGGGTCACGGGGGAGCAAGGCTGTCCTTGAGCCAATACGTGTCAGACGAACCTAAGAGGAGACAAAGTGAAGCTGAAAGTCATATTCGACATATTTTAAGAGTTTCATGAGGAAGTTTTAAGATGTCTTTTAAGTAGCTGCATTAATGTGTGTCTTCTGATCAGAGTTCTTGCAGTTTGGGAAGTTTGATCTTATTTTTAGTTTGTTTTTTAATTTCACTTTAGTTAGTTTTACAAGAGCATAACTACTTTAATTGCAAGGAACAGAATAATCTTAGTTTAACTTTTATGTAGCTTAAGCATTGGTTTTATTTTTTCAGTTATGAAGAAAGCTTTGATTTTTAGAAGATGAAAATGGTAGGATGAAAAGATGTTCCATTTTTAATGAAACAGCATATTGTGTGAAACTTCTCTATTATTGTACATCATGAAGAATTAACATTGTGGGAAATTTTTGCTGATTTTGCCTGCAGTTCAATTGAAAATGGTTTTCAAAATATTGAAAATTCTGAATAGATTTAATAACATAATGATCATTTTTATTTTTACAACAGTTGAGGAAAATATGTTTTAATGCATCTTAGTTTTCATTCTGTGTGATAATTGTGATTGTGGCTCTATTTCTACCTCTGTGGCTCCATCAAAGCGTTCCTTGAGCACAACGCCAACACGCCTGAATGGAGGCATGACCTTCCAGCAGGTCCTTAATTCACAGGAGCCAGAGAC
Source organism: Sphaeramia orbicularis (assembly GCF_902148855.1). Lineage (NCBI taxonomy): Eukaryota > Metazoa > Chordata > Actinopteri > Kurtiformes > Apogonidae > Sphaeramia > Sphaeramia orbicularis. The sequence goes on along the minus strand of NC_043972.1, from coordinate 36,497,539 downwards.
GCCATGACACTTACACTCCACCTGCATGTTGTGAAGGATGGCCTTTGGCAGAGAAGGAAACAAGTTACTCAGATATGCAGATTAAGTTAAAAATAAACAGATTTGATAAATGCGCTGTGTCACAAACCAACCTTTCGACCAGCCTCGTTGTTATGGAGGTTCATAAGCGGCCGCCCAGCTGACAGCCCCTTGGCTCGTTCCGGTTCATCCACAAAGGTCTGGGAGAAAGCCACACCATAGGACAGGTTGTCACTGCACCCTGACCACTGGAAACCTGCACAGGCAGACAATGTAGACTGTGAATGCAGACAATATCACAGACTCAGACAATTTTGGTGTAGAGAAGTTTTGAACGTTGAGCATGTTCAGTGAATCAAATGGCTTCACTCATTGGATTTTGAATTGAATAGATTATACAAACTAGTGCTCACAACCGCTGTGTATTGTTTTGTTTGTAACAGCTAATGAAGAAAATATCTTCTGTGACATCAGTGCCTGGTATGTATACACTTGCTGGGATGTTACAGCAGACAACAGTATACCAGCTTTAATTCTTTGTACGTTTCAGTGTGGATTTGCATGTTCATGTCAGAGCTCACCCTCAGGGCTGACCCCCCTGACCTTCCTGTCACAGCCACACCTCTCCAGCTCCCCGCGGGTGCAGGCTCGGGTCACAGCCACTGCCACGGCTGCCGAGGACAAAGCATGCACAAAGGCTGCCTCACGAGTGCCTGAATTAAAAATACAGCACAATACAAAGTGAAGACAAATGTTCGGGGTATTTCTCCGTGGAACTGCATCAGTAATGACTGTACCTTGGTTCATAACTCTGCCAAATACATTGATCCCTCGTGGGGTGGTTGAACAGTTCCAGCGACGATTCCTGAACTGGTGCTGGCACTGTGACACACACAGATCACAACAGAAAGACTGTGTGGGGCTCTTTTGTAAAATGTGTCAACTCCACACACTGGTAATAATTATAATATCACATGACATTTCTGTGTACTGGGAAGCAAAAGACACTGGAAGAGTGATGGTGAGTCTGCACATCACTGCCCTGAATCTCTGATCATACCTCTTCTATGACCATCTCGGCTGCCTTGCGTACAGACTCCATGACCTCCCCCCGCGCCCTGCACACTCCCACCTGCCCTGGGGTCAGCCCCCTCAGCCGCGCACATGGGGCAGCACCGGACACAGGCCTGGAGCGAGGAAGCCTCGCTAGTGAGCTGGGGCAAAAAGGTGGCAATTGGCATAGTGAGTTGGTTTTGGACAAGAAATGAATGGGCAAAGGGTAAAAGGGAGGATGCATAATTAAGAAGAGGCATGGAGTTGAAAAGGAAGAAGAGACAAGAAGGTGCAAAAAAGGATGAAGAGGTGATGATGACCAGAGTTTTAGAGAGGATGGAAACAAGGGACGACAAGGCAAAGACGACAGAGAAGCCACAGTGAAGGCGGAGAACAAGAAAAGAGAAAAGGTCACCAGGAGCCAGACAAAGAAAGAGAGGGGAGCAACTGAAAGAGATTTAGAGACATGTCACCATCTTTTAAAAGTTATAGCATGACAAACAAACTCCCTCTTTCTCTTCTTCCCCTGCACGCTAGACTTACAGCCAGTTGGTTGCCATGGTAGGGTGGGTTACCCATAGCAACAGGAGGAGTGGTGCCGTTAGATTGACAGTGGAGACAGTTGGCATCAGACTGTCTGTCTGTCCGTCCGTCTCCGTGCGTCAGGCTGGTTTGTTGGACAGCACGCTGCCCGTCTCCACAGCTGTAGTGCCCTGTCCGTCTGTATGATGTAGAGTTGGTTTAAGTTTCTGGTCCAGATTCTGGGGATGATCCCCACATATCTGTAGTCATGAAATTAACAGGTCACAGATCATCCATTTTAATAGCCATCAAGTGCATACTCCTTTCATCATAATGTAATATTAACCTTATATGAGCATGTTTTTGCAATTTTACAAGGCGCAGTAAAAATTCACTACTCAAATTAGACATGAATGCATGAAAATATATTTGTCAAAGTTACTGTAATATATCATCAGTATAAAATATTTGTATTCCTGACAATAATGTCTAACTGCCCTCCACTTGCAGCAGAAACATTAGTTCTTACCAGTCCTTCCTTTTGATACAGCGTTGATCAAAGTCAGTTTTTATCCAGATTTTATTCAGTAAATTTCTTCATCAGTTTTCTCCGTAGAGCAGCCAGTCTCCAACTTTCTGCTGACAGCAGAAGCATGCTCACAGGAATGTTTTACAAACTGCGATACTTATTAAAAATAGGTCCCGTTATCCAATTTAATTGAACAAATTAGGCAAATTTACCCCAGAAATAACAAAAGTTAAAATCCAGAACCCTTATATTTTTTCTTTTTTTGCAAAAGAACTCATTGGCATTGTGTCAGCAACTTCAGTCCTCGGTTCCATCCCAGAAAAACATAGTCCATTTCAGGTTGAAAGGTTGAAACAGCGAGAACAAGTGAGAGCAGCAAGATGGGAGTGATGGGTTATAAAGGAGGTACAGAGTGAGGGTGGGAGAGAGGGGACAGGCGTGATCCTGGGTGTGGAGTGATGCAGAGGGAGGGAGGGGGCTTTGGGGAAAAAGAAGTTTATTGAATATTGTGTGTATGTTTTAAAAGTTTAAGTGTTTGTTCTTTCATGATCGTTTGCATTGGAGGTAAAATTGGTGTCTGGTTTGTTAATAAACTCCTTGAAATTATTATATATTTGTTTATGTGTGTATTTCTGTTGTTGATGTGTGAGGTGCTTTTACAGTGAGAAACTTTAATGCTTCAATGCTCTAATTAAAGTTTCTGCAGAAATATTGTACCCTGCTGTGTCCTGCTAAATCGTACCATCACAAAGTATGACACGGCACTTCTGTTTTCATGTATATGTATATGTATGTGAGAAAGTGTCTTACCTAATGTTTAATTTTCCCAAACTTTGTTGCTCTTTTTACGAGTTCACCCCTCCCCTTCCTCTATCTCCCCTGCATTTGCCCTCTCATTCTCCCTCTCTCCCTCTCTCTATATTGTCTTAGAAGAAGGGGTGACATTTAGACAAGGGGCAGAAAACACACTGCCGACAAATATTGGAACTGAGGCAAATAAATCACGAGGTGGGAGGAAGAGGAGGAGGAGGGTTCGAGGATAGACACGGGTGTTAAACTGAGGTTAGGAAAAAGTAGTAAAGAATAACAAAGCAGGTTTCTGTAATATAAAATTGAAAACAAGTTAATTGTATCATTCAGTATTTAGGATAACCTAGAAATGATCTTTCTACACTATTGAAGCATTGAACCATATGCAGCACTACACTTTCACCATATCAACAGTCGTTTTTATTCACGTCAGTTTATTTGCACTGTTTTATTACACTATCAAAATGCATTTTAAAAGGATGTCCATAGTTGTTTTTACTCATTTCTGTCATGATATAACATGGCACAAATTCTCCCACACATCGAAGAATAGTATCAATAGGACTTCATAATACTGTTTTATTAGATGTCAGAGAGGGGCTGCACCTATACTTATTGTTTTATTTTCCTGTTTCACATTTGATGAAACTTATTTACTGCTCATTTGTTGAATCAGATGAGTCAGTGTGGCACTGGAAACCAAACATTTACAAGTCCCCCCGACCAGGCTTCGGTGGCCCATTTACCTGAACCCTCTGACACTTGGTACTTGAGTAAATGGGTACCCCATCCACCCACCCACACACACACTTTCCTCTGTCTCAATCAGCAAAGACAGGTTTCTTGTTAGGCCCCCTTCCCTCCTTTTTTAGTCCTTCTCATGTCGTATTCCTCCTTTGTGTCCCCTGTTTCTTCAAGTGACGTCTTCCGCTGTCTCCCACAGCAACGCCATGGTGATGAGGTGGCCACTGTCATGTCCGGCGCCTCTGTTATGCTCATCCCTTCACCCTTCTCTCGTAAATAACTTGCCCTCTTTTTTTTATCTTTATCTTTTGTCCATTTGTGAACATTTTATCATGCTGAAATGGTCCAGTACTGATTGACTGTAGCCAGGTTGCAGAGCCTAAAGAGATGCTTGTTAAAGCTTCAGGATGACATATACGTAGACATGACTCGCATTCCCTCATAGTTATAGTGGGAGGCAGCAGCAGACTTTGAGACACTGTGAGGTGGCGTGCTCTAAACTGATTTTACTTTGTCCACTGATGCTTACATGGGCTGGTGGTGCTGTTTTAGGGTGACTCTGGACACTTGTGAACGAATTAACTCCAAGGTCATGATGAAACACAAATGTGACCCATCACCTTTTTCACCCTTCTCATTTTGTTGGTTACTTTCATGTGTTTGAGGGCTACCTGCCTCGCCAATCTGAGAACGGCTGGAATAATCATATTGGACAGAAACACGACTGCTGTGCATGAGCACGCTCACATTGCTCAGGCATCTCTGCCAACAAAGAGATGAATGCACTTCTGTGTATGAATGTGTGCGGAGCGTGTGCATGAATATTATGGGATGGCGGCAGTGTTGTCAGGCAGGGAAGTGGGGGTGGCAGAGCAAGCGGTGAGCTGTGTGCACATGGGGGGAGGGGGCAAAGGGAATGGACGACCCATGAATATTATGGAATGATAGTGGGGTTGGGGTTTTGCAGTGCGTGTGAGGTGCGAGCATAGCTTTGCATATGGGATTGAGGGAGTAGGAGGAGGTGTTGGTGACGGGGCTGCACGTGAGCACAAATGCACGCGCATACATGCATGTGCAAGGGGCATTCAAGCGATAGGAACAGACATCGGCCAGACATAGGCCTTTGTTGCTATGCAATCTGCATGTAGGCTGTTGTACAGTGGAGAAAATTGCAGAGTAGCCAGTGAAGTAGAGGAGGCAGTGGAGGGCCTCCGAGCTCACAATTTGACTCTTTTTGACCAGCATGTTATGATTGGAATCAGTGTTATCAGCCACAGACAATCTGATGTGTGAAGTGCTGATTACCATTTTTATTGTCCACAGATACATCTTTGGCCTCCTGAGAGCAAACGATGTACCATCCAAAAGGTCTTACTTGCAAAAAACATTACTTACTCGTACACTGTAACAACATTGTAGCTCCCCTGTGAACTATAAGCATGTACTGCTTCAATTCAATTCCCATTCAAACACCAGTAATCCGAAAATAAAATACTGACTTATAGCAACTTTGGCTGTTAATTTCATATTCAGTTCTTACTTGACACCTGATGTTTTGGGAGATGCTACACATGTTGGTGTGTGTTTGGAGACACACGTCTGCATATGTGCCTGTGCACATGTGTATATGAAATGGCTGAATATCTGTCACTGTGTATAACTGTTTGCAGCATGACTGGATTCACATGTGGCCTTCAATTTCTCATTGTAACTCTTATGTGAGTTACAATAGTTCTAATAGGACTTGTTGCTTTAAAATAACTGTAAGAGCAAAACAAACCCTGCTGAGCCAAAATCATCTGGCAGCCACTTTTATATATATATTTATTACATTATAAAAATAAGCAAAAGCAGCATAGAAACAAAATGTGTGCCAGCATAAAAACAAAGCACAGAAATATGCAGCAGGAATACCATGGATATTTATTATTTTAGTGCTTTGACTTTAAGACAGCATGTTTGCCATTCCTAACTGACACATGCTCAGAACCTCAAGTGTCACATCTTCGCAATCTTGTTGAAAAAATAAATGTTCCCCCTGATATGTGTTGTTTTTAATGGGTCTCTTGAGTGCAGCATCATAAGTCTTATTTACTGTGCAACAAACAAAGCTTGAAGGCGTCATTTTGTTCGTTTTTATGAATCAATCTGGTTTCTCAGTGAAACTTTTTGACCTGCGTCCCACTGCAGCAGATGAGAAGCTGGCACAATGCTGAGCACTTCCCTTCACTCTTGCATACCTGTTGGCCAGTGTTGAATTTGAATGACTTGATCTAGATCTTGCTGCTCGATGAAACAGATATATGATGGAACACGCTGTAATAGTGTGTCTTTGCTTCTACTTCAGGGATACATTACGGAGCACCATCACACATCCAGTGTTGCACAAGCTCACCAGGCCTGTTTGACCCGCACATACTCCATCAGGAATGTGAGCTACCTGTGTGTGCATCACACAGGCACAACAGTGGAGGGTCTTCTGACTTCTTGGCGTAGTCATGCTCATTCCCAGGTGAGCACTTGCTGATTATTATGGTCTGTCACCAGTGGACTTGGGCTCCCCTGGAGACCATGTGACTGGTCTTTTTTTTCTTTCTTGTCTTTTTAGGAGTTGTATATTATGGGATGTATGCTGCTGTTGGAGTATTATGGTCTGTCGACGAGAGCGGGAGGGGGTGTCACCATGACAACGGGGTTGCTAGGGGCTGGGACTACTAGTGGAAAGGAGAAGGAGTGTGCATGCAATGAGCCTGGTGCATGCATGTCTAGGAGTGGTAGTGTACGTGCGTGCGTGCGCGCGCGTGGTGAAGGGGGTGGGGGCAGGCTGAGTATTATGGTCTGTCCGTTGCGAGGTAACTATGCAGAGTCCTGTGTGAGTGTGGGAGGGGGGGATTATTATGGGATGTCTGCCCCCTTTGTGTGTTTGTGAGGATGTTAGCTAAGCTCTGCCTCTGAGGTTGGGGGAGAGAAAAAAGGGGGACGGTGCAACGTGTTTTGGGTCATTGACGGCTCTTTTATGAATTTTGCTGATCACTGCCTCAGCCGGACTTAATGAATGAATATTTAAAAACAACATCAGCTTACTAACAGCCTGACTTGTTTTAATTCTTGCACCGAGAGAGAGAGCACACCTCGACCCGGGACTACACACACTACAGTAAGTTTCTAATGTGTGAAGGTAGGGTTTCAATGCTTAAACTTTTCTTTGATGTATTGTCTTTAACTCGACAGTGCGATTTTTGGGCTCACACATAAAAGGTCGATGGATGCCACACTTTCCTTCATCCACTCCTGTGTTGTATACCTGCAAATCAAAATACACACAATGTCAGTGTGCATAGTCTTGTTATCCAACTTGTTTGAGTCCGCAAGTGAATAATTAGTTGATATGTAAATAAAAATAAATGAGCAGGATTAGCCACCAACCAATGCCATTATTATTATTATATATTTATTTTCAGCACCCTCCGCCCCCTCCCTTCCTGGACACCCCCGGTCCATTCTCCAACAGTCCCACGTCATTTTCCCTCCTCCTTCGCCAACCGAGGAGCAAGGTTTAGGAGGGATTAATTCGACCAGTGAGAAATAAAATAAAAACGCCGGGAAAATGTCGGCCAGCGAGGATGAGAGGGGAGACTTTGGAGTCGCGGAGGAGCACTCACTTCTGCACGGTAAGCTCGTTTTTTTCCTCTGAAGAAGGTCCATCTCTGTGACTTGCCTTCAATGCGAAGCTAACGTTAGCTTAAGCTAGCCAGGAGTAGTCAGCTCGGGCCGTCCGTCACTCGCCATGATAGATTAGTTAGCTAACTTGGCAACCAAGTGTTTGTAGTTTTCTTTTTTAATTTTCACTCACTTCCGGCAAAGAAACACGCCATGTGTGTTGTTGAGTGCAGACGCGAACTGTCAAAGTTTCACAGACCGACAACAGACAAGTTTGGACCTGTGCTGTTGTGGCATTCAGTGTGTGTGCGTGAGCTTAGCCAACCTGCGCGTGCACGACTATTTGCCAAGTCGTGCCAGTGCGCGACCGCCCCTCGTCAGTGTCCGGTGCACGGGCTGCAGCGGTCCCGTCGGTCCGTGCCGTCTGAATAACGCTCACATGTCATCGGCAGATGAGGACGAGCCGGAGGATGCTGTGTCTGACGTAGAGGAGGTACCCAAGTCGAAGAAGAAAAAGAAAGCCAAGAAGAGCAGCCGCGAGAGCAGGAGCAGCAAGAGGCAGAGGCCCATCAGAGAGGTTAGTGTGCGTCCGGACAAAGTTTCACTGTTTGTCTTTATGAAGAAAACCCATCTGTTCCTGTGCTTCTGTCAGACACAGTCCTGCAGCTGTCAAACCACCAGCTGTGGTGACACAACTGTTTAGGACAGGGCTACCAAACATATGGCACATGGGCCAAAACCGGCCTGCGGGATGAAAAAAAGAAAGAAAGAAAGAAAGAAAAAAAAAAAAAAAAAAAATATTACACTGAAGATATGAACAGTCATGGGTGTCAATCTCGTTCTAGTTCAGGGTCATATACAGCCCAATTCGATCACAAGTGCATCAGACAAGTAATATACTATTATAATAACCTATAAATAATGACAAGTCCAAATTTTTCTGTTTGCTTTAGTATAAAAAAGTAAAATTACATGAAAATATATACATTTACAAATGTTTTCACAAACTAGGCTATGTGAATTACCTGAACAAATATGAACCACATGAGATGTCTTAAGAGAAGTAAGAGGAATATCATCAATATTAACCCTTTTATCCAATATTTTGTGTCTTTGTAGATCCACTGTGATCTGTAAGTTGAAACACACACGTATGAATGATAAGCTGGGGCATAGTATTAAAATTGCTTGTATTATGCCTAAGAAATTTCATGTTCATGGTTGTTTATATTATTCACATTTTTTGAAGGATACTTTGTAGCTGTAAACATTTTCATAATGTAACTTTACTTTTTTCAGTTATTATTTTACATGTCAGGCACACTTGATCATAGTGGGCTGTATGTGGCCCCTGAACTCAAATGAGTTTGATGCCCCGGGTTTAGAAGAATGATCTCTTACAAATGTTGAATGGGACACAGCAAAACCCTTAGGGACCCCTATGAGCCCCTGGGATCCCATTAACGAGCACTAAGCTCCTTAAAACCAATGGATTTCTTTCATCCAATTAGCCATTGTAATGATCTCATCAGGTATTTTATTTTATATTTGGTTTGTTTGTTTATTTATCAATCAATCAATCAATCATTGACAATGCAGTGAAACATAAAGGAACATATAGAACATCAGATGTTCTGCACAAAGAGTATATCGCATTTAGCTTATTTGCAATTTCCATTCCTGGTTGGGATTTTCAGCAAAGAAATAGATTTACAGTATACACTGCAATAATATACAAACAGTATAAACAATAGCATAAGCAAACAATATAAAAGTCTATTCATATCTACCACACACACTCCCACACATTCACACACTCAAAGAGAAGAAAAAAGAAGAAAAACAGTCCAAACTCACCAAACATTTTACATTTTAGAAGTGGGTACATTCTTGTTTTGTTTTCAGACAGTTTTTAATCTTTCCTGTGAATGTTTTGACATCTTTTATCAGTTTTTATTTCATTTGGCATTGTGTTCCAGATGTGACTGCTCTTTGTGGAGAAAGCCGGCTCTCCAAATGTGGTTCTGGTTTTGAGTTTTATTGATTAAAATTTGCATTAACTTACACCATTGATACTATATAAGATGTTTTTAATGTAAAAAGTTGATGTTTACACAGATCAAGCACATGTCTAGATTAGAACTGAACATTGTTTAGTTTTATTATAATTATTAAAGTTGAGATATAATGTAGATTTTTAACATTTCATTTTTTTTTTTTTCTAAAAAGGACACTTATTGAAAACAATGTGAACAATACTCAGAAAAAATAACACAGCCCATCACAAAAACTTATGTACTAGTAAAAAGTACAATTACCAGCTCACAACAGTATAAGATTTGAGAAACATCAAATAATTAGATTCACAAAGCTTGAAATTGATGAATTGATTGAAACTGATTGAAAAGATTAATTTAAAAATACTTGTTAAATAAAGTTTTCAGGCAACCAATTAACTAATCAACCCATTCTTTTTGTCAATTATTTGTATCTCTGCCTAAAATTAGTGATGAATCATATAGCTCTATAGATCACTGTAGAATTCCTTAACTTGGCATGTGATAGAATATAATAATGTGATTTCTGAAGTATAAAATCATCTGGTAAGTAGCAGAGTGGTTGTTTTTCAGGAATTGCCAGTCAGCTCCCCAGAGCACCTGATTGGAGTCGAGGCAGCAGAGAGAGATGCAGATGAGGCCGTTGTGCGGTCAGAGAGTGAAGGAAGTGATTATGCTCCGGGGAGGAAAAAGAAGAAACGATCCAGCTCGGCCAAAGAGAAGAAGAAGGGGGCAGCGACAGAGAAAGGAGGGTCATCCAGTTCTAAGAGCAAACGCAAAGATCCAGAACCTGATGATGATGATGACGACGATGATGATTGTCAGGTAGAAATAAATCCAGACCTAAGGCTGGCATGTACTGTTATCTACTGACTGAAATGACAAACTGACAAACCCCTTCTTTTCTCCATATCAGCCTAAAAGCTCCACTCAGCTGCTGGAGGCATGGGGCATGAAAGACATCGACCACGTCTTTACTCAGGAAGACTACAGCTCCCTCACCAACTACAAGGCCTTCAGCCAGTTTGTTAGGTGAGGCTCTCATATTTAGAAGCATTATTAATATTTTCCTTAATTTGCTTAGTAAGTTCTGTATGGAAATATCAATAAACACTTGGATTCTTTTTCTTCTTTAGGCCACTAATTGCAGCTAAAAACCCTAAAATTGCTGTTTCGAAAATGATGACTCTGATGATGGCCAAGTGGAGAGAATTCAGCACAAATAACCCTCTTAAGGTACTCAAAACATTACACTTTTAACACTTAAACAAATCTGATTTTAGGCAGTCAGAGAGTGGCTGATGTGCTGTGTCGTCCTGTAGGGCTGTGCCACTGCCAATGCAGCACTGGCAGCTGCCAACGTGGCTGCAGCTGTAGAAAACATGGTGGCAGCAGACGGCAGCGCTGAGGCTGGAGCTGCCACTTCACCTGCGTCTGCTCCGGTCGCTGCTGCTGCTCCAACACCTGCTACACCTCCCGCAGCTCCAGCACCTCCACTCCGCAAGGCCAAGACCAAAGAGGGCAAAGGTAGAGAAGAGAAACGTGGAACAATATGGTTAACATTTGATATTGTAGCCCTTTGCATTAGCAGCAACAAAACAGAACCTGTGTTTTATCATTGACATTGGAGTACGAAAGTGTATTTTTTAGGTATTATCTATTGAAAGCTTGACCACCTTTCTATATTCAATTCTCCTCTTCCAGGTCCAAATGCACGAAAGAAGTCAAAGTCTTCTGCTAAACCTCCACCAAAGCCCAAGCCTAAAAAGGTGGCACCGCTCAAGATCAAACTAGGAGGCCTCAACAGCAAAAGGAAACGCTCCTCAGTAAGATTTTGTCTTTTCACTGAATTGTTACTCTTTTCAGCATTTCTGGTATTTAAGGAATCATTGCAATTATTTAATCAGGAGTTCATGGGTATGAAAATGTCTAAAACAATATTCTGAATTTTAGACACTGAAATGTCTCACATACTATTTTGAGATTTTTAAAAATGGGATTTAGTGGTTTGTTAACACTTAAAGTAAGTTTACATGAGGAAGTTTAGAGTCTTTAGAGGAAGTTAGAAAAATGAACACCATAAATAAACCATAAATAGACAAAAGCAAACACCTGCCATCACCCAATATTGTTGTTTCATATGATCTGTATTATTTACCAGTATTGGTATGTAATCTCACATTTAATTACATCCATAATGAGCATCAAAAGGTCTCAGTGTAACATAAAAAAAGTGTCTTATTGTCTCTGTTTTTATCTCTCTTTTTTTTAAATCTCTTTTTTTCATCTTTTTCTCTCATTTTTCAGAGTGATGAGGATGAGCCCGATGTGGACAGTGACTTTGACGAGGGAGCTTTCTCTGTATCTGATGGTTCCAACCGTAGCAGCCGACCCAAGAAGAAGACCAAGAGTGCAAAGAAAAAGAAGAAAGGTTACCTAGATATTATTAAATTCAACATTTTTCTTTACATGCGTGTTTAGGAACAGACAGCATCAAGTTCAAAGCCAAAAGTAAGACACGAGTTCCGTTTCGAGTCCATCATTTTTGATGTAATTTTCTATGGATGTCTTCTCTCAGTAGAAACGGAAGATGGCGACGGTTATGAGACAGACCACCAGGATTACTGTGAAGTGTGCCAGCAGGGAGGAGAGATAATTTTGTGTGACACCTGTCCCAGAGCTTATCACATGGTCTGTCTGGACCCTGACATGGAAAAGGCACCTGAGGGCAAGTGGAGCTGCCCACACTGTGTGAGTACAGTAATCTCCCCTCTACTATGAAACAGCAGGACAAAAATGACACCTGCCTGGTAATTCTGTTTCTGTTGAATTGAATTTCCAGAAACTAAATTGGACTTTGTTAGTTGGTGTTCTAATAGTTTTTATTCTTTGCCTTTCTCTTTGTCCTCTGCTGCCCCCCCCCCAACCTTTTTTCCCTCATGTTCCATCTCCTCTATTCCCCACCATGCGTCGTACCCCCACCCCCATCCTCCATTTCCTCTTCTTGTCCCTCCCTCCCCTTCCTCACTCACTCCCTTCTCGGATCCACACACACGCAATTCACACCCCTCCCACCGATGAAACTCCCCCTCGCACCCCTCCCCGTTTTCCTTTGACTCCGTTCCGCATACCTTCCCTGCCTGTCTGCCCCCCCCCCCCCCCCCCCCCCTTCACACTCACACCACCCCCCGTCTGAAATGCTGCCACCAGGAGAAGGAGGGGATCCAGTGGGAGGCCAGAGACGATCTGTCTGAGGCCGAAGGGGAAGATGAGGAAGACAGGAGGGATGAAGGTGTGGAGGAGGAAGATGACCACCACATTGAGTTCTGCCGTGTGTGTAAAGATGGAGGGGAGCTTCTCTGCTGTGACACCTGCCCCTCCTCCTACCACATCCACTGCCTCAACCCTCCCCTCCCTGAAATCCCCAATGGAGAGTGGATCTGCCCCCGCTGCAAGGTGAGTGCTGTGCACTGGTGCAGACGAGTCTACATGTACATGGATACACATACAGCTCACAGATTATATCTTATACAAATTTGTGCTTTAGATTAAAAGTCTTTATCACTTTTTGTGGATAAGTTTATGTACCTTCAAATTTCACTTGGCTGATTTGCATAAAAGTATTACTCTTCATAAAAACAGAATTTCATTGAAATACATATGTGCTGTCTGCAGTTTTCTTTTTCCAATTTTGTAACCATCTGCTCTGCTGATTCAACTGCATGGATTAACATTTTAATAACTTTTGATTGTTTGAATAACATTAATTATTAAGCAGTTTTTAACATTATCTCTAAAGCTTCACCAGGTTATAAGACGCTCTCTCAAACTTCTCAAAATAAAGTGCTCCTGTTACAGGACAGAGCATTTTATAGAAATAAAGACCAACTGAAAATGCAGTTACAGTATATGTCACATTATGTCAGCTCAGTGTGATCAGTTGCATTACTCTGTCTCTTACCTGAACTGGTCAAGACAACTGCGTAGATTAAAAAAAAAAAAAAAAACTTTGCTGAAAGGGCAGCATAAAAGCCAAGGATGAAACTATCAAACTCTGGAGCGAACCCAGAAAAAGCCATGGGAAACCACAGGGCAGAGGGACAGTAGTTTATAGTGTAATACCACAGATGGCCACTAGATGCTGGACTCTCCTAGAAGTACATCAAACTCCTTTATAGTAATATTAAGTTAATGATTTGAATACTCTAAAAAGTGTTCTACTGATTGTTCATCAAATTAGTTATGATTTTAGGGTTAGTAGAATGATTTGACAGACAGGTGTGTTTGACATCAGACATTCAGAACTTCAGTTTACTGAATAAAATATTTCAGCTGTACTTGTGGTTAAGTATCACTAAGAAGACCATGAAATGACCGACAGTTATTTATTGGAGTTCACCCACCGCCCTCCACACTCCTCTATCTCCACTCAACTGTTGAAATATGGCCACTTCTGGTTCCAAAACGCCAAGATGGCAACGATCAACACATAAAACCCATAGATACATAACATTACTATGTCAGTCCAATGTGATCATTTGCTTTAATCTGTCTGTCTCTCAGCAGGACTAGCCAGACCTAACCAGAACATTGTGTTAGTCATATTATTTTGAAGAGCACAGAATCGTAACTGTGAAACTGATGTCTTCTTTCAAAAGTTGTTTCTAATGATCCTAATATTTATTTTTTCTTTGTCTCTCTTTCTCCTTTATTCTATCTTGCTGTCTCTTCTTTCCTTACAGTGTCCACCGATGAAGGGCAAAGTCCAGAAAGTTATAACCTGGCGCTGGGGGGAGCCGCCTGCCCCCACGCCTGTTCCCAGGCCTGCTGACCTTCCTGCTGATGCTCCTGATCCCCCTCCTCTAGCGGGACGTAGGGAGAGGGAGTTTTTCGTCAAATGGTGCAATATGTCTTACTGGCACTGCTCCTGGGTGCTGGAGCTTCAGGTATAAGACAGTCTTCTGAATGTGTGCATCAACCTGTAGCTTAGATTGTTTTAGCTGCCTGTCTGCAAGTGTGGGACATTTTTACACACATATGCACATAATGGACAAACCCAGCACTCCAGTATATTTAAACTGTTTCTCTACTTTCCTGTCTCTGTTCAGTTGGAGCTGAACTGCCAAGTGATGTTTCGTAACTACCAGAGGAAGACTGACATGGACGAACCGCCACCTGTTGATTTTGGAGGCGAAGGGGATGATGACAAGAGCACCAAGCGGAAGAACAAAGATCCTTTGTTTGTTCACATGGAAGAGGAGTTTTACCGCTATGGGGTGAAGATGGAGTGGCTGATGATCCATCGTGTCCTCAACCATAGGTAGTACACACATGGTCTAAAACACAATTCCCTCATAAAAGAAGCATCATTTTCTTAATTTGCTCTGTAGATAAGAGAGAAACAGACAGAAGAGCTGCACATTTTTTCACTTTTAAGTAATATGTCGATTATTTCTTGATTAATTAAATTGTTGTGTGGTCTATAAAATATCAGAAAATGGAGAAGATCTTTTGATCTCAGAAATATTCCACTGTCAGAGAGGAGTAAAGAAATAGAAAAATATTAAAAAAGAAGCTGGAATTAGATAATTGGGATTTTTTTTCTGTCAAAAATTACTGAAGCAAGTTAATTGACTACTTAACGGGATAAATATCTATCAAGAGATCATGCATGATTATGTATGATTCTAACTTATTCTTATCATGTTAGTGTTGATAAGAAGAACAACGTCCATTACCTAATCAAATGGAGGGATCTGCCTTATGACCAGTCGACCTGGGAGAGTGAAGACATGGACATTCCAGAATATGACCCCTACAAACAAACCTACTGGAATCACAGGTAGGCAGAGGTGTCTGAAGTGTCAGATAATTGTTTTCCAACAGATAATGCCATTGTTGTTGAAGTGGGTTTTGAGCATTTTTTTTCTATTAGAGAGCTGATGATGGGTGAGGAGGGCAGACCTGGCAAGAAACTAAAGAAGCAAGTCAAAGTGAAGAAAGCAGAACGGCCGCCTGCAAATCCAGTTGTAGATGTAAGTGTTTGGAATTGTTCTTAAACACAACTTTGGGGTTCATATGTCACTGATCCTGTCAGTGCAGTTCTTGTGTTGGATAAAAGGGTTATTATTACTGGGATAATAAAATCAGACTGAATCAGGGCAGATGTGGGATTAAGTTGTTTCCTTTTTTCTTTCAGCCCACCATTAAGTTTGACCGGCAGCCTGAGTACCTGGACAGCACAGGAGGCACTCTGCACCCATACCAGCTGGAGGGCTTGAATTGGCTCCGATTTTCTTGGGCTCAGGCCACTGACACTATCCTAGCTGATGAGATGGGGTTAGGCAAGACTGTGCAGACTGCTGTTTTCCTCTACTCATTGTACAAGGAGGTATGGGCACATGTATTGTCCTGCAATTTTTTCCTGATACTATTCTGTTTTTTGAATAATGAATTACATTTGTGTTAAATTATTTTAAGATAATATACAAATGTCTCTTACTTTTCCATTTTCCATGGTACTGCTCTGTCTGGTCTTCCTTTTTTTAACTCATTTATGGTGTGTAGGGTTTCAGATATTTGACACGTACAATAGTAACTCTGTTCATTAAGGTGAATGTGTTACCTAAGTACCTAAAGGGCAAATAGAGCTGTTTAGTACAGACAAGCTAACCCCGACTTCACCTTTGTCTTTGTCAGGGTCACTCTAAAGGTCCCTTTCTGGTTAGCGCGCCACTCTCTACCATCATTAACTGGGAGAGAGAGTTTGAGATGTGGGCCCCTGACATGTACGTGGTGACCTATGTAGGAGACAAAGACAGCAGGGCCATCATCAGAGAGAACGAGTTTTCTTTTGAGGGAAATGCCATCAGAGGTGGAAAGAAGGCGTCCAAAATGAAGGTGAGAACAAGTGCAAAGGTCACACTGGAAAAATATATTCATATCAATTTGATGTTGCTTTTGTGCCTATCTCGTGTCTGTTTTTTGTTATATCAAAGTACAGAAGTAGCGTTAACATTGAAGAATATGAATGGTGCAGTATTGTGACTGGAAAAATATTTGCAGCCACTTCAGTTATGTATTTGCTTCTTTGTTTTTCTTATGTTTTTCTTCCCATGTGTTTTACAGAAAGACTCACCAGTCAAGTTCCATGTCCTTCTAACGTCCTATGAGTTGATTACCATTGATCAGGCTGTGCTGGGTTCAATTGAATGGGCTTGTCTGGTTGTGGATGAGGCACACAGACTCAAAAACAACCAGTCCAAGGTAAGAACCAAAAATACTTTGTGCAGTTGTTTGTTTCCTGTTTGTACAAGGGTGGGTCTACACACCCTTAAAAAATCTGAAATATCTGAGAAGGTATTAAGCAGTCTTAAAGTTGAAACTGGGGCCTTGTGACAGTAACGCTTCATCTAATGTAATTTAACCTTTTTTAAATCTGTGTTTGGCAAAGTGAGTCATGCTCTTGTGTGATAGGCTTCGAACCAGTTTCTGAAAGTGTGGATGTATGTGAGTGGCTGTTTGGGCATTTTTTATGTTTTTGATTTTAATATTTCATATTTTATCTGAATGCATCAGGTTATGTACTTTTTGATGACCCTGATAAAGGCCACAAGATGAAGCATGTTGGTTACACTATAATAGAATTATTCAACACTACAAGTGTTGCTACAAATCTCGACCTCCATCCTACCTCGAAAGCTAATATTGTCCTTCTGCTTTATACTTGCACGTAAAATATGACCAAAATTAACCAAACTCACTCTAATAATAATATTCTATATAATGGCCATCTCTGCACAGGACCACAGACTATGCTTTTTGCAAAATAGTCTTAAAAGCATTCAGTTTATGTGCCTGATACCTGTAAACGCACCCTAGATTAAATCTTTTTAAAATATGCTACCTTTGTGTGTTTTTGTATTAGACTCATTGCACTAAATTTACTGATTCTCCTCTTTTCAGTTCTTCCGGGTGTTAAACAACTACCCGCTGCAACACAAGCTGCTGCTGACCGGCACCCCTCTACAGAACAACCTGGAGGAGCTTTTCCACTTGCTTAACTTCCTCACCCCAGAGAGATTCAAGTCAGTGGCCTCAGCACATGTTGCTACATTTCATGCACAGTGTAGACATTCACGCTGATCCTGTGTTTATTTACTTTTCTTTTGTCTCCACAGTAACCTGGAAGGGTTTCTGGAGGAGTTTGCCGACATCGCCAAAGAGGACCAGATCAAGAAGCTCCATGACATGCTGGGACCACACATGCTCAGGAGGCTGAAGGCTGATGTCTTCAAACACATGCCCTCCAAGACTGAGCTCATTGTGAGAGTAGAGCTTAGCCCCATGCAGAAGTGAGTGAGAGGAGGCAAACCACATACCACTGAGGATTAAACCTACTCTGCATTATATAGATGGGCATTTTTATCATGTATTTTTAATGCTCTCTATATTATTTTTTGTATTCTTAACCAGGAAATATTATAAGTTCATCCTCACACGCAACTTTGAGGCTCTGAACACTCGAGGAGGAGGAAACCAAGTCTCTCTCCTCAACGTGGTGATGGATCTCAAAAAGTGCTGCAATCATCCCTACCTCTTTCCTGCAGCTGCCACAGTACGGTTGAAGTCTTGTCACACAATTTGTAGTTATAGTGCTATATTGAAACCTGATTTATTGCAGTCATTTCATTCCGATTTTTTCACTAACTGCAGGAGGCACCCAAACTTCCAAATGGCATGTATGAGGGCACTTCCCTGACCAAAGCTTCGGGGAAGCTGATGCTGCTTCAGAAAATGATGAAGAAACTAAAGGAGGGAGGCCACAGAGTTCTGGTCTTCTCTCAGATGACCAAAATGCTGGACCTGCTGGAGGATTTCCTGGAAAATGAGGGTTACAAATACGAGAGAATTGATGGAGGAGTCACTGGTAATATGAGACAGGAGGCCATCGATCGCTTTAACGGTGAGACGTGAACTCAAAGAGCCAGTCAGCTTGTTTGTCCAGGGTCTCAGGGCTCGGATACGACCTGTTTCCTGTGTATTAACTAGTGATACATTCTTTTTCCCGACAGCTCCTGGTGCCCCTCAGTTTGCTTTCCTCCTCTCCACCAGAGCCGGTGGTTTGGGAATTAATCTGGCCTCTGCTGACACTGTCATCATTTATGACTCTGACTGGAACCCGCACAATGACATCCAGGTATGCACAGCCCAGTCTTGACCTCAGCCACTTGTCAGTATTTTAGTTTGTGAAGATAATAGGAAGTAATGATTTGTTTCCCTTTTTGTGTTCCTCCTTTAGGCATTCAGCAGAGCTCACCGTATTGGCCAGAACAGGAAGGTGATGATCTATCGCTTTGTTACCAAGGCGTCTGTAGAGGAGAGAATCACACAGGTGAGTGAAAAGAAACAGTGAGAGACCACTCATATGAGAGTGTTTTCCACAGATGGAAGGAGGCACAGGTGGTACACCTATACGCGATTAATTATTAAATAGTATTGTATACATTACGCTCCATGGCAAATGTTGTAACTGTCAAGTACATTCCAGCAAATGAAAAACTGAACACTCTACACAGCTTCACATTGTGAAGTGTTTCTTGTGCAAGTCTGATATATAAGGATTTTCAAAATAAGTAAAATAAACATAGTTGCAGTATAAATAAGAATACTGCAACTGTGTACACACAATACAATAAATAGTCAAATTGAGTGGTTTTAGTGTTCTGTTTTCATCTGGCCTTAAAAAATGTCACTGTCAATGGCGTAACCATGATTTATATTATACCGTAAATAGTGAATTTCCTTTGCATATGTAATATTAATATAGTTTTATACAGTGTTTGTAAATAAAATATTAATTTTTTTTGTTTTCATAAATGTGATCTTATATTTCTATAACATCATTATTACTTCCTTACGACTTCTACTTCTGCTACCTCTAAATCACATAAAACTGATAAAATAACTGGTTACAAAACTAATAACATAACTGATATTTGTTTAAAAAATTAAAGTAAATAGCTCTAAAACTTTTTTAATGCAGACAAAATATGAAGGTGTCAAATCATTGACAGACACTATACAAACTTTCCATCTTCACCGATATTCAGAGTAAATATTACATTTGTTCTAATGTTGGTGGCTTGGTGGTTAATGTATCAGGGTTCCCACAGGGTCTTAAAAAGTCTTAAAATTCTTGAATTTACAAATCTGCTTTTAATACATTAAAAAGTCTTTAAAAAGTATTAAATTTGATATGGTAGGTCTTAAGTTATGTTGCCATAAACTTGTTGGCTGTATTGTGTTTAAATGTATTTCTGAAATGTCCAAGCTGCAATGAAAGTAACATTAGTCTACTCAGTTCCAATCCAACAATATATATTGAAATTAGGAACCGATTATCGCTAACTTTGCAGCTCCCAGTGAGAAATGGTCACAGAACATTTAGCTCAACACATGTGGAGTCGTTAGTTGCGTGCGTTGCCCAAGAAAGCTGACTTTAGGAACTTTAACACTTTCAGTGCCATGGGCCGATTAAATCGGCTTTACGAAAACAACCTGTAAAGTGCCACGGGCCGATCAGATCGGCTTTGGAGAACACGCCACATTTGTGTACAAACAAACCATCCACCCCCATTTCTTTCTCACATTTCGATGACGTTCTTTCTGTGTCCCCCTTTTGAGACCAAGCAGACGGGAATTTGAGGTCACGCGACCGAATAATATTTTTATATCTTTTTAATGTTTCTTATTCTCCGGTGTTTCATCAGAGGGAGCCCTCCATGCCGGGGGGCGGCTGTGGACTCTGGGGGCTGTGGCGGCGCCTTCTCTCATTGGGGTCCGCTCCTTTCTGGTGGGTGGGGGTCCCAGTTGGCCCTCTCCCACTAGTTGGGATGTGGGGCTGTGTTGCTGGTGCCTGGTCGCCGGGGTCGGCGGCTGCCTCCTGGTGCGGATGGCTCCCTGAGACAGCACCTCCTAAATTGATGTTTTACTTTTACTTGTACATTTTTGTTCTGGTCTACCCGTACTCAGTCAGTCTTCTTAAGTATGTGTGAGCTTGTGGGTTTACATGTATATGTGGGTTTGCATGTATATGTGTGTGTGCGCGGGTGAGTGGGTGGGTGTGGGTGGGGGGCGGTACTGATTTTTAAACTGATATGTAAAGCACTTTGTGCTACAGTTTTTAATGTATGAAAAGTGCTATATAAATAAAGATTATTATTATTATTATTATTATTATTATTATTATAATAAATTATGCAAATTATGATCAATAATGAATCGGCTGCGTCCGGTGCGTTTTGGATCTAATCAGCAATCGGTCGGATGTTACCGAGCGGTTTCCTGCAGGATTCTTCAAATATTATAAAAACGACGCGAAATACTGAAAAACGGCCAAATTCTGTGGCACTTTTAAGGCGTATTAGCCCCTTAACTGTCTGGCACTTAAAGAGTTAAGGGATGGCTTGCAAGCGAAAAGTAAACATGAGGAAGTGCAAATTTAATAATACCTGGTTGGAAAAAAGACCATTCTATACCTGGTTGACACAAGTGGAGGGGAACAGCTGTGAAATGGGCATTAAATTCCATTCTAAGTAGTCTGAAAAAGTCTTAAAAAGTCTTAAATTAGCTTGTGGAAACCTGTAGGAAACCTGTGTAAGTAAGTGTGTGTGTGTAGTGATTCTTAAGTATCTGTCCATACCAAAACGTCAGGTACTTCATTCTCACCTGCAGAATTTTGTGTAATATTTTGTTTTGCTGCCACTGATTAAATAAAGCTACAATAATTAAAAACAGTCAAGAAGTATAGCACTCAGATGACTGCAAACTTAAGTGATGCTGGTTTTACGCAGATGATTTAAACATATATTAGGATCATTAGAGTAGGTTTATTGTCTTTATATAACAAAGGGAAAGCTCATTTTTGAAACTGTAAAAACATCATCTGCTCACTGCTTGTCACCTCTCCACCATCTCGCCTCCACCAGGTGGCGAAGAAGAAGATGATGCTCACTCATCTGGTGGTTCGACCCGGCCTCGGCTCCAAGACAGGGTCCATGTCAAAGCAGGAGCTCGATGACATCCTCAAGTTTGGCACTGAGGAGTTGTTCAAGGATGAAATTGGAGAAGGTGAGTCGACTGTAATCCACCTTCAGTGTATCCCATCTTATCTGAGGTTAATTATACATGCCTTCACGTTGTTATTGTGGGATAGCCATGATTGTAGTTTTTTTTTTGTTAAAGCATTCTAAACAGGGGTGTGTAGATCAATCAAGTAAAATGTGGCAAAATCTGAAAACTGAGAGATACTTGACTAACTGAAGTGTGAGGATGGCTCCACCTTTGGGATGTAGTGTCAGTAGATAGCACTTAGACTGAGTTTGTGTTTCCTGTCCTTTCATTTCACTTGTCCTGCCATCAGGAGACAACAAAGAGGATGACAGCAGTGTGATCCATTACGATGACCAGGCCATTGAGCGTCTGTTAGACAGGAACCAGGATGCCACAGACGACACAGAGCTGCAGAGCATGAACGAATACCTGAGCTCCTTCAAAGTAGCCCAGTATGTGGTCAAAGATGAAGACGATGAGGTATGAGTGTGAAAACATGACTTTGACAGTTGTCATATTAGATTTATGACGAATAATAAAGAAGACACTCTTGTTTTTGTCGAGAAGGAGGAGGTAGAGAGGGAGGTAATCAAGCAGGAGGAGAGCGTAGATCCAGACTACTGGGAGAAGCTGCTCCGCCACCACTACGAGCAACAACAGGAGGATCTTGCTCGCAATCTAGGCAAAGGCAAAAGAACTCGAAAACCGGTCAACTATAATGACGGCTCCCAGGAGGACCGAGGTATAAGACAGGGTACAGAACAATATATAATGCAACCTCTTCTTCTGTGTGTGCTGTGATGTGCTTTTGGTGGTGTTGTGTCAGTGTTACATGGTAGATATTCTGAGTGCATGGCATGAACTGTGATATTAGTGACTTGTGTTTAGATGTAGAAACTTGATGTTACTGTCATGCTTTAGTTTGTTTGTGTTTGGTAGTAAAGGATCATATAAATACAACTCAGTTAAACTTAACAAATGAAGCTCATTTAGAACAGATGTGATCACCCTCAAGCTTTTTGTTTACTGTATATTTCATCAGCTCTCTTTCGATGTTCATAATGCTAAAATAGTTTCAGTGGAATTCCTGCAAGTTATTTTCAATGTAGAGTTAACACTGTGAACCTGTTTGTCTTAAGTGTCAAATTTTGTGTATAAATGGTGACTGTTGACAGTAATGCAGGCTTAGTTTCTGTTGCGTATACTTTATCTTCTCTGTCAATTCACTGAAGAGCACTGTTCTTTTTTTCTTTTCATCCTTTTAAACGTGTGTCTGTCTGTCTGTTTGTTCTTCTTTTAGACTGGCAGGAAGATCAGTCTGACAACCAGTCTGATTACTCGGTGGCCTCAGAGGAGGGCGATGAAGACTTTGATGAACGGACTGAAGGTAAGGCCAACTGTTCTTATGCTGTTGGCGTACCAGAACTTTGGCGCTAAGAAGAACTGTCAGTTATAAGTAATTATTTATGAAGTTGTCTTAAATTAGTCAAGAAAATAGATTTGATTTTAAGATTTAGATCCCCAGAGACCTTCCTGATTGGACTAATTACACACTATATGAACTTTCCGCTGTAATCCACCAACATTCTTCAAACCATCTCCTAAATCATCCTTAAAATTGATAATTATTTCTTAAATCTTACAATCAAAGCTCTTAAAATTTACAGAGACACAATAAATGATATTGCTATATTTGCTTTGGAAGTCTTTGGAAATGATGCCTGAAATTTGTAATTAGTGTTCAGTGTTTTAGCATAACAGAGATAGGAATGAGTGGAGCCTCCAACAATCATTAATGGATAGAGGGTTCAGGCATCAGCTTTAGCAGCTTGATTGTCAGTAGCAGAAACATTAGTCATGAAGAAATGTAACATTAGCTGGATTGCAACATGACATAACTATATGGTTCGTTATACTGTTATTTTTGTGAATGTAAGGTGTTAAATTTGATCAAAGATGAACGAAAAGTGCCTAACCAGTTACAAATTTGGCTTCTCAAACACAAGCAGATATTATCATTGACAACATCAACTACAGCTCAGACATCTGGATGTGTATCATCTATTTATGTTATAACGAGACAAAAGAGTAAAGAAAGACAAAAGGAGAATGAAAAATAACATGAAGCATTGAAAGAAAATTCTATTTAACAACTTTTCCATGAGCGGTCTTTGTGTATGTAAAAAGGATTGTATTCATTTGAGCTGTGAAGAATTAAGTTTTTGTTGAACTGCATGTTACAGCTTGAAACATTTACTTTTGTTTAATTAAATGGTTCAAACAGTTGTACTTTGATAGAAATGTTTCATATTTATATGATAATTCAATTAGAGATGGATTCAGATGGGCATATTTTGTTAGCAGTGTGTTTCGTTTCATGTAATCATAGCTCAGATTTCATTAAAAAGCTTTACCACAACACCGCTTTCTGTTGGAATTGATCTTAAAGTAAAATGTTTCCAGAAGAAGCATTTAATGTGAAAGTGTTGTGAGACTGAGAGGGGATGCAACCTCAGCAGTATTTTAGTTTGTTGTGATGAATCGTACATGAGTAAAATCTGTAGGATGATACAAGCACACAAGATCATACAGCAAAATACTGTTTTCTATTGCAGTTCTTTTTCATATTTTCTATGTCCAGTGTGTTGCCTGGAATGCGGTTCAACTAATAGTCGTGTTTTGTTTCTCCTAGCCAATGCCCGCAGACCAAACCGCAAAGGGCTGAGGAACGACCGGGACAAACCTCTGCCGCCACTGTTAGCCAGGGTGGGCGGCAACATCGAGGTACAGACATAACATGGACACACAGACACTTTGCTTCCAAAATTTGTTTTGTGACCTTGTGCTTCTTATTTTTAAACCTCGTAACCTCTTCGATTTATTTGACAGGTGTTGGGCTTCAACGCACGGCAGAGGAAGGCTTTCCTAAATGCAGTGATGCGATATGGGATGCCTCCTCAGGACGCTTTCACCAACCAGTGGCTGGTCAGGGACCTCAGAGGAAAGTCTGAGAAAGAATTCAAGTGAGTCTCTGTTGCAGCTTTTTCCACTCTCATAAATAGAAGAGGTTGTTCTTGATAGTAAACCTCAATATTTGTATCACCTCTAAAGGGACAAAATAATGAAAATTCAAAGACATTTTAGATTGGAAGTATGAGTTAGAGTAGATTGTATATTGTACTGTTAAAGCAAATACCTACTTACAGTTGAACAGTTTCAAAAATCTGATGTTCTTATTGTTTAATTTGTATTGACATGTTAACAAATATGCACATATTTATTGACACCCCTCCTTCTTTTCCTTCGCACATGTTCGTAGGGCTTACGTGTCCCTGTTCATGCGTCACCTCTGTGAGCCTGGGGCCGATGGTGCTGAAACCTTCGCAGACGGCGTCCCACGTGAGGGACTGTCAAGGCAGCACGTGCTTACTCGCATTGGTGTGATGTCGCTCATAAGGAAAAAGGTGAGTTTTACAGAAACTGTGGGAAGTCTGTGGCCTGAGTTCACATTTGACGTGACAACATCTGATATTTAATGAATCTTTGTTGAACAGGTGCAGGAGTTTGAGCATGTGAACGGTCAGTGGTCCATGCCCTGGATGGCCGAGCTGGAGGAGAACAAAAGGGCTGCGGCTTTGGCTGCGGGTGAAGACCCCAAGACTCCGTCATCCGGGACTCCTGCAGACACACAACCCAACACTCCTGTCCCAGGTACACACAAACACTTTATTATTCAAATTAAATCCCATATGATTTTGTTTTATCCAAAAACTGCAATGAAAAGTCTGTTTAAATTATAGTTTTAAAAAAATTCTAATCCAGAACCATGTTTCCTCATGATGTGTTTTGTAAAAACCTGCAACTGAAACTACTACAGATGCATTGTGTTTTAACATTTCCTGTTATGATCCTGGGGAAAATGACATGCATGTCTAATTACTCTTTACCTTAATGTCAGCACCACATGCTTCAACATAATGTTAAAGCAGGTCATCACTTTTAACATAGTGCAGTTCTTATACACAACACACTTTACAACATATATTGCAGTGTATTGAACTGTATTGTTTTGTAATGTATTGCACTGTCTTGCTCTGTACTGCACTTATTCCGCTGTATTGTTTTGTATTGCTCTGATCACTGTTATTTATCAAGTGGGGACTGCGGATGAAAATTAGCACTGATGCTAACTCTGGCATATTTACATATTTATACTGAAATGGAATGTATAAATGTGTTCATTAATGTGCACTGTCCCGCCTAAATAAAGATACATTAGGCCTGAGTTTTAACTTCCAATAAACCCCATAAATGATGGGAATTGTTTTTTCTTTGTTGCACTGTAGAATTTTAATTTTGAGACCACCCCTAGTGCCTTAGCTGCTATTCCAGTCCATTCCTATACACCCTCTTGTGGAACCAAGTAGAAAGATAGACACTACACTGCTGTCATTTAGCTGAATAATTGAATTAGACATTTTAAGAAAAAATAAGCATGCCAAATAAGTCTTTGCAGGTCTATATAGTGTACATGTTTTGTCTTTTTGCAGAGGATTTGTCTAAGTCTGAGGACAAAGAAGACATGAAGAAGGAGGGAGAGGACAGCAAAGGACCCAAGAAGACAGATGATCCAGAGGTACAACACACCTTTTTTTTTTTTTCTTGAGTTCATCTAAAGAAGTTTGACTCTACAGCCTTGGCGTTGCATTATAAATCAGTTTGGTTTTAATCTAAAACTGATTACCTCTGCTTTAGATAATTGAAATCCCAGATGAATCTGAAAAATCCCCAGTCAGTGAAAGGAAAGAAGGTGAAGCAGACCTTGCTGCAGGGAAGGAGGAGAAGGAGACAGGAGGTGCAGATGAAGCCAAGGAGAAAGAAGCTGATGATTTGAGCAAAGACAAAGACGATAAGTCAGCAGAGACGGCAGAAAAGGAAACTCTTGCAGAGGTCAAGGGTGAAGAAGGCAAGGCGGATTCAGAGGACTTGAAAGGTGATTTTTTTTTTTTTTAATTTTCTTTTTTTGCTGTTTTCAAAAAATGTCCGGTCTTCTCAGTTATTCTCGGTTTCTGTTTTAGCTGATGATGGCAAAGAGGAGAAGATGGATACCAGTTCATCTACAGAGGAGAAGAAAGGTACCACAGCTGAAGTTTATGTTCATTTCTGCATAAGGATTGTGTAGTTTTTATGATGTGAAGAGCGCTGACGTATTTGTTTGTTTTCTCACAGAGCAAAAAGAAGAGAAGGACGGTGTGAAAACTGAGGAATCTGGCAAACTGCAGAATGGAGACAACACCAAAGAAGGAGGAACAACGATACCGGTGGTTAACGTCAGCGAAGAGAAGAAGAAAGCCACCAAGCAGAGGTTCATGTTCAACATCGCTGATGGAGGATTCACAGGTGGACAAATGCACATGCATACAAACACATTTTTCTCTCTGGTATCTATATCTTGACCTTTTTGCCTTTGTATTTTCCAGAGCTTCACTCTCTATGGCAGAATGAAGAGAGGGCAGCGACTGTTACCAAGAAGACCTTTGAGATTTGGCACCGTCGCCATGACTACTGGCTCCTGGCTGGCATCATACAGTATCCTCTCACACTGACTCATTTGAGACAGACACTGTTAACTCCTCATGGATGACTGAGGGTTTTTCATCAGGTTACTGCATTATACATGAGGACTTAAAGCTGCACAGACAGGCTTCATCTGTTATCAGCGGATTTGTTTTTTGGATGTTTGATTTTATAGACTTATGTAGGGGTTTATGGGGTTCTTCAAGATGGTCTCATGTGAAGTCTAGTCTAGTTTACATGAATTATGGAAATAAGGACATCTTATTTGTTATATGGCTCAGGACCCTTGTATCTGGAGAACTCTACCCCTGCCTAGATTGATTTGACCTGCTTGACATGTTATTGTTGTTGCACTTGACCTTGTCTCTCAGACATGGCTATGCTCGATGGCAGGATGTGCAGAATGATGTGAGGTTTGCCATTCTCAATGAACCCTTCAAAGGAGAGATGAGCAGAGGAAACTTCCTGGAGATTAAGAACAAGTTTTTGGCTCGGAGATTTAAGGTAAAATGAGAGCTTGTGTTTTCTAGTGTGGGGTTTTTCTGTCTGTCGGTGTCTGTTATGTCTCACCAGGGACTCTTCACCATGCTTTCTTTTCATTTCACAGTTATTAGAGCAGGCGTTGGTGATAGAGGAGCAGTTGCGCAGAGCAGCCTACCTGAATATGACCGAGGACCCTGCTCATCCCTCCATGGCTCTCAACACACGCTTCAGTGAAGTAGAATGTCTGGCTGAGTCCCATCAGCACCTCAGCAAGGAGTCCATGTCTGGAAACAAGCCTGCCAACGCAGTACTGCATAAAGGTAAGACAAGTGGAACAAACCGTGATAATACACTCTAACAGCTTGTAGAGGAAAGCTGATGAATTGATCTTGAATATTTTTGACAAATGTTTGCTATGACAAAAATAGCATATAGCAATAGCATCTTAATACTTAACTGGATAATTTCCCACAGTTACTTTGGACAAGTGGTTGAGTTAACAACAGACCAAACACTGCTTTCAGAGGGCAGACTTCCCTCCCTGCACTGTAATGTTGCTAGGCAACTGCACAGTCAGTTGCTGTTACTGACTTTGTTTTGGTAGCTAACAGCTCGATAATGTAACAAAAGATTAAAGATAAACAATTAATTTCTGTCAAGACACATATTCATTTATAATTCTTATTTAAATCTCATGAAAATTGTTTCCACTTTTTCCCATTTCACAGAACAAACTGTTTGCTAAGTTTTTAGCTTACTGGCCGACAGGCCGTAAGCTATTGTTGTCATGCGGCGTCCAGCAGCTTCTGTTGTCGTCGTCCGTTACAAAAATTTCAATTGTCTTCTTCTCCGAAACTACAATTCCAATTGACTTCAAACTTGGTATACAGCTTCTTTATGATGGTGTCAACGAAAGGTAGTGAAATTATTTGGATCTGATCGGATCTGATTCTGGATTTGGTGCAACTTTGAAAAATTTCCCCATTATAAAAGATAGGAAGTGGATCGATGCAGCAACTCAATAAATATAAATTATATCAACTTGAAATTTCTACAGTACAGCCCTGATGGGGAGATGACCAAAACATAATGGCCACATGCTGATCAGGATCTTCTTCTGGATCCAGGAACTTACTGAAATTTAACATGGGCTCTTATGGGGAAAACATTTCAATTGTCTTCTTCTCTGAAACTACAATTCTGATTGACTTCAAACTTGGTATACAGCTTCTTCATGATGATCTCAACACAAGGTATTCAAATTATTTCCATCCAGATCTGATTCTGGATTTGGTGCAACTTTGAAAAATTTCCCCATTATAAGAGATAGGAAGTGGATTGATACAATAAATCAGCAAGTATCAGTGATATCAGGTTGGAATTTGAATTTTTTACAGATCTGATTGGAATATGACCAAAACATGGGCTATTTCTGTAATGTAATAAATACACATAACTGGGTGATAATAAATGGCATCTAGATACATTTCCCAAAGCTTTTAATTTGGCCGGTAAGCTACAGGGCCACTGGTCCTATTTTTAGCTTACTGGCCGACAGGCCGTAAGCTATTGTCATGCAGCGTCGTCAGCGTCTGTCGTCCTTTACAAAAATTTCAATCGTCTTCTTCTCCGAAACCATAATTCCGATTGACTTCAAACTTGGTATACAGCTTCTTTATGATGATGTCAACAAAAGTTAGTGAAATTATTTGGATCCTGATCTAATTCTGGATTTGGTGCGACTTTGGGGAAAAAAAAAAAAAAAAAAAAAAAAAAAAAAAAAAAAAAAAAATATATATATATATATATATATATATATATATATATATATATAAATATATGTATATATATATGTGTATATATATATATGTATATATATATATATATATATATAAATATATATATATATATATATATATATATATATATAAATATATGTATATATATATGTGTATATATATATATGTATATGTGTATATATATGTATATATATATGTGTATATATATATGTATATATATGTGTATATATGTGTATATATATGTATGTATATATATGTGTATATATATATGTGTATATATATATATATATATATATGTGTATAAATATATATATATGTATATATGTATGTGTGTGTGTGTGTGTATATGTGTATATATATAGTGTACAAGCAAATATTTAAAGTTGCAGGAGACTTTCGTCACCAATTTTTCATCAAACCTGTAAAACCCTAGTCATAGCCTAAGTATCACGAATCTGTAAGTCTTTCTGTGATTACTCACCTGAATCTCTTCCCTCCCGGTGAACAATTTTGAAGTGCCATCCACCATAAACAAACCATTTATTTAAAAACAGAGCTGGGAGGTAACTTGGGCATCTTCGGAATTTTGTCGCGACATGCATTGTGGGAAACGGAGGTTCGCGCAGCCTCCTGGCAGCAGCAGAGCAACTATATGATATTATATGGATGAAACAAACTCGACGTGGAAACAGCTGAAACGCAGAAATGGCAGGAGGGAAGCGGAGCTCCAGCCGTTTCCGCATCGTGTTTGTTGCAGCTGCCGCTGCCAGGCTGGGCTCCACTTGATCCGCTTCCATGTTTCAGCCATTTCAGTGTCGTGTTTCTTTCATCCATATATCATATGGTGTCGCTGCTGCCAGGAGCCTGTGCGAACCTCCGCTTCCCACAATGCACATCACGACAAAATTCCGAAGATGCCCAAGTTACCTCCCAGCTCTGCTTGTAAACAAATTGTTTGTTTATGGTGGATGGCACTTCAAAATCGTTCACTGTGAGGGAAGAGATTCAGGTGAGTAATTACAGAAAGACCTACGGATTCGTGATACTTAGGCTATGACTAGGATTTTACAGATTTGATGAAAAATTGGTGACAAAAGTCTCCCGCACCTTTAAATTCTTGTCTAATTTTAGTTGGTGATATCAGCAGTGAAGATAGTTTATTAACTCTACGGGAAATAATTACCTCAGCCCCCCAGTGATCCGCCTGAACTTTGGCAAACCCACAGGTTTGGTTATGGGTCATAGTTGTGCATTTGTATTAGTAAGCTGTTGTCGTCAGGTGGCGGCATCTGTCGTCCGTTACAAAACATTCATTTGTCTTCTCCGAAACTACAATTTCGATTGACTTCAAACTTGGTATACAGCTTCTTTATGATGATGTCAACAAAAGTTAGTGAAATTTTTTGGATCCAGATCTGATTCTGGATTTGGTGCGACTTTGAAAAATTTCCCCACTATAAGAGATAGGAAGTGGATTGATACAATAAATCAGTAAGTACCAATGATATCAGTTGGAATTTGAAGTTTTTACAGATTTGATTGGAATATGACCAAAACACAGGCTATTTCTGTAATATTATAAATACACATAACTGGGTGATAATAAATGGCATCTGGATACATTTCCCAAAGCTTTTAATTTGGCCGGTAAGCTACAGGGCCATTGGTCCTATTTTTATTATTTTCTTATTATTCTTTCAACCTCAGATGTATTTTATTTATATTTTCATTCGCTTATTCATGCATTTGATAGGAACAATACACTGTGGTTACTTTGTGGCTTTTAAGGAACAACACCTGAACTTTCTGTTATATTATTCTGTGGTTAAAAAATGAAACAGGTTCCTTTATTTACATTAATTCAATAGTAGAACTAATCAAAAATATAAGTTCTTAAACTTGTCAGAATTGGAACTCATTGCTCATCTTGTGCTTCAGTTCTCAAACAGCTTGAAGAACTGCTGAGT
Organism: Sphaeramia orbicularis; assembly: GCF_902148855.1. Lineage (NCBI taxonomy): Eukaryota > Metazoa > Chordata > Actinopteri > Kurtiformes > Apogonidae > Sphaeramia > Sphaeramia orbicularis. Next base: position 36,466,206 of record NC_043972.1, on the reverse strand, counting down.
GACATGAAGGCTGACGTCACACGTCTCCCAGCAACTATCGCCAGGATACCCCCTGTTGCCGTGCGTCTCCAAATGTCCGAAAGGAACATCCTGAGCCGATTAGCGAGTCGTGGGCCAGACGTCACCGCTCAGAGCCAGTCGCAGACCTCGCAGCAGATGCAGGTGCCGCGCTGACCGGTGGAATCACACATTTCACACTCAGACTGAGGACCAACGGCCTCAGCCCACCACCATGTAGCAGACGACCCCCCCAACCACCATGTACAGCACAGTCTGGTCAGTCCTCGCTCTACACCCACAACCATCCTTGGACTCAGAAGAGTATCCGCTGGGCTGTTGGATTAAAAGACTGGAAACTGTAGACGTGTGACAGGAGCCAATGAAGGAATCACTTCTTTTTCTGCTGCAGTCTAGAAACTGTTCTCTCTCTTCCACTGGGATTCAGATCTAACTCCTCTAACCTGAACACTGTCGTCATAAGTGAACTGCGGGGCAGCTCTTTGACTGTCCCATTCCGTCTTTACAGCAGGGTCAAACGTGTGTAATTATATGTATCACGAAGCTAAAGAGGCTAGACATGAGAAAAAGCAGCATGTTTGGAGTTTACTGGTGCTTTGTAGTAATTTTTGGATTAAAAAACAAATTCAAGGGATTTTATTGTTCTCATTTAGGAAATTGTGAAATTTTCAACTTTTCATTTATGTCATTCAACGTTGATGTCCTCACCTGTAGATGTGTGTGGAGAGAGTGTGTGTGTGTGTGTGTGTGTGGTTGTTTTCCAGTATGTGTGTAAAAGAACACAGGGCATATAGATGTGCGTCTCTACTGCAGAAAAAATGCCCCTGACACTGAGAGACTGTTACTGTCACTTTTCTACCAGTCAGTCGAACTTCTTATTACCTCTTCCTGCGTCCTTGCCTCCATCCCACCTGGTTTATCAAGTGAGATCTGTCAGTGCCCACCCCCCACCCCCCAACAAACACCTCGACATTCCTCACTGCACCACAGATTTTCTCCCTGGAAACTCTCCTGTGTTTGCAGAAATAAAGATGAACGATATCTCCACTGCTTTTAGGTGCACAGGAAGATTTTGACAATGATGGCAATCTTAAGTTTATTTAATTTCTTAATGTCTGTTATATTATTTTACATTATTGTAATTATTATCACCTTGTTTTTATCATTGCTGTTTGTTTGTATGGACCACAATAAAAGGTTGACAGTTCTTTAAGGTTTGTGTGTGTGTGTGTGTGTGTGCGTGTGTGTGTGTGTGTGTGTGTGTATGTATTTAGAGGGTGTCACATAAGTCTCCATACATAGGAGACATAATACATTCCATACATATATGGTTCTAACATGTATTTCTTCTTTATAGTTCTTCAGCAATGGAGGACACGCATTGAAATGTGTTCCCGGCAAAATGGCAGTCATATAGAGCATATTATATAAATAAAAATGGTTTATGTCAAGAAATGTTTATTTTTCCTATGTATGGAGACTTATGGGACACCCTGTGTATGTGTGTATATATATATATATATATATATATATATTTTTTTTTTTTTTTTTTTAATATATGTAAGTATGTGTGTCTGTATTAATTTTTAAGTGAAAATATATACATATCCAGAAAAACTATTGGGAAACCAAAAACTGCTGGTACACAAAGGTGTAATTTTGTTTAGGGCAGCTGTTACAGTAGGGCTGAACTCTTGTGATCTCCAGAAATTATAAGCAAAATCTTCTTTCACCAATGAGGCCCTACAATATTAAGAGCAAAATGTGCCCAGATCATAGGTGAATTCCACGGCTTATTCTCTGCATTGGTAATGACTTTGGAAAGTGTAACTGAAAAACAAATGACTGGCATGAACAGAATAATGTGCTTTGCATGCAGGCTTCAAAACACAAGGTAAAATTTACATGGAAGCAAATGTTGATTCGCCAAGAGATGTGGAAAATCAGCAGGAGAAACACACTGGAAAGGTTGTGAGAGGAAGAGTAGGGAAGGAGACAGGAACAGGCATATTTTCTCTAGTAGATAGTTGAGTAATTAAGAAAATTGGAGTAAATTGTAGGGTGGGAGGATCAGCCTGGCTGGTAATGAAGCCTGATATCTGATCATGAAACAAAGTTGGAGGCTGAACAGGAACAAGGTTGGGTCTAAGTGAGGAACACAGAGAAAGCTGGAAAGAACCAAGAGGTGAACAGGCTGCTGATGTAACCGGACTTATACTGTGTCTGGAGGCAAAGACACACTGCATCATTTCTGACATCAACATCAACTAACTTCACACCATGTCTTGTGGGTAAGTTTATTGCTCTACATTTTTTCTGATGTTTGTCAACTTTTGTACTTTTTAACCCCAGTTTTTGTCAGTGTGAAGTCTTCTCTACTCTCCTTTTCAGTGTTACTCTATTTGTTCTCCATCTCTGTAACTGCTATTTTTCTGACACTTAAAAAAATCACACTTTTTGTTAAAAACTTGTAAAGGTGTGTGTGTGTGTGTGTGTGTGTGTGTGTGTGTGTGTGTGTGTGTGTGTGTGTGTGTAGTAACCAACAGAGATTTGCTATTAATGGAGCTTTTCCACAACTTCTTGAAATTGCTGCACTTAGTTACTGGTGGAGTAGTACTAAGACTTCTCTGCCGTGTTGCTGTGGTCTAAAGCTCTGTAGAACTGTAGTGTCCATGCTCCCTGGACTCACAACATGGGTAACCTCTGTTAAATACCAATTACTATCTTAATTTGTAGCATCTTCGCTGTCAAAAATTGTTATTAATTCTAAAGTGTTAAATCTGTTAGAAAAATGTGCTAATATAGCCTCATATAAAATCTAATAACACACTATTAAGTTGGTTACATATGTTATAGTTTGACATTACATTATCCTGGCAGGTAAGTAGTTATCAAGCCACTAATGCCTAATGATAGCTAACTAATTTAGGTTTAACAACAGATTGTCATCATTTTTTAATAAGTTCTTTGTTGAAATAATTACATAATTAATCACCAGTCTAACCATGATCAATTCAAACCTAAATTTCTATTTCGTTTTAATCTTAGTAGAAGCCCTTTAAGTTTGCTATATTATACATGTAAGTTCACTTTCCATTACGGTACAGAGATAAATCGTTAGCTAACAGCTAACTGTAGCTACTGTGGGTGGGACCACAGACTGGCATCTTCTATGATTTGTTTGTTGAAATAATTACATACAAATCTCCAGTCTAATCATTCCCATTTCAAACCTACATTTCTAATACTTTTGACGTTTACTAGAAAACTATTTAGCCTAAACTGTTGCTTATAATTTAACTTAAATTACAATAGAAGATAGGCAAATGGTTAGTTAGTGGTTAACTGTAGCTAGTTACTTTCAACAATTATGTTACGACATATATAAAGCTTAGCATTTCACTGTATTAGCTAGCAGCTATTATCTAAGTGTGGTTAGTTACAGACAAGTATATTATTATTATTATTATTATTATTATTATTATTATTATTGTTATTTCAGGGAAGTATTTGAATGATGAATCTTAAGATAATCACATGCATTTTGAACCTAGAATTAAAAAGAATATGGATTGAAACAAAATCTTAAATTTTTGACCTTTAGTATAGTACATAGTACCCTAAATTACATAGTTAGATGCCCATTGTGTATTGTGCTTTGAAATAATGAAAATTATATGCATATAAACACTTGGTGTGTATCATCCTACCACAATACCGTTTTTTGTGAAGCTTCAGTGCTTTGTATTAGGCAAAAAAGCTTTAGCTGTTAACTTGTGAATCTGTGAGTACAATGACACAGAGAGCAGTAGCTGGCGTTAACCACCACCAACGACACCTGCAGAACTGTGCATGTGTGTACAGCAAACTTTCAACACAGTATCAGTGTCACTTTGTGTCTTTGCATATTTATGCCAACTCTAAACAAAACCTAGTGTGCAGCTCACACCATAGATTGCTGGAAAAATAACTGACTTTACATGAATTCAAAACTTGTCTTGTCAAACCCCATGTACAGCTGGTAAACAGGATTTGCAAGTGAAATGTGGATTGTTTCTTATTTCCTAACAGTGTGTTAATGATATATGGTGAACACGTCATTTTTATGGTCTCAGGTCACCTTCCCTATGGTGTAATAGTAGGTAGATTTGTGTTGCACTATGGGGAAAGTGACACTAGTGTCATTTGCAAGCCTTTTCATAACTCACATGATGACAAAAATAATATTACACACATTTCTGTTACACAGGCAGTCTGCATGATGCCAGTCTTCAGATGCAGTTTCACAGTTTCTGTTGCAGTTGTATGATAATGAAGCAAACTTATAGTTGCAAAAGATTTACCAGCTGAAAGCCGCTCTCACACACTAGCACACATATTTATATATAGAGGGGGAAGGTTGAACTGCAAATAAGGAAGTGTTCTGTGAGTCTGACCTTTGTGTGTTGCATTCACACAGACACACACACACACACACACACACACACCTGGAAGTGCAGAGCAAACAGACGGCAGTAGTAGCAGACAGGTGGGCAGGCAGAGGGGAAAAGCTTTGCAAATAACTGACTGAGAAACAGTGTGGGCTTGTTTGTGAAGGAACAAAAACTAATTTTTTTTTTTAGTATTTTTATCTCTGCCCATTTTGGAATTGGTGAACCAGCGCTTTCACTCATGTTTCACTGCTCAGTGTGACAGTGTGAACCATCTCTTCTGCAGCTGTCAGTCAAATCTTTAGCGATGGAGCATCAGACCCCATTAAACTTACTCCGCTCAATTCATTTTTTTTGTGGTCCTCTTTAAAAAAAAAAAGAGGTTGTCTGTTGGAGGAATTCCGGGCTGTCAGCTATTTTTGTTCCTGTCTTGCTTTCACTATTTTGTGAAAGGAGACGCTAAAAGGAAGGAAGGGGAGAGTGAGAGAGAACGACAGAGAGGAGGGGAGACTTATAGACTTATCGAGTGTGAGCGTCTCAGCGAGTGTCAGTTGTTCTCAGAGGCAGCTGTGAAGAGTAAGTGTTTACCTGCTTTCCTTTTCGGACACAGACAGGGCTGGATAGGAGGAGGATTGTTAGAGAGAGGCATAGAGGGAGGAGAGGTGGGGAGTTGGAGGGTTTGTTTTCTAAATGTGTGTGAAAGTGATAATTTTAATGTTGAATGGAAGGACGTCAGTGTCATAAAGTAGAGCAAGCATATGACTGAGAATAAAAGTGACATCTACCATTTAGGTGAAAAAAGTAGAGCAGAACAGACTTTCAGTGTAGGATTCGACATAAAAACCCCATTGTGCTTATGGTTGTGAGTGTGCACATATGCAGGTACAAGCGACTCTCACCAACCACTCTCCTTCTCTTTGGTCCCAGAAGAAGTGAAGAGTCGACATGGTTCGGTGAGTGAAGCCCAACGCTGCTCCATTAGTCAACTCTGGTCGTGTTCTCTGTGTTTTGTGCAAGGCGTGATGACAACTTCTCTGTTTCCATTCCTCCTTCTCTGTCTTTCCCCAGCTGTCGACTCGTCCTCTGTTCCTCTATCATGTGATTTGTTCAGTGTCTGTTTGCGTAAAGAAATTGAGTCATAAGTGATGTTTAAGTTCATTATTTTTGTAGCTTCTTTCTACACATTGATCCTTTATTTCAGTAAAACTTTACTGAAACCATATTCTGCAACTTATTGATGAATGAAAGCTATCAGAGTTAAAGGTTATGTTATATCCATGTGTAATTTTACTCTCAAAACACGTTCATATTCGGTGTTTTGTGGTGACTGTTAATTCTGTTCTCACAACTTCATCTGATGCTTTAACTCTCAAACTGTTTCTGCTGTTTGACCACACACGACTACAAGAAATAAAGACTTTCTTTAGAATCCACAGTTATAAGTGTGGTTGCAGACAAATGCTTTCAGAGAGCTGTTGTTTATAGCAGCAGGTTATTATTTTCTGTATTTTGTTGCTCTTTAGTCCCACTTCCAAAATTCTGGGGTAAGTTACTCAGCTAGATGTAAAAAGTCAGTTTTTTTGGCTTCTTTGGATCAGTTCGGAAGCACATTTTTCCATTGTGAAACTGCTTCAAGAAATGATAAAGTATTTGTTATTTATTAGTGCTGATCATTGTTCACTGAGTCGCTTTGTACTTTTCATGAAATGTATAGGATATATCTGCTTGATGTTTATATCGTATGTACGTGTTAAATTTATTGCGCTCACGTGGTGTACATTGACATAAGATACTGTATATTGAACAGTGACTGCTAGTGTTTTGTTGTTTCTGTCATGAAAATGTTGCTTTAGCTACAGCAGTGCAGGTGTTGGTTTAGGTTTGTTGTTTAGGTATATTTTTGGTGATTTAGGCAAAGTATTGACTAACTTAACATCAGGGTATGCAATACCTTAAAAATTTGATTCTGAGTCAGGTCTTTGCTTAAAAATGGACGAATACTCCTAAAATGAATTCAGTGTGACATGTTGAATGAAATATTTAGTCTTTTCAGTAAAAAAAAAAAAAGTACGAAAAATCTTCATTTTACAAGTCTGTCAAATTTCAAATGTCTATTATTGCTTTTACAAAATCAATCTTTAATTACTTCCATTCTACAAATAGATTTATATGTGATTTTTGTGTGTTGTTTTTGTTACATTAGTAAACATAATGTTTGTATTTTTTGGCCTGTTGGCTGCTTATCTAGTAAAGCAATCACATTCACAAGAAACTGTGAGTTGTAGTGAGTTTTTTAAGTCAGTCAGTGAGTTGATAATCACAAGAATAAAGAAAAGTTGTTAAAAAACTGTCCAGGATGTTATGAAGAGTATATTTTGACCATATGTCTATATAATTATGTTTTGTGCTTTTTTTAGATGAGAGGTTTAAATTCAGGCTGATAATATTCTGACTGTATTCATGTTCTGTGTGTTCAGGTGGTTCCACAGAGACATCACAGGCCTTCAGGCCGAGGACATACTGAAGTTTCGAGGTATGCACGGCAGCTTCTTGGCTCGACCCAGCAAGAAAAACGTAGGAGATTTCTCCCTGTCTGTCAGGTAATAATGTCAGATAAAAACTCTGACCATAAAATTTTTTTTTTAACCTTTATTTTACCAGGTAAGTTAGTTGAGAACTGATTCTCATTTACAATAACGACCTGTCCGTGTTGTTCTTTGTGTCTTGAAAGCACACACTCCTGCTCTTTAAACAAAGCGTCAGGTAGAAAATAAATTAGACAAATAACTATAATTTTTTATTGTAGCCCAGTGGAACATTTGTCTAACCTTCTTTTGTAATCAACTGTTTTTATTGATTTTCAATTTGCACCATTTTTCTAACCTTTAATTATTTCCCTCTCATAACTTTACTGACTGTCTATACATTGTTCTTTATTACAACTGTTTTACAACACTTTGACTAAGAGACATCTGCTGAATATCTAAATATTTTTAATCTACACAGACTGAGCTGAAGTTTTCCACTACACATTGTGAGTTTGATTAAAAAAATTACACTTTGCGTTTAGATTAATTTGTAATTACAATTGTAATCATGCAGAAACATGTTCAGCGTCTCTCTAAATTGATCACTTAAACAGATTAATTGTGAATGTGTTGCAATAAATACTTGTGCAAATAATTAAAGTAATTCGTGCCAAAGTACCAAGTAACAATCAGAATCAAAATATCATCGCTGTCTAAAAATATCATGCAGAAAGTGTTAAGTACAGATAAATGTGATAACTCAAATGCCACAAGGTATGCACAGGAAAGCAAACATCCTGAGTCTTTTACGCGTTAGATTTCATTGATAATGTATTTATTGCTTGTGGTTAAACTTCAAATGTTATTAATGCACGCATTAGTTACTTCAAAAGCATGAAAAACAAACTAATTTTAGAGCATAAAAATCTTTTTTTGGTTCTTCTCATGTTCACTTTTACCTAACAAACACAAATCACACAGACATGAGGCTTAAATCTGAACTGCATTGCAGAATTGTGTTGCTTTAGCTTTGTAACAAAATGGTTATCACTACGCCGATTCAGTGGAGTTTATGTTTTAAAAGGCAGCTAAAGAACCTTTTATTTTGACACATTTTGTATTTTGTTTTATCTCTTTATTTCTCTATTGTCTAATGGGCTCATTTTCTGTGTTTCACTATCTTTCTGTAACTTTATTTCTGTGAAGCACTTTGTGATTTCTCAACTTAATCACTTACTTACAGACACATTCTCACAGCCCTAATTCTAGTATAAAATTAAGAGCACTATATGTGATATATATTTCTATATGCTGTATTTTTCTGGGCACATCTGGTCCAAAATAAGTAAAAAAAAAAAAACTGTCAGTCTAGCATAAGGCGTGGAACTTAAGTATGTGTTTGCTGAAAACACTGAATATAAATCCTATGTTGTCATGTATGTGTTATAGATAAATGCAGCTACGATACACTGCAGATATATGGTAGTTTAACAGCTTTGAAGTTTAAAAAAAAACAGCTCTGTAAGGGTTGGATTTGTGTCCTAATGTACCAAAATGACCTCTGGGACATAAATGTGGCATAACGGAAAAATGTTGTTGCTATGAGCTTTTTTTCTTCTCCTCAGGGTGGGTGAGCAAGTGACCCACATTCGGATCCAAAACACAGGAGACTACTACGACCTGTATGGAGGGGAGAAGTTCGCCACACTGTCAGAGCTGGTGGAGTACTACACGGCGGAGAACGGGATCCTCCAGGACAAGGACGGCACCATCATCGAGCTCAAATACCCCCTAAACTGCTCCGATCCCACCACAGAAAGGTCTGTGTGCTCTTAACTCTTAACCCCCCTCCGCTCTGAACACCCATCACATTAGGGTTAGTGTGGCCCACACTCCCTGACGCCACCTCCACTTTGGGGTTAAGTGTAATTGTGTATATGGTTATGTGGTTAAGTCAACTCTAGTCAAATATGACAGCAGTGTTTCCTGTTGTTGATTTATTGAGGACAAAAAGTATCATTTGTAGGTTTGATGTTTGAGCATTCGCATCTTTTCCTCTGGGGGAATTAAGCCTCTTTAGTATAAATTTAATGTAACACTGTCAGAGAAAATAAACACCCACATTGCAGCCACTAATAAAGCAAAACTGTTGAGCCTTCATTCCTCCATTTGCTGCCATTCAGTGATTATATGTGCTGACATTATTAAATATGGGAAGCACAGAGGACGTTTAATGAAACATTTTCCGAGGGACTGTTGTACTATTCTACTATAGCATTTCCATTTAGTCACAATATACTTGCACTCAGGTTAATTCTGCAGTGGAAAAAAGTAATTCACCTTTATTTATTAACCTTTCCAACACAAAGATCATCATGGAGCAGTGAATCACCATGACAAGACAAATGTCGGTGTATAAAAGAGAATGCTACAAGTAAAATACGGCAATAAACCAATAAACAGACATAAAGTACAACATTCGTTAAAGAGGGCACGGTATTTGTCTAAAAGAAAATGTGTGCTTCCTATGTTTCTATGTTTTGTGAGGTAAAAGCTCAAACAAAATAGAAATTCCCTTGAAAATAATTTTACCTTATGATTTAAGATTCAGAGGAAACAGTATTCGTCTTATAACTAAAAAAATTCAGCATAACTGGCCTTCGTTTCATTCAGAGCACAATTTTTAAAGTGCTCATAAAGCCAGAGAAATGTTTATTATTCTAAGTACACTTCGTGATTGGAGACGTGTTTCCTAATAAACACAACTGTAAGAATGCGTAAAGTCCATGGCTTTGTCTTTACACATAAAACAGTATTTATTATGTACTTGTACGGCCAGAACAACTAGCTGCTTTACATTTTTGACATAAAGAATAAAATAGAAACTGGGGTATGTTTTAACATCAGCCATTATGGCTTTAAGTATTTTTAAGACTTTTTTCTTCCTGCAGACATGAAATATGCGCTGTGTAATATGTCAAATAAGCATAAATCAGGAGTTAAACCAGAATTAGAGCTAATGAAGTTGCTCTGGCGTTTTCTGCCGGCAGAATATACTCATGTTCCCTTGTGGTCTTGTAACTTTACTCCCCTTTTACCTGATTTTTTTTTTTTTTAGTTAATTGTACTGATGAAATATTTCACTGGTGAGAATTCTAATTCTAATAATTCTAATGATTATTTTCCTCTAATGTGTGAATCTTCATGTGAGGAACTCTTAGATAGACATGTAATTTAGTGCAGTGTGTCAAATACAGGTATGAAAAGCACTCTTTTGTGTTTTATTTTCACCTTCCCACATTGTATGTGTGAATTCCATGACATTTCTGGAGGTGGTGTTTGTTGGAGGCTGGTACATAAATCATTACTAAAAGATTTATCCTCCCTGCGGCAGTGAGATGGAAACACTGTGTTAGTGTCTGCTGCATGAAGTAGGTTAATGTCCAACTAGTTGTAATTATCTCATGCAGTTCTGCTCTGTTTATGAGTCAAGGAGGGCACTACTTTCTATCTCGTGTGTGAGTGTATACTTCACCCTGGCTGGAGGCTCTACATCACCCCCCCCCCCAACCCGCTGCATGTCCTTCTCTCTCTGTCAGTTGTCTAACTTCCCTTTTGTTGCTGCGGTTGGAAACTTTAAGTTTTGACACTTTTGAAAGCAATGGCCAGACCCTACTTGTCTTCCTCTATTGCACACTCCATCATGTTCTTGCTCACTCACCGCCTTCCTCATCTCACCCAATCTGTCTCTCATCTCAGCACATGATTACACACACACCTATAGCAGGTCAATGTGTGATGCACTTCATCTTGTTTGTTCTTGTGTAGCTTATCTCTTCTCTGAAAAGAGGATAAAAATAGTCTGAGTCATTAACATCAGAGCATTATTGCATGAAACTGATCAGGGTTATGGGCTGAATAAATGTTGTTGATAAAGCTATGTTGCACATGTTGCATGCTCATATTCACGTCCTAAAAATGGTCACTTTGTAAAAAGTCCTGTTATCAGTTACTCCTCTGCACACACAGTTATTAGCTCCTATACTATTGCACAGAATACTTTTCTTTTTGCTTTTTTTGCATTTTTTTCATGCAAAATGTCCTTTTACAATATATTTAATTTTCTATCAAAGCATAAACTGTGATTTGACAAGTCTGTAAATCAAACAACTCAATGATTAAAAAACATGCAAAACACACTAAAAAGATCAAGAGGGAAGGAGGGTTATTGGTGGATGTTTCATATCGAAGGGGGGCAGGCTAAAAATACTCTGTCCTCTTCAGCCACGAAATCTGTCTTCAGAAATTTTCCGACCACAAAGCAGGAAGTGTAGAAGAAGAAATCGAGAACTGTGCCTAAAATTAAGTCACAACCCAACCCTACTGAGTGTGCCTTCACTCATTTACACACGCTTGACAAAAAGACATGTACGCGCACATACACACACACAGACAAGGTGTTGTACAGTGGTGGACACAGAAATATGACCTGCATATAATAGAAACATCTGTACATGCTGTTTTTAACTATTGAGCTAGTGCTTCTGATTCTGTTGTGGGTTTCTATTTTGGTTTACTGTAACATGTGTATAACTGTCCAGCCTATGCTACCACATTTGAATTTGTCAGACAACCACTGAGCTTTAAATGGATTTGTACATGCTATTCACACTACAGTCAACTGTGTTGCTCTATTATAGTCAGTACGTAACAGTAAAAAATGATCCTAGGATCTTTTGTTTTAACTTTTGGCTCAAAATGCATGTAGCAATTTTTATTGATGCTTTCTCACTGAATACAACCATCATTAAAAATGTCAGCATGGGACAGGTGTTTGCTGCTTATCTGTCTTCCGCTAAATTATAACCACGAATAAACCCAAATTTAACCCAGAGCACAAATACATTTATACATGTGGCAGAAGCTACATCATTACTCATGAGTGTTTTTTTGTGTCTCAGGTGGTACCACGGTCACCTGTCGGGGCCAAATGCAGAGAAACTGCTCGCTGCACGAGACGACGCAGGGATGTTCCTGGTCAGAGAGTCTCTGTCCAAACCAGGAGACTTTGTCCTGTCGGTTCTTACGGACGAGAAGAACAAAACAGGAGGAAAGAGAGTCTCTCACATCAAGATAATGTGTCAGGTTTGAGCTGGTCCTTTTCTTTGTGTGCTTCAGTGTGAGACAGTCTAAATATGTGGTATGCAAAATGGTATGTGGTATGGGCGTACAAAGAGCGGTTTACTTAACATGAACCAAATTAGATGTGCCCAAAACATTACATTTATGTCACATACAGTAAATTCACTCGGGTATTCCTAAATTTATGCAATGCACTTTGAAATAGGTTAAAAAGTATCATTTCCTCAGTATTAGGCAATGAAGACTGTAGTTCATCTTTTAACTCTGCTGGTCATAAATGTCAGTGTTTACTGAAACAAGTAGTTTAACTTCAGCTTCTTTATTCCCAGGTTTAAAAGACAACTAATTAGTGAAACCAAAAAGGTTATACTGACATTATGAAATGTGTAAGTAGAATGACTTGAATAACATGCACAGCACAGCGACATATCAGGTCACATCCATTTTAAAAAGTAATTTTCATAGATTGTAGTGTTCTGTCATCGCTTACCTTCAGGCTTTTTGCATTTTTTTTTAGCAGTGGTTAACCCCATAGAAAACACAGTTCAGTCCTCAGTTATATGAGGAGCCTTGTTTTCCTGCACTGCTGAGTGCAGAAGATTAACAAGAGATTACGGGAAGGGTCACAAAGGGCTTTTGATAAACATGTGGCAAAGATCAGGTGAGTTTCCTGACACTACTCAGCTCTAGTACTCAGAGCACATTGACTGGTTGTGAGGCTGGATGAATGAGAAGACATATGTAAAAAAAACCAACAACAACTATTCATTCAGTGAAATATGTCACATCTACTGTATGTCCCAGTGGTACTAGCAAGCAGTCATTACATAAAATAACATCTTTGTTATTATTTCAGTAGTGAATTTAACATTTAATAAATGCTTGCAACACACTATTATGTGGTTTTAAACAGATATAACTGTTTTTCAACCTTGGGATCGGGACCCCACGTGGGGTTGCCTGGAATTCAAATGGGGTCGCCTGAAATTTCTAGTAATTGATTAAAAAAAAAAAAAAAAATACTCGTAAAAAATATATGGTGAGTTGAGAGAGACAATCCCAATACATAAAAGACATGACAAACTGTGAGTCTGAAACTGAAGCACTGTGGTTCTGTTTATCTTTCAAATGTTCATTGTGGTCGGTTTCAGATGCTGCAGCTCTTTCCTAGTTAAATAGTTTGAGTTCTTGTTTGTTCAGTATTAATTGTCAGCCTTGTAAATAAAAGCTGGACTGACTGTACATATCCTGACCAAGGCAAATAAAATTCTCACTTTGTGCAGTAATCTACACCTGGCTTTCCTGCCTCCGTCCATAATGATATACATTATGTAGACTAAATGTCCTCTAAAATTAATGTTGGTTTTTTTTTTGCAACATAGTATAGCAAACTATTACATTATCAAAAACAAATTAGTTTCAGCAAAGAAAAAAAAGTCTCCATTTTGAATGTCTGGGGTCACCAGAAATTTGTGAAGTTAAAATGGGGTCACGAGCCAAAAAAGGTTGGGAAACACTGAGATATAAGTACAGTTTTAATACCATCTTGTCTGTCTTATCTCATTATTCACCAGCTTCCCCTTATGGCTGCACAGAGGAAGAGTTTTTGTCAACAGAGACATTTATAACCATAATTGCCAACAACTTTTTAAACACTAAATGATTATATTACATTCTTTTATTGAGTTAAGTTATGCAATTTTTTTTTATTATAAACCCCCCCAGATCTTTATTATTACTTAAAGTAAATAAAATGGTCATCCTTAATTACCTCTACTGAAACAATCTTTATCCATTTAAAAAGACTGTGACAAATGCATCTACAGTACATAGCAAAATATGCACTGAACACTGCATTTTTAACCAGTTTGGTTGACTGTGTGTTTGCAGTGTGACATTGTGACATTGTGCGTGTTTGTGTGTTCAGAATGACAGGTATACAGTGGGAGGTTCAGAGGCGTTCGACACACTGACAGACTTGGTGGAGTTCTACAAACGCAAAGGCATCGAGGAGATGTCTGGGAACTGGGTGCATCTCAAACAGGTGAACGGGGCTTTCTAAAATTACATGTAAAACTTGTTATTAAAAGCCACATTTGGTGTGACACCACACATACACACCAACATTAAATATCACAGAGATTCAAAAAACAGAAACTGGCCTTTGTGAGTTATTGTAGAAGCAGAGCAGCGCAGCCCACAGATAGGAAGTATTACTCACACTTATGTCGGTATGTGGCCGATGATGTGTGTTACATTCATTGGTTCTTTAAAAGTTTATTTTGAAATTTTTTCATCTTTCTTTCTGTCATTATCTGTTGTCCTGGCAGCCTTATTACTCAACCAGAGTGAATGCAGCAGATATCGACAGCAGAGTGAAGCAGCTGGACCAGACCACGCAGCTCCTGCAGGAGGGCGAGGGAGAACAGGCCAAGAGCAAGGCGGGATTCTGGGAAGAGTTTGACGTAAGATTTCATTTCTGTACCACAAGGCTTTAACTCTAGCATAAGAAACATGCTCTTTTCCCTATAATGAGATGCATGTATTTAAACACAGGGTATCATATTATAATTAGATGGAAACAGGCCTTTTACATCTCTGTACCTACTTCCTAACTGAGGGCATCTGGTAGTTACAGGGAAAATGCTACCATCTTGTGGTTCACAGTGTCACATTACATAACGACATCAACTAGCAACAAGTGCATTATATCTGCGCAGGTACTGACCAAATACTCAGAATACTAATGCAAAGTAAAAATGTCTATATTAAAAGAGATGGTGATGACAATGACTGCAAAGTGTTGTCATCTGTAACATTCCTATAAAATGTCAGGAAATTAACAAAAAATGGCACAAGATGAAGACTAGCAATGCCTTGTTTGTTGCAGTAGTCCAAAGCCATATATGTTCAGTTTATGATGATTAAAAAATGCAACAAGCTGTCATAATTGGGAAGCCAAAACTAGACATAAACACCCCTGAATTCAGTCTAATCGACTGACTGATAAATTGCCTCATCTCTAATGGTGACACACATCTTGTAAGAACAAAAAAAAAAAAGTTTTCACTTACACCAGATTTTGGCTGCAGGATTTTTGGAATGATTTACTCCATATCACACCCTTCTTACTGATAGTTTAATAGTTTCATTACAGCAACAGTGCAATACTGAACTCATGCTTTTCTGCCAACTCCTGTTACTACCAAGTCGGGGGTCAGTAGTAGTCCATTCTGTTCCCTATGTGTGCACTACAGTGTGTATTTGGACATGTTCCTCTCCTTTTAGGCTCTCCAAAAGTTGGAGGCGAAGGTGAAGAAGAGCCGAGAGGAGGGTCAGAGGCCTGAAAACAAGAGCAAAAACAGATACAAGAACATTCTTCCCTGTAGGTTTTTTTTTTCATCACTATCATTAAGCTCCAAATGAACCACAGCTTATGAACAGGAACTGTTTGAATTTCTCATAATTATCCTTCCTTTTTTTCCTCCCACAAGTCAACGACACCAGGGTCATCCTGCAGGACACTGATCCTGAAGTTGTGGGGTCAGATTACATTAATGCCAACTATGTGAGAGTAAGTCTCCAAAGTCACTGGTCTCAAAAGAAGAAAAACAATGAATCATCTAAAACTGCTGATCAGTATTTTTCATCTTCCCTCGTATTTTAGCTTGTTTATTTTTTTCAGCGCATTCACTGGTTTGTTTTATGTTTGCAGAACACCCTGTGGGAGTGTGGAGATCAAAAAGTTTACATTGCTACTCAGGGCTGCCTAGCAACAACAGTCAATGATTTCTGGCAAATGGTATGGCAGGAGAACACGAGGGTGATTGTCATGACAACAAGAGAGGTCGAGAAAGGGCGGGTCAGTATTAAACGAGAAATCGGACACAGAGTGTTTTTTTACATTTTCAAATGACTATATATTCATATTTGTTGTTTTAATTTCTAGTAAAGTTTTTTCTTGTTGTTTTGATCTCTATTTATTTACTTATTTTAACTTATGTGCTTATTAATAATTCCTGTTCCTGAGTCTTAATTAAGTTTTTTTTTAGCTTGTTGTTATATTCTTTGCCCTTCTTATGCTATAGCCCATGTTCTACCTTGACTTCTAAATGTTATTACTACCTTTGTCTGTAAAGCACTTTGGGTCAACTTCTGTTGTTCTTAAATGCGCTTTAGAAATAAACTGACTTGACTTGACTACAACCATGACACACTGAAAATCTCGAAATAGTTGCTGTGTCTGAGTACAAACTCAGACACAGCAACAATGTTTGTACTGAGGTACATAAGCTTGCGTTGGGGGTAGCCCAACAAGATTCTCTTCACACTTACTTATGATGTGTTGTTGTATCTCCTTTTGCAAGACTGAATAAATTCACAAGGACAACTCTGACTCTGAAGATTATTTGATTATCAGAAATTTCTACAACACTGCCGTTATGAGAAACACTACTTCACACTACTTAGTGGTGTTTTATTTAAAATGTGAATTATCTGCAGCTCACAGCTGCTCAATACTGTATATCACACTTCTAATCAGCATTGAAGTTGACTTTAAAGTTCTTGTCAAACTCCTGTAGCGTCTGAGATACAAACAGACAGGTGGTTTTGTGAATCTTGTTTGTCAGATTACATCAGGAGGGGTCACAGTTTCTTCTTCTGCTTAAATACTGTAATAAAGTCCTAAAAGAGTAAACCATATCAGAAAATGTTTTTCCTCTCTATAGCTTTTCACTTCCTTTTTTTCACTTCCATATATTTGCGCATGGGTTGTAACTTAGTAACTTACTAGTGTTCTCTTTTTTTTTGGGCAGAATAAATGTGTGCCCTATTGGCCGGACATTAAGAGCTCCAAGGAGATGGGGCCGTACGTGGTGAGCTGTGAGTCTGAAAGGGAAGCTGCTGATTATAAAATCAGAGTCCTGGAGATTTATCCCATGGACAGGGTAACCACCACACACTAACATCCTTCCTCACTGCACTCATGTTTCTTTTAATATTGTTTTACTGATAATGCCACTGTTTTTTGTTTTTTTTTGTCTTTTTACAGCCCAAACTTTCTCGAACCATCTGGCACTACCAGTACCTGAGCTGGCCTGACCACGGCGTCCCCCAGGAGCCCGGCGGCGTCCTCAGCTTCCTCTGTCAAGTGAATTCCAAACAGGCTGAATATCCTGACGCGGGGCCCATGATTGTCCACTGCAGGTACTGCACAGTCAGGAAACACTGTGTGACGGCTGCAATGGGTACCATTTACAATAGATATTTATGTCAGGACTTTTCTTGAGATGCTGTTACTGGGTGCTGAGTTTGTAGAAGAACATGGAATTTACAAAATGGAAATTGTACAACAGTAGAGTAAATTGCAGCAGAGGTTCACGACTATGAGACTTATTGTAACATGCTGAAATGGTGAACAGTGTTTCATATTCTTCCTGTCCACAGAAAAACATGTATCTGAAATAGTCTTGATTTTTAGTGTTTTTAAGGAAGTTTTCCCTTCCCATTTTTACATTTTAGTTTGTTTATGTGGTTCTCACATGACTGCAACAACAATTTAAAGTGCTTTTACTTAGGAAGGATGAGGGATGAGCAAAGATGAAGGATCTGAATACTTTTCCACTACAGTTCAAGATAATGTTTTCAGAACAGATGTTTATTTTAAAATATGTAATGTAAAAAGACAACAACGGTAGATCCAGTCAAATGTATCCACTATCCACCACTATCCACTATAAAACGTTTTCTTGTGAGATCAGACTGATCTTGACCTTTGACCTATGGCCACCAAAATCTCGTCAGTTCAAGTGGATATTTGTGTCAAATTTGAACAAAGTCCCTCAAGGCATTCCTGAAATATAGAGCTCATCTATATCATAAAAGCCAAGTTGCCTCCGTGTGCATGTGTGTGTGTGTGTGTGTGTATGTCTCAGGAATCACACAAAATCCAGAAAGAGCTGACTGCTGCAGTTTGGCATACTTTTGTATTTTTGGTCAAAGAAGACAGTAGTAAAAACGACAAGTTGATAGGACCAATATTTTGGGAGATAGTAATATTGGAATTCAATAGCCTTACAATCACGTTTCTATGCCCAGAGCGCTTTGGTGGTGACTGCTCGACAGATACTGTACAGCATGCACAAATACACAACAGCATAAAAACTACCACATCTAGAACCTGTGGATCCCCATGGGTCAATGCACTAGTAAGAGTGAAGTCAGCATAAAATGTCATCAAATTGTCATTTTGTTTAATTACACATTTGTATGAAATTGTCTTTATAATTGACGGATTAAGTTGTGAGTTAAAGCCAAAAACAGGTTTTGTGAAATCACCACCAAAATATATTCACGTCAGCAAACATAAGTGCACAATGTTTGAAGACTTCTTGTCAAGGTATTTCTGGAGATATCACATTGTAAAATGAGGGGAAATCAACTGATAGATCTAATATAAATCTATGAAAGCATCTAAAAACCGTTAAACATTATTATATCCTCACATTCCGGAAACTTTAGAGAACTCACCTTATTAGTCACATGTTGCTTAACAATTAATTATCATCCTTTTCACTTTTTGTTTGTGTTAATCATTACATTGTTTTAGCGCAATTTGATAGTAGGTCTTCAGTAACAATTAATAACAGCAATTTCATTTGGGCAAATTTTTTCACTTCTTTAGTTGCTGAAATCTTTCCATTTTAGAAGGGTTTTCCAAATATTGTCTCCATCACAGGTTCAAACCCCCCAAAAATCTTAAATTTGTGTTTAAAAAAAATCATAGTACCTGTTTATTTTGCAAAGTTTCCCAGATGTCATAATGTTAAATCGGGTAAAAGTACTTGGTGGTTTAAAATTCAGGCGATCATTTTTTCAGGATTAAGATTAGTAGTAGCTGAACAAAAGGTTTTTTAGTCAAATGACAGTTTATCCTTTTGGAATTTAACCCGTGTGATGCAAGCAATGCTGTAGCTGCTTGAGCTTAGTTAAAAACCTTTGGTTACATGATTATTTGACCCTTGTATTGATGTATGTTCACAAAGATTTACAGCATCAACAATACAGTGATTTAATCAGAGTCTACTCAAGGCTCCTTTTCACAGGTCATATTTTATATTTTAGATATTTTCATATTTTTCTTATCTCGTGTTTCACATTGAAATTTTTTTTTAAATAATTTGATATACACAAAATTTTCAAGCATCTCTCAACCCTTCAGCTGTATATTTTGACACCACGTGGTTAAGAAAACAATATAATGGTTGGATTAAGATCCTGGTAATTCTGACTGGTCACATTTTACTGTTTTCATTTTTTTGTTGAAGTGTCTTGATTTTGATTGTAAATGGAAAGAAGTGTTTACTTTCTGCTGTCAATGTGTGCAGTGCTGGAATTGGTCGGACGGGCACCATCGTGGTGATTGACATGATCCTTGACACCATTGATACTCTAGGTAAAAAAGACTTTAAATGTTATCTGTTGTTTTCATTTGTAAAAAAAAATTGTTTCCATCTAATTATCTCCTCCTCCTCCGTTCCTTTCCTTTGTTTTGTCTCCAGGTCTGGATTGTGATCTTGACATCCCCAAATTCATCCAGATGGTGAGAGAGCAGCGTTCAGGGATGGTCCAGACTGAGGCCCAGTACAAGTTCATTTACCTGGCTGTGTCCGAGTACATACAGACCACCAAGGCTAAAGAGAGCGCCTCCATGGTGAGCTGAGGGACCAGGCTAAGGGGAGGGTCTGTCACTCAAACTAAAATCGAGCAAAAGACTAGAGCTTTTTCCTTGGTGAAAAAAATATTGATTGATACCAGGAGAGGAAAAAATGGAATTCCAGAAAAGGAAACATAGATGTGTGTCAATAGGGTTTTAGTGGTTTACTTCAGGTTTGAACACCTGCACCTGGTTAATGACAGCAGAGTGATAAGTTATCAGAGAGCCACTTGTGACGGATGAACATTGATCCAGACACAGAGAGAAAACAGCTAAACCAGCGTGACCTGTCTGTGTTTGAGAAATACTGCAGTAGTCATAACTGAACCTTCCTCGGCTTCTCTTTTCCCCAGGAAGCTGAGACGGAGTATGGAAATCTGCAACTCAAGCACCAACCAGCGAGCAGGAAGGTCTCAAAGTGAGTGGGCTGGTTTGTGTGTCAGTGTCTGACAAATGGAGGCATGGGGCTGAAAAGTGTGTGTGTCTGTGTGAAAACTGGATGTCCCTAATACATTCACACTCCTCCTCTAAACCTCACGCTGCCGTCCTACTTTCTTTTAAATAACATAACTTAGTCACAGTCTTCACCCTGATGTCAGCAGTTTCGGGAAGAAGCTGCAGGCAAAGAAGGAGGAGGTGTGGGTGGAGGGAGGATACTTAGTTGTTGCAGCTGGTCCTAAGAATTTTTTTCTTTTTTAACTCAGATGCACAAACAAATATGCATGTCAAGTCAAGTCAGTTTATTTATAAAGCACATTTAAAAACAACAGAAGATGACCCAAAGTGCTTTACAGACAAAGGTAGTAATAACATTTAGAAACCAGAGTAGAACACGGGCTACAGCATAAGAAAACCAAAGAATATAAAACAACTTAAAAAAAAATAAAATTAAGACTCAGGGATAGCAATTATCAATAAGCACACAAGTTAAAATAAGTAAATAAATAGAGATGAAAACAACAAGAACATTTTAATAAATAGAGATTAAAACAACAAAATATGTGCATGTGTGTATTTTTATGAGGCAGCAGCTGCATGTGTTTTCTAACGGAAATATTTAGGTCCTTTAGCTCATGTTAACCTAATTTTTCTCACATCGATAAATAAATTAATGCATTTCAACATGCTATTTGTAATTGCTTTCAGTATGTATGAGGCACTGAGTGTTAAAAAATCACCTGCACCTTTTCCACTTTATTTAGCAAATATGTTTAAAGAAATTCTTACTTTAGCTCAACCTTTACTCAACCTCTTTCTGTCATTTTTACACATTCACCACAGTTTCATTGAGCACACAATGTCAATAAAGGCTAGCCATTGTAGAACGACATTAAATTCTATTCTATTCTATTCTATTCTATTCTATTCTATTCTATTCTATTCTATTGTATTCTATTCTATTCTATTCTATGTGACCTACATTAGCAATTACACGTGTTGTTTTACATGAAGTTCTCAGACATGAAAAGAAAAAAAAAAAAAAACTAAAAGTGAATAAATTGAGATATGTATTCAAAAAGTGTAACCGAACTTTTAGTTGGGATCACACCATTATGTCAGTACAGTGGGAGCTAGATGCTAACAGCTGACATAGGTAGCTTTACGTTTATCAGAATACTCATATGTTCACTATTTTAGTTTTAAAGTTTAAATTTTAGGATATTTTGTGTCTCTTTTAAAAGGAAAAAGAGGAGATAAATTAGATTAATCATACTTACATTTATATGTGAGCAGACATGTAAGTGTTAATGCTAAATAAATATAGAGGCTAATGCTAATTTTAATTTCTGCTAATTTGGCAAGTGGTCATGACTTAAAGTTGTTAAAGTTTTTAACTGATAGCAGAAATATAGGAAAAATTTTGGCGGACTTTCTGAAAGTGAACAAATGTTCAGTTATAATGCAATAGAATTTATCCTAAAAGGAAAAGGGAAACAATTACTGAGAAATTCATGGCAATCCAATTCAAAACTTTACTTAATATCAACATCAATTATTGTTTAAAAGTCATGTTGGTGTGAATCTAAAACTCATGATCACTAAAATATTGTCCTCCTTAACTGATATAATAATAATAATAATAATAATAATAATAATAATAATAATAATAGTTATCAATGCTTGTCTTTTTCTTTTTCGTTCTGTCATGTGATGTTTGAAAACAATTGCTACCTGTTATTGAGTTATTAAAGGTCATACTTGTTCAGTATATGACCATTATATTCAACAAATATGACTGGTAGTAACCTCACTACCTGCCATATTTGCTCAGTCTTTTACATGCAGACTCATAAATATATTTTACAGCTACTTTTCCTCACTATGTTTATTTTAAAGTTTTATAAGCTGCTTCATCAGACACACACTGAGTTGCAGTGTTACGTTGACCGACACATTTTACCATGTTTCTGTTGTCTTGTCTAAATGTTTTTGTGACCTTTGGGCCTGGGTACTCATGTATGAAAAGCTTAATTAACCAATTAGGAACAAAAGAAGAACTCTCATTCACCGACCAGTTTAGCACCACACACAGTAAACTTTGCCCTACTTGGACCATTTTTATCCAGCAGCTTTTAGTGATGAAAGTAAGTCATTCTCATGCAACAGTTGCATTTATTAATCTCTCCAGTTTCTGGACTTTTTTCTGCACTGTGTCTAATCAGCGTTTTCCAGCGTTCACATCTAATGAGCTCTTCCTTCTCTTTCCAGAAATAAGGACGACGTTTATGAGAATCTATCAAAAGCAAAGAAAGACACAAAGAAGCAGAAGTCAGACAAGAAAAGTGGCTCAGTGAGGAAAAGATAGAAGTTTATCAAAGTTTATCATTTATTATATTTATACAGGCACTCCTTTGTGAAAGAGTTGGTTTTGTACAAGAGATCTTAAATGAAATAAGAATAATGTTGAAAAACAGAGTTGACAATAACTCATTGATGTTTTACATGTTACATGAATACTCGGTGGATGTTTCTTAAAAATAAAGGTAGAGTATGACTGCACACTTTGTCACATTTGTCTTTTTTCAGTTATTTGAATAAATATATACAATGTTTTATAAAAGCAGAGGTTTTTTTCCAGTTGGTAATGATTATAAATCACTTTTGCTGTAAAATATTAGCCAAGGCTCTCAGACAGTAACTCCTGTTGTTTGTTTTTTTTACAATTTATTTTTCCTTTGCACATACACAGTATATCTACAGTGCGTAATAAAATAGAAAAAAGTATAACTTTCTCTCAGTTTCAGACTAATTGACTTTTTTGTAAATAAACATAGTCTAATGTTGGAGTTGTTATTACTTTAGCCATTTGTTGATGTAATAGTTTTCTCAACAGCGCTATCAAAGGTAATAATTCACAGACTAATGACTAATATCATGTGAGAGATTGTTTGGTCAAGATTGTTTGGTCAGACAGTAGTGATGCTGACTATTCATCAACAAGCTTGTCCCTTAAAGTGGAACTCCAACCCCGTTTTGAGTGGAACTCCCCCCATTGCATGACTCTGAACAGTACTGCAAGAGGTGAGGAGGGTCTGAATGATGTACTTAATATTGGTCTTGTTCTTTGCTGCTATAACACTATAAATTTCCCTAGTACTGGATTAATAAAGGATTATCTTTAATTGTTAAATGCATTCTATATTTGAATATTTTTGTTGAATTACCTTGAAGTTACAGAGTCTTTTCTCACAGGGAAGTGGAGTCTTGAGGTGTTCTTCCAACTTACCAGACTGGCCAGACAATACCAGTACTTCTACAGCCCCTTCAATCAGCTATTTCCAGTTTCCACTTTGTCACTGTTGGACTTGAGTGTTTTAACAAATTCATTCAGATCCAAACAATACAGAAACCATGTGATTAAGGCTGTGGTAAGAGTCATTACGTTGGAATACACCAACATAATGGATTCACAACCCATTGGAAAATAAACAGTTTTGGTCAGTCTCCCACTGAAGGACAGGACAGGACATTATTATCAGCTGTTTATGTAACTTCATTGATGAATGAAGAATGATCCCTTATGGGTGACCCTGCGGCAGCATCATGGTGGGAAGGACCAGGCTTAGTTTAAGACAGGAAGTGCTGTGTTTTTAGTGACTAGCATTTGTGTGTTTCATCATAATTATATAGAAACATGAAACAAGAAACATGAATATAGAAAGACAAATAAATGAATTTCAAAGCAGCTATATGTAATATTTCCTCTATGGTATATTGGAATATGATATCATTACAGATTGAACATGGAACAGATTGAAGGTGCAGCTCAAAGAATATCCAAACATCAGCCAGTTTCAAAAGAGGTTTGAAGAGATGGTTTATACACGGTATAAAATTGAAGGAGGTGTTTGAGTACAACCAGGTTACTGTGTTTTGTTTTTTTTTTTTGGGTGTTTGTTGATTTATTGTTATGTTTTGTTTGATTGCTATCGTTGTTCACTTTGTCTTATTGTTTACTTTATTGTGTATTCATTTTGAATTGCCTTTGAGGATGTATGTATGTATATATGTATGTATTTACTTTTCTGGTATGTCAATATAAGTATGTATGTATGTATGTGTGTATGTGAAGATGATAAGCAAGGTTAACTATTTTGATTTTTCAAATATGCTGATAGGAAGCTAAAGGACAGACTGTTGCGTGGAGAAGAGGTGGGATTAAATAAATTATACTTCCACTCCTTTTCCAATGTGTGAATGAAGTCATACTTTGTTTTCATACATTTTTTCATGTTTTCTTGCAACCTGTTTTATTTCTAAGGACTAAGTAGGATTACTTTTGTTTTGTTGCATATTCAAAATAAACTAAACTCGACTGACCTGAAGTGTTCAGATTGAAGAGCTATGAAATTATGTGAAAGATGCCAGTGTATTGGTTTGTAAAATGTAGATTATGAACCAAATCAATCCATGCTCCTTTATGTGGCCTCTAGTGGTTTATGTGACCACTAGAGGGAGTAGTGAGTCCCTCTGTTGGTCCTCTATGGCACAGGTGTCAAACTCCGGTCCTCGAGGGCTTCTGCAGAGTTGGATGATAGGCTTATCATTTGAATCAGGTGTGTTGGAAGAGGGAAACATCTAAAACATGCAGGATACCGGCCCTTGAGGATCTGAGTTTGACACCCCTGCTCTATGGTGTCGAAAACTAACACCACTTTGAACAAAGCATCAGAAAGTGACAAGATGTGATGAGAACCTCTAAGAAATAACTTTTAGAGTCAAATAAAGTGACAAAGTGATAAAAGCTAGAAGCACTGTTGTTGTTTTCACCACTGGGCACAGAACTAAATGAAAAGAATGGAGTTTGGTGCAGAAATCAGTGTTTCCTCTACATGGGTGAGTTTGATTATGAGGCTTATGAAGATATAAAGTTATTATGTGATGTTATTATCTTCACAAAGTTGACCATTTATTGATCCATGTCATTGCCTCGATATGTGCCTGCTGTCTCTCGGCAGGGCCCAGAGCCAAGTGTCGCTGTTTTCAAAACGTAAATAATATGCAAATCACGTTCTCCTAGCCCTTCCCTTCAAACCCACCCTGCCAAAAAGGTGACAGAAAGTTGAAACTGAAAAGCCACAGAAAGCGTAAAAAAACTGTAATAAAGAAAAACATCTTCGAAATTAAAACTGTCATTGATAAAACAGTGACAACAAATAAAAATATGATTTTCATTCAAAAACACATCAGAATGCAAAAAAAAATTATAAAAATTAAATAATATAACAATTGATGTCCATGTTTTAAACTTCAGCGAAACGTTTTCAGTGCAAAATCTTGTTTTCAATATCAAACATTAAAGTCATCATTTTGGCTCCACAGATTTCTGGTTTCATTGCAGATGTGAGTTAAGCTAACAGAGCTAATAATGTAAGCTATGTGAATATGACTATATGATAAAACACAAAACTAGCTGTTAGTTTTTTATTTGAAGGAGGAAACTTGTTATTACCACAACATAGATAAGCCTTATACTTTCTATTTCAGTTTGTGGATACATTGTGTTGATTTGTTGATGGTTTTGGTAGTCCTAAATAGAGCTGAAAACAATGAATTTCTTAATCGACTTAAACTGAATCGCTGATCCTTCCTTACTTTTGCTGCAGGCAAACATTGGTTCCGCTGTTGTGTTTCACATGGACGCTTATTGTGACGCATATGACGCAGGATCAACACAAACAGTATGACAGTCACATCTTAAGCCGTAAGTTAGTGAGTTGTATACAAATTAGTAGCAGTACACATACCCAGATAGCAAAATCATATGGCTTAAATCTGGTCCAAAACTGGCATGCCATTTTGGCAAAGTTCTGGGTGGATGGATGGGCCCTAAATGGCCCAAAATAGGCAAGCCAAAATCAAACCATAAGGAAGCCAAAATTTACCCAAAAGTCATTGCGGACTTCCAAAACATAGCCATAATTGTCCCAGAAAAGCCCCAAATCCCCATAATCCAGCCAAAAAGTAGCCAAAAATGACCCAAAGAGAGGCCAAACGGAGGCCAAAATTCACCCAAAATTTGTGTTGATCATGATTTTAAAATGAAGTGAGGTTTTCTTCTGGGTAGAAATTTTTGCTCTTTGCTCAGTGCTTTGGCTTTACAGAAATATGCCAAAATACAACCTAAAAACATCCATATATGGAATAAGATGTTGCCGCTCTTTCATCAATCTTCTGGCTTACCATAAATATGCTATACCATCCCTGTACTTGATCCTGCTCTTTGCCCAGTCTTTTGGTTCACCAGACATATGCCAGAACTCAGCCATATATTACTGGTGTTAAGCCTAAAGGTTTTCATAAAACCAAAAGAAAGCCAAAAATGCCAAATGTATGCCATAATACTGCAAAATTTTTGCTATCTGGGTATTGTTTGTAGATGTCACTTAAGTTATTTCTTGCTGTTTATATAGATATTTTTATATATATACTTTTACACTGTTCTTATTTTTATGATTTCTATATTCATATTTTTATATATCCTTTTACCTTTATACTTTTTGTGGTTTTGTTACAGCTGGTTCTGGAATAAAAGACAAGTTGTCATTTTCACATTTTTACTTTTTTTTTTTTTTTTTTTTTTTTTTACTTATTCAAATAATCGTTTAATCGAATTGAAGAGAATAATCGATAGCTGCAGGTCTAGTCCTAAGTGTTCCAGAATACTACAGCCTTAAAGCTATACTGTATGATGTGGCATTTTTACACTTTTCTTTTGTCATCTTAAAATGCTCCTAATAAGCGTGTGTTAAACTAAAATGTAAAAGAAATCCACCAGGTATTGAAACTCAAAAATGTTTAATTCTCGTATATTTCTGATAAAAGTCTGACCAATCATTTTATTCGGTCCGAATAAAATAATTGGCCGAACCTGGCTGAGCCTCCTGTCAATCATCCATTACGGCCGTCCAGCATCCTATACGGGTACCTCTGAATCTGACGCATCACTCGCGCTGCTTCTCCTGTCACTGACCACAGTCTTTCTAGGATGTGTGGATAGAACTCAAATGCACATGTGGAAGGGAATAAACGGATTTATGAACAGAAACAACAACTAAGGAGAACAAACAGGAGTCTGATGAATGAAGGATGGAGATAAAAGTCCGCAAGTCAGCTGTACTGGACTGAACAGGTCTGCATAAAGCTCAGCTTTTATGACCGTGGGACTCATACAGGTACATGTACATAGTGTCACACAATGTAAGATGATGTAGGATGATAACTATATGGACTATGAAACCTCAAATGTCCACGGAAAAATTCGCGGAGGCCAGGCGTTCACAGTGTGCACGCCCGTCGCCTGGGCATCTCATCTCCGTGGTGCAGTGAAGACCCTGACCCAGTACTGCACAGACCAGACCCTTAAATTCAGGGTCTACTGATGGAACAGGGGCCGCGGGCCCGCGGCAGGTGGATGATGCATCTGATTACTGAGGGAGGGGTCTGCAGACACACCGAAGTGAACCGGACCTGCACCTCCGCTTCCTCCGCGCGCATCAGGTGAGAGGAGGCGAGCATCAGAGCTCAGGCAAGGGGAAGGGGGAGGGGCTTTGGAGGGAGGCGGGTTGTTCATGTTCAAACTTTTACTAAGTGCTGTGAGAAATGCCACATCGGTAGCTTTAAATGTGCCGCTAAAAAGTGCAGAGTGGTCCTTTAATGCAAACACAGATGGTGTGCACAAACAAACACTGAAAGAGAGAAGTTTCTAAATAGGAGGTGTAACCCCTTCATGGTCCACAGGGATAGTTGTTTCACTGGGTTTCTTCCATTCCATGTACACACACACACACACACACACACACACACACACACACACACACACACACACACACACACACACACACACACACACACACACACTAATCTTTCAGAGTCAGGGTCCATAAGCGCCGCCTCTGTGCGCACCAGGAGATGAATGACCCCCCCTTCTCTCTCTCATATACTCTCACACAAAAACGCTGATCTCTCTCTAAGCCACAGCTGATCGGAAAGTATTTCGCAAACCCACAGATCATACAGCTGAGAGGACTTCTCCCCTTCCCCCGTGGATCGAACAGACCCCGGGCTGCAAACCTTTGGATCCGGTGGTGTCAGTCCACGTCCACGCGCAGCAAACTAGTTGCGTAAGTGAAACTGATATCAAACAAAGGCGGCAGACAGACACAGAGCTGTGGGATCTGGAAAAACAACGAAAAAGAAAGAGGAAACGAAGAGAAAAAGTGCAACAAAAGGAACCATGTCTAAACCTAATTACACGGGCGTGTATCATATGGTGGAGCAGCAGAACATGGACGAATACCTCGGAGCTTTAGGTAAGAATTTACACTCAAATCACATCTGCAAAGTATTATCACACTTTTCAACTCAGCTGAAGTCTCTCCATAGAACATGCATGTAGGTTTTGGTTGCATGATTATACTGTAGGTGCATTTTCTTTTCTTGGAGGTGATATGTGATTATTGATGTTTTAAATGGACCACCTTCATTTTCAGCAGCACATTAGTTTGATGAAATCACCGCCTTGTCCTTTGCATGACCCCACACTCACACATAGACACAGGAGAAGATGAAAAGAAGAGGGTGGGGTGCACCTCTTCAATAAAAGGACAATAGTTTATACTCATGTTACATTAAATCCCTCACTTCTAGGGCTTTGGGGGAAAAATAATAAAAAAAGGCAATGTGTAATGTATGCACTGTAATTTAATTTTTTTTGTATGCACTGTTACATTGCTCAAAAAAGATAAATAAAAAAAATCCCTCACTTCTATGTCCGTTTTTCAGATATTAACTTTGCTTTGAGGAAGATTGTGTGTTTACTAAAGCCCACCAAAGACATCACCCATGACCCAGCAACAGGGGCCATGAAGATCCGCACCATCACCACCTTTAAAAACTTCAACATGGACTTCAATATCGGAGAAGAGTTCACCGAAGACCTGGGGCCGGTGGACGGTCGTACCTGTCAGGTTCGATTGTGTGCTTTGTCTTTAACTCAATGTGCACACAGACCTGTCTAGACACATGAAAAGAGCTTAATGTTTCATGTTTAGGATTAATTTGGAAAGTCTGAAGGGACTGGAGGTCCACTTCCTGCTGTGATTTTGTTTTGTTACCAGCTCCTGCTGTTTTAATCCTTCCCATTACAATACAAGATGTGCGTCAGCGTAAGAAACTGGAAGAAAACTCACAAATTCATCCAGCAATGGTCACTACGAAAAGACACTCAGAAAGAAGTCGCATTCACTCTTTTGCTGGTGCACAAAGACCTTTGGGCCTGTGTGATTAAATGTGTGTGTTACTCTACATACTAATCACACACAGTGTCTCTGTGCTTTTGCAGACCACAGTGAGCTGGGAAGGCGACAAGCTGGTTTGTGTACAGCGAGGCGAGAAAGAGGGACGAGGCTGGACACACTGGCTGGAGGGAGACAAACTGCATCTGGTATGGACGTATACAAATGGAGTGAAAAGTTCAGCTGTGGGAAGGCAGGCGGATATGGAACAAGGAAAGAAGGGGTGAATTTGATATGCTAAATAGGGGAGAATATGCAAATTAGATGTTATTCATTGCTTTATTCTGTTATATGCATTAAGTCCATACTAGCAGGTTTAAGAGGAAGATGAATGGAGTGGGGAAAACGGTAAAGATTAGTAAAATGCAAAAACAACCCAGGAACTTTAATTTTTTTTTTGGTCTTTGGTTTTGAAACTTATAGATTATCAGTCAGTGGCGATTATGTTTGTGGCCAATCCCTATTGTTCCACGAAAAGGCTCTAACAGGATTTGTAATACCTCTGTTGCATTTAGGAGCAGGACAAAGAAATGCTTTGTTGATGCTGCGACTAATTTCAGAGAAGTGAGGAGTAAATGCCAGTGAGGATCAGGCTGGTGGGCTTTAGAGGTTGCACAAAGCAGGAGAAGAGTGGAAGGAGACTAGTGAAGAGTGAGTGAGGGGGAGAAGGGCTAAAAAAAAGAGAGAGGCTGAGATGGAGAAAGAGTGGAGGACGGATTATTAGGTCAAAGAAGGAGGAGCGGGGTGAGATGAGGGGGGAATGGGGGCTCTAGTTTTAGATACAGTTCCAGGTTTGTGGATTATTTTGATGTGTCCCTCTCCGTCCTCCCCCTCTTCTCATTTTGTCTTTTTTCTCTCTGCAGGAGATGAGAGTTCAAGGTGTGGTTGCCAAGCAAGTCTTCAAGAAAGAATAATCTCAATTTATTCTAATTAGAAAATAAGCAACGAACTGGAACAACAATTGAGAAAATGTTTATAGTTTTTTTTTTTCTTAAATATTAATCAACTATAACCTGAAACAGTGTAAGATCGAATATCTATCATGTACATGTTCTTGTGGCGGTATTGACAGTGATGAACTGTGAGAAGTGAGCAGCAGAGCAGACTTGTGTAAACATTCCCAACATGCTTCCTTATATTGCACTATCTGTCCTCACAATGTCATAAACAAATCTGACATCTGTCTCTGTCATGCTTCTCTGCTGCATTTTTAATACAACACACCATGTGCAAGTTACTCTTCCAGCAGACTGAGTGAAAACGTTTCATATCATGAACATAGGAAGTCAGTAGCACTAATATTGACTGGTGCTAGAATGATATAATTTAAAATAGTTATAGTTCCTGTTAGTGGAAATGTAAATATGTATTTTACAGTTACAGACACACTGAGCTATAGTCCAACACTATAAACAGGCTGCAGTTACTTGTGAAGCTCTTGTCTAATTTAAATCATTGGGAAGAGAAGCGCTTCACCAGTGTTTTAAGACTAACAATAAATATGTGACTTGTAGCTGGTGATGAGAAATCTCACAATGTCCAAGCTGAAGTTTTTCCTTAATGTCCAGCAGGGGGCAGCAAACAGTCAGCCACCTGCACTTACGTCTGAAAAGCACATTTTAGTATGAATAGATCCAGTCTGAGGCTTGAAAAAAAAGTTGAAAAGGCTGAAAAACATCACTACTGAGCTCCATCCTTTTACCGGTAGAACCAAAAAAAAAAAAAAGGATGGTGTGGTGTTATGTCCCACACCACTCGTCCTCTTGTGGCTCAGAGTAGGTCCTGAGGAAGTTGGAGTGTCCAGAGTCTCCATTCCTATGGATGGATTCAGTGAAAGAAACGGAGGCCTTGAATGGAGTTATGGGTTGGCTGCTCTCCACGCTGTCCTGTGTGCAGTAACTGATCAGAGCATCATCTGAGGAGAAAAATTCAATGAATATTCAGCAGGAATGAACTGTTAACCCTTAAAGACCCAAACATCCACCATTGACCTAAGCTATCTACTGATCTAAACTGTTTAATACCTGTTGATCCACTAATCCTATCGATACAAGTAAATAATTAGTGTAAAATACAGTTTATCATCTTTTCATGGGCATCAGATATGACCCATTTGAATGTTCCAAGGCTCCATAGTGAACATGGAAACACCGTCATCTTTTGTTCAGTTTGTTCAGTTATTGATATATTTTACTAAAAACGTCACTTTTTCTTCAGTTTTCTCTGTTTTTTATATAATAATCATCAACTTTAATCTGAGCTTTATTGAACATTTACATGATCAGTGAATTAAATACATGAAAATATACAGAGGATAATATTTTAAATAAATGGTGATGAATCACTTAAGAAAGGTTAGATATAGAGAAATTTTCAGTTGGGAACTAGCACAAAAGTAGCATTGGGTCTTTATGGGTTAATGTAAAAACACACTTTAATCTAATGGGATGTGTGATTTATTCAAATCTTAATGAAACAAATGCAATTAGTACTAAGTAATGTTGGAAAAGTATATGCATTTTTAGTCTAATATATCATAGAAATTGTGTAGAGGCTTTTATTGGTTGACCTTTGGAACAGCTTCAGTGCTCTGTGGCATAGATTGTCCGAGTCTCTGACACTGGAAATTAGTTCATATAGTGTTTCTGATTTTGTCAATACTTTCTGGGGGTATAGAGATAAAATTCAGGTTATGTTTAAACTGGTTAAAACATCCAAAGGTATACGATCCCTCTAAATTACTAATATATGCCCATGCAATATTTATAATTCTTATTTTATTTTATTTATTTATTTTTTTTGACAAACCACTGTAACCCAGTGTGGAACTTAACTTGACTAGTTGATGAGAACTGTAAATTTGTACCAATAAACATTTTTACTGTCATTTCTGCAAAAAACCTTTAAAAAAGAAAGATATCCTCCTCAGACCCTGTAAGATTTTTTGTTTATTTTAATTTTTTACATTACATAATTGATTGCCTTGATTGATAACAGAATGAGTTTTTTCAGATACTTTTTCTTTTATTTATTTATTTATGAAATATCCTTCCCAGTGGACAGTGTTTTTGTTTCTTTTTAAAGGTTAACTTACTTTATTATCCTCATCAGGAAATTTGGTCTCTGCATTTTACTATTCTAATACATACATATTATCTAACATTGGCATTAGAGGAAGAAAAGCATGTTAAATGCAAAGGGAGGTCAAACTAAATACTTGATGTTTTGGTCTGTATAAACCTTTTCCTGAAACTGTAGTTTTTAATGCATAATGCGCATAGTTTTATAGATATTTCATGTATATCCTGGTTGTATTTTAATGCTCAGAGACAAATAACCATTTTTGTGGAACCTGACCTGTACATGTTTTTTTTAGTTTTTCTGAAGTTTTTCCATTCGTCAGGATGAGGTGTCAAGCATCATCTGATTCAAAAGTTTCATGATTTCATCTAGTTCATTTAAAGTCACAGTTTTCATGAAAAATAGTGGTAGTGTCAAAATGGGATTTTTTTTTTTTTTTTTTTAAATTTTGTAAGTAAACAAAATGTAGCTTTTTTTTTTTTTTTTTTTTAGAAATTTGAATGTAGATGTAGACTAGACTTCCAAATAAGTCACTGGCTGCTCTTATTTGTTACCTTTCTGTGGTAAATTTGATGTTAGGCTCTAAACACATTCACCATGGAGCCCCTACACGTCCACACAAGAGCCAAGTAATATCACTGAAAAGTCAAGGAACTTCACTTTACTGTTTTAAAGGATATGTGTGGATTAATGGTTTAAAAATAATTGAACATTTTAGAAAAATAGTCGTTGAAGCTGCATATGATTGTCTTGGTTTTAGAGGGTTAATATAGAAACTGAGATCATTATAACATATAATATAACAAAACTAATGGTGGCTTAAGACTGTACACATTTAAATACTGGAATGATTATTTAAATTTGGTAAAATAAGTGCATTTAGGTAGAATTAACCCTTTTTTTCCCCCACATCATTACTGAAAACGTAGATTCATGCCTGTTATTGATTGTTATTTGAGATTCATTTAAGTGTAATTTTGTTTTAAAGGTCTAGTGTGTCTGTGTGGAGCACTGTTGAAGGGTTCGTCACCTGGTTTGAACAGCGGTAACTGGCAGGTCTCCACTGGACAGTTGTCTGGACAGTGACCGTTGACCTGCGTGGACGGTAAAGGCAGCTTCAGGGGGCTTTCAGGCATCACTGGGACCATCTCTACCAGAGTCACAGAACGTCTTGGACTGACTGTGCACAAACAGGGTGAAAAAAGAAGACTGATTAAACCCACACTTACAGGAATATCTTTCATGATCACAATGATAATGTAAACTGGACTTCAAACGTGTAACGTAGATCAACATCTGAGAGGAAATATCTGACTTGCAATGAGGGGAAATGGATCATTTATATGAAACATTAAAGTGATGAATACTAATTTTTATGTAACTATAGTGACTTAGTATGACTTGATGTTAGTGTCACTTTTCTGTGAATCTTTTCTTTTCAGCATCAGTCACTTCCTGTGAATTTGACAGAGATATGAAACTTTAGTAGTTTCTTTTTAATAGAAAGCGGCTGCATTCAGCGTTGACTCAGGAGTCTCACACCTCATATTTCCTAAATACTGAGTTCTCTGCTGTTCATCAGTACTTGCGTCAATTCACCATAATCAGATCATTATTTTAACCCCATGTAACCATGGTAAGTCCAGCTCAATACATCTTTTTAAGGAACTTTTTTTTCACTGTAGATTTACCTTCCTCATTTATTTTTAGTTAATATATTTTTTTATATTATGTCTTTTCAGTGAATTGGTGTTGTCAAGAGAAAACCATATCTTCATAAGTTTTTTTTTTTGTTGTTTTGTTTTGTTTTTTTAGCACATAAGTACAATCTAAAAAATAAAGACACAGGGAAATATACTGCATATGGGTAACAAAATTTAGGGTGTGAAGATGAAGAGCAGTGAGTTAATTCACCCACTGGTGCCTCGTAAACTTTGTAACTCTGACACAGACTTTGGGTTCAATATCACTCTATATAATTAAAAAAGGGGGAAAAAAAGGTTGTAATTTTATCTCTAGAAGAAACATATCTGAGCAGCACAAACCACAATAATTATTAGTATCATGACATGCATTTTTGTATGTTTTTGGGGTTTCTTTTAATCATGCACATTTAGAAATTATGATTTGTGAAATGCTCCTCTACTTCCAAAAAGTCATGATTTGACCGTAAGCAAGAGTTAAAAATCCATGGATAATTTTTTTTTTTCTTGTTGAATAAGAACTCAAAGTGCATTAATTTTCTGTTTATTATTTACTACATTGAGTCAAAATAACACAATTGAACTAAATAAGCACTGACATCAGCAGAGACGACATGTGCTTTATCTTTTGCATTATTTGTGGTATTTTGATCTAATTTACATCTTTTATGAACAAGTTAAAATCACAAATAACAGTTTGTTTCAACTTTCACTCAGCCTAAAAAATAGTTTTTCAGTTTGAAAGAATTATTAAGTTGACCTTTCTCATGAGACCATTTTTTTCATATCACTCTGCCTAAATGTGAGCGTCTGTTATATGATAAAAATGACTCTTTTGTGGGGATTCAAAGATGTATCAGTGTTTTAATGCATATACTTCATCTTTTAAGCCTGTCTTCTTACATCACTCTAACTTTAATGACAACCAGTTTTCAAGTAATTCTATTTCATGTGTAAATTCCAGTTTTAGCACAGTGCTTCAGTGGAGATACAGTAAATGTCGCCGCAGTAAAACCCAACGTCAAAACAATCTATTAAGCGATTATTGTGCCATGTACGTAGGAAGCTGTCTCGGTTTTAGCTGTAAAGTGAAGTGAGCTGTGAAGTGTGCGTCACGTTATACCAAATAACTGTGTCAGGCTGAATATGAGCAGGATGTGGTTTTCTTCATTCAGTTTCTCATGATTCTTAAGAATAGTTAGCATCATGTAACTGCAGCTTGTTGAGTCTTTCATCATCACACCAAACGGTTATTTTTGTACAAATCTAACAGAATTATCACTGTTTTGGAACCAAAAATCTATTCCTAATTAAAATAATATGTGAGAGCCACAGATCTGGGTTTAATTCTACTATGTGCTAAAAAAAAAATATCACTGTAAAGGAAGCAGTGGGTGGATTTGTCTTCAAAAGAAAAGCAGTTAGATTTCACTGTTTGTCTCATGGTGTGTGCCAGTTGTGGTGATTCTTTACTGTCATTAGGAAGCATATGTACACACAGCTCCACTTCAGAACAGTATAAGAAGTACATGCACAAGCAGAGAGATGCCACACCTACATATGTGACATTTTCAACACACCTGATCTGCATGATTTGCGCCTTATCCTCCAGCAGATGATGAGGCCAAAGAGAATGACTGCGGTCAGTACGAGTCCTGCCCATAGGCCTGCAGGTAACATCCAGTGACACTCTGGAAAACATAGAGAAGAGGGGGTTTTAGAGGGACCTGAATACATTTTAATCACACTGAGTAGGATGACAAAAATCTACTGACTTCTGGGAAACATGCTGCTACTGCAATCATTTCCACACTTATATATAATTTTTTAGAAACTATGAAGAAGGATGTTTACAATTCTATCAATAAAAAGCAAATATAATGGATACATTTTGTAATTTTTCTGTTTATTATCGCAAAATTAGTCAGACGAAATGAACCCCTGTGCGTATTTTAAGTTATTTGTCCATGTTGGCCCATATAAGAAAAAATGATGACGTTATACTTTCTTTTTTTTTCTATTATGCTGCTATTTCTCTTCACAGCATTTAAAAAAAATTTAGGGACTGAAGACACTAACTGATTACTCATTTGAGGTTACATTTGGGGTCTTCACTGACGCACTTTGCGTTTATAGATGTTACGTATTCTCTGTTGGGTACATGTAGATACAATACGTAGGCCAGTCCAAAACCTTCACCCTCTTGTTTCTCAGCCAGGTCTGAAGTGTGTGCACAGTGTGCTTTGTACTGACACAACCCCAGACCATGACAGACCCTGGATACTGGACTTGTTGTGGTAACATCCTGGATAACATGATCTTGTTTTATCTTTTGTCCAGAGCACGCAATGTCTATTTGTCCCAAAAATCACATGGATATTGATTGGTCTGAGGAAAATCCATGTTTTTTCTGAGGGATGGTCTATTGCTGATGCCTCTGAACCCAAAGAAGACCATGACACTTCTGGACACAGTTAACGTAGGGCGTCCCTTTGGTTCAGTAAAGTTTGACCTGGTATTTGTTACGTCCATACTGTACAGCCTGACAAAGGTTTTCATCAGTACTCCTGACCCATGTGGTTCTATCAGCCATAGATACATGAGCTGGTGTCAGTTGAGGGGTCAGAGATCACAGTGTTGAGGTCTGCACTCATGTCCTTTATAGTCTGAAATACACTCAGTTTCATTGAATCTTTTAATTCTGTTCAGCACCATACTTAGTGGAACATCTAAATCCTTTTCTATCTTTCTTTGAGAAACTTTGTTGCAGTAATTTTCACCTGTATTTGTTGACAAATCCTTCGCCCATCTTTACTCCTAAACAATTCAACATTTCCCCATGTCACTTAGCAAATTTTGATTATTGTAACCTCTTCACGTCACCCATTTCTAATTTGTTTATTTTCAACAATTTATTGGCCTTAAACTGTCCCAGCTTGTGATACAAAATATATTGACCACAAAAAACATGAAATAATTCAGATTCATGCTGTACACAATGAAATACATCTCACTTTATTGTTTAACTTGCATTTTTCTATACCATCTCAAGTTTTTGATTGTATTTTATTCTGTTCTCTTATTCTATTCTTATTCTTTTGTTATCTTTCAAGGGTCTCTCTTTCAAATTTTACAATAGCTTATTGTACAAGTTTATGAAGTTTAGTTTCCATATGACTTAATGTTGTGTCAAACAGAAAGCTCCTGTCTGTTAGATACAGAGTGGCTATGATAGCAACATCACATAACAATTATAAAAAAGTGCTGTTGTGGGGTCCTCCTTGTTGTTGACAAAAAAAAAAAAAAAGATGACTAAATTTCATCAGTGTGTGACGTATAAAGTGACTTGATGTAAGTGTAAGTTGTGGTATTGTCTTGGTTACGTAATAGCAGTGCACATAAATACATATCTTAGTTCGTCTTCATGATCTAAGACTGGCTGATCAGGCGGATTTGGTTCAGTTTAATAATTTTTCTGCTTTTGCACTGAAAACAAAGAAATCTTTCTGTGTGGTAATGTTTCATTTTGAGTCAGAAATTTCTGTTTTCAGCATGTATTTAACATTTTCCCCCTGTCTCTTTGCCCTATTTGTCAATTGTTTCCTCACAGTGTTCAAAAAAAAATTTCCATTTATATTGCAAATGAATTTATGTCAATTCTCTATTTTCACGTTTCTCTGGAAAACAGATGGAGAATACTAGGTAAGAAATAAATCCTCCCTGTCAGGCCTTTAACAACTGTCATCCTGTCAGAAGAGTTAAATTTAAGATTAGAGTAAAATAAATGCTCTTACATATGTAATATTCTTGCTCAGATGTTTGTTTTGCTTGACCCATAAAGACCCAGTGCTACTTTTGTGGTAGTTCCCAAATTATTTTTTTCTCTCAAATGAACCTATCTTGAGTGATTTATCGTCACTTATTATAATATTATCCTCTGTATTTTGATTTTTTCCAGTGAAAATCATGTATTTTCCAATAATGAATTTACTAATCAGATTAGAGTTGAGGGTCATAATATCAGAAACAGAGAAAACTGAAGAAAAGGGGACTTTTAACAGCAAAGATATGAGTAATTGAATGTAAAACCAAGTGTCTCCATCCACTGCCATTTAACAAAATCAATGGGTTTTTACTGGTGAATCATTGTTGTAGAAAATGACAGTGTTTCCACGTTCACTTCAAAACCTCTGAACGTCCAAATAGGTCTTAGCTGATGACCATGAAAAGACGACAAACTGTTTTACACCAATTATTTACATGCATTGATAGGATTAGTTTATCAACAGGTATTAAACTTTTTACATCAGTACATGGTTGTGGTTCAATGCTAAAATTAGGAAAATAGTATTGTTTGATTCTTGTATTAAGTTAATGATAAAGGTGTAAAAGCACTGAGGGGTAGGATTAAATAAGTTTATACTTCTTCCTACTCCTTTTTGACCATGCAATATTCAGACTTGCATGTGCTTGAAGATAGATTCTGTCCATTTAAATGTTATTTTGTTTTTGTCTTAATTTGCTATGTTTTGTTTTGTTTTATTTTCTTTCTTTGCATGTTCGACATAAATAAATGAAATGAAATGAAATGGTTTTGGTTGCCAGTGGATGTTTGGGTCTTTATGGGTTAATTCCCATCTGTTTTCTCATCATCAACACCACCCTTCTCTGGAAATAACGTCATCATATCTCAATGAAGCAATCAGGTTAAGATCATCTGCTAGATTGCAAAACTGATTTTTCTGTAAAAAGCTTCTTTTTTTTTTCCCCATAAACTAAGCTCCCATTTTATGATCCATTGACAGGAAAGTTAAAACTGGAAACCTACGAGTTTTGAAGTTGCCACAGATGGCATCCGTTTTTGCAGTTCCTGGAATTTCCAGAATCCTCCCAATGTCCTCACATCTGGAAAAGACATGTAGAGACATTTAGAACAATCGAAAAGGAAAAGAGAATCATGGTGCATTTTTATGAGCTCAAGAAACTGTACAGTGAGGCTGAGGTATTGAATCCGTAGGTGTGTGGTGGGATGTTTCAGTAGGTAAGACGTATGTACATGAATAATGGATGAGTCACACATTTTACCACATTACACAGCGTATTCCTTCATCTATGACAATAATAGCAGTGGAGAGGCACTCTAACCTGGTGTGTGCTTTACACGGTGAGTGGAAATCTGAAATGTTGCTGTAGGTCCCATCTTCACACGGAACGCAGATTGTGTCACTTGTACGAGAGGCTGCAAGAGGTAAATAGTTAGTACTCACTGAAGGTGTGAAAATGGAAATAACTATGATACAAAAGGGTAGGTTAATAGTATAGTTTGGTTCCCATGATCACTACAGAAACCTCTGGAAATCTGACTTGAAATAGTAAAAGTACAAATGAAGTATCAACTGAATAGTGTTTGTAGATCATTAGACTATTTCTCAAGGCATGTTTTCATTTGCTTTCATTAGATAACATTAGCTGCACCACCAGTAGGACTCAACCATGAATATATTATGATAACCATTTTTAGACTAAATTTGTGAGCAAAATCAGAAAGTTATATCATCTTAATATTGCACAATAATATATGAACAGAGCAGATATATATTGCCTGTAGCTGATCCAATCCAATCCACTTGGTTTATATAGCACATTTAAACAACAAGAATGTTTCCAAACTGCTGCACATCATAAAACAATTAAAAGAAATACACTAAAAACAATAAATAAGTGCATAAAACTACAACAATGCTATTAATAAAACAATAAAATCAAATAGTTAGAAGTAAGTCAATTAAAAATAAAATTAAATAAATAAATAAAAGACACAGAGGACCACACCACTCATGTGGAGTTGAAAGCCAGGGAATAAAAGTGGGTCTTAAGACGAGACTTAAAACACTCCACCGTGGGGGCTGTTTGGGCGTGGGGGGGCAGGGCGTTCCAGAGTCTGGGGCTGACCACAGAGAAACTCCTGTCCCCCGGTTTTAATTCTCGTCTTAGGTAGCACGAGCTGGAGCTGGCCCTCAGACCTCAGTTTGGATGAGGTCCGTGGTGTACTGTGGGGCCAGTCCATTCAAAACTTTAAAAAACAAACAATAAAATCTAAAAATCAGTGCTAAAATTAACAGGGAACCAGTGCAAAGTATGAAAAGGCTAGATTGTATAATACATTTTTAGCCTAACGCTTTTTGATGTACATAAGACCCTAAATTACACAGATTCAGTGTAAGGCTGTTGAGTATTAAGGTTTCCAGACGCTTTGATAGGTTTTACTTCCTGTACACTTCTTTCACAGCAGACATTTTGTCATCTAAAAGCAGGAAAAGTGTGAGTATAATCGAGAATGTAAACCATGCACAAATCTAGGGCCTGACCCCTCAGACATGAAAGCACTTTCTTCTACATTCCTCTTGCCTGTTCTTCTAATGTATTAAAGTTGTAATGGTTCCAAAAAGCCCTGGCCCCCATAGAACTAACTACATTAAACATCTCTCTAAAAACAATGAATCATTTATTTCTTTTCAGGCATTATTCCAGTCCATTCATTTAATTTGTTCATATTGGCCATCTTTAAATTGTGCCTCCATCGATAAGATCTCAGGGCTCAAATAGAGATTCCAATTAAATTAATAAACACATTTTTTCCAGACAGACAGTGGAGTGACTTCACAATACTTGATGAGGTTTACTGTTTTACAGAGCTTGTATGCTAGCACTTATCATTAGCTCACCTCTGACCCCTCAGGTTAATATGGTCACTCATAAAAAAGCCACAAACAAATCACAAACTACTGACCAAAAAAGGCAGCGCAGAAACCAGAATGTGAATGAATGAATCAGAAATGGATGACAACACAGTTCCTCTGTCAGCTGTTTCTATACAGTAAATGAGTTCCAACCATGTCTGCTGTGGAAAACAGTCTATTACTCATGGTGCCTTCATAATCTCTTCATAATGTTCTTTCAAAACCTCTTCTTTTCAGTGTATTTAAAAGGCTTAAGCAAATTCAGTTAGTTTGGATTGATTCTGATAATTGTTCAGATATAATGTTCAGTGTCATTGTTTCACTACAGTGTTTTCTTGTTGATCTGCAGTGAAATAAAAGAAACAGAAACAGGAAGTTTAAACCCAAAAACTACCTTTGGAATAAATCAACTTAATTAGTCCAATTCTAATCCTAAACCTGAAGCCAACAGATTTATATTTTACACAGATCAGGATCATGAACACTTACAGTAAATGGGGTCTTTTAAGGTGTATGAGCAGGAAGACTTATTATATTAACGTGTTTCAGTGTTTATACAGGCAACATAGAGCCCACCTTGAACTTTGGCCCCTTCTCCTTGAGGACAGCGTCTCACAGGCCGACAGTGACTGCAGTCAGCATCAGTGCAGTAGAAACCAGACACACACCCACATACTGTGTCCTCCTGAGCCGTACACTCCTTTATCTTTATCTGGTTGTTACCTGAAAATAAATAGAAAGAGAATAAGAAGATGTGTGTTTCAGTGAAGAGTTCATTTTTATTTTGTTTTTATCTGCCCTGAGGGTGTTTGCAAAACCATTTGCTATATTCAGTGTGACTGCTTTGACTGGAACTGACATATTATCCCTTGAAAATCACTTACTTTTTCAAAGTACATTTTATATTAAGTTGACAAACAGGTTAAAAAACTGTTTTTTTTTTTTTTTATCTTTGTTCACTCAGACTGTTAAATGCCTGAGTGAAGATCATAGGTCAGTCTGCACTGTCCCTAATTCTGTGCAATGTAAGTATGTGTGTGCAAAGTGTCTGAAGTGTGGATTTTAATGAATGCTTTATTGACTTGCTGATTTTATTGGATGTTCAATTTTATTGGATGTTCAATTTTATTGGATGTTCAATTTTATTGGATTCTTATTTATTGCTATTCTTCCTTTCATTTATTCTTTTGCACTGAAGAGGGTAAGCTCTACCCAGTTTTATTGTATAGCCATTGTAGAATGACATTAAATTCTATTCTATTCTATTCTATTCTATTCTATTCTATTCTATTCTATTCTATTCTATTCTATTCTATTCTATTCTATTCTATAAAATGTTGTTCCACAAACAGCATCACATTTTTCTGCCTCAGCTTTCATCACATCTAAGTTATCGGTTACACATCTGATAGTATCATCACAGTACTTTATGTACTTCCCCCATGTCAATGTATTTGAGGTTTTTTGTGGAACTATAGGATTTCCAGCAGAACTTAAGATAAAGTTTGAGCCTTTCTAGACATTTTTGACATAT
The DNA here is from genome assembly GCF_902148855.1 of Sphaeramia orbicularis. Classification (NCBI taxonomy): domain Eukaryota; kingdom Metazoa; phylum Chordata; class Actinopteri; order Kurtiformes; family Apogonidae; genus Sphaeramia; species Sphaeramia orbicularis. The sequence goes on along the minus strand of NC_043972.1, from coordinate 36,423,516 downwards.
ATAATGACTAAGAATTAGTAAAGAAGACAGAGTAGGGAGAAGAGGAAGGAACTGTGTTTGTGTTTTAGTTTCTACTCTACAGTTGGTGTGTGTGTTTGTATAATGTCTGCGCATGTGTGACTTACTGGAATTGCAGTCCTTGCATACGTGACAGACTTTCAGGTGATTTTTTGTGTCCATGTAAAGCCCACGTCTGCATTCAGCACACTGTGTCTTTTTGGTGCCATCACACTCTGCTTCCATGTATGTTCCTAATAAGATTTTAGAAAACAGACATTAAATCTATTGTTGGATTAATGTGATAAAAACACACCAGAAGCGCAGCACCCGTCCACGTATTGAGTTCTTCTACAAACAAAGGTAAAATAAGTTGTAGTGACAGTTTGTGGTGTTGACTGACCTGCTTCACACCGATCACAGCATATCCCCTTTTCACTGAGGTATCTATCCCCATCGTTGCAGTCCTTTGACGTGCTGGGCATCCCTGAACATTAAAGCTCCTGTCCCGTCTGATGTTCACGCTGGTGTTCTTCTGTCTCCAGCCTCTCTCTCTGTGCTGTCTGTGTAATATCTGCTGTGACTGTTTCCCCTCCTCACTCAGCCATACCTACTTCTCATGCCTTTTCTAATCCTACACAGTGGAAAACCCCAGTGACCCTCATTTGCTGTTTTCCCCTCAGTCTCTCTTTCTCTCTGCCTGTTTCTCTTCTCATTTCCTTCCTGTTCTTGTCCTCTCTCTGCGATTGCAAGCTGTGTGTGTGTTTCCGTAGCTATACATGACCAAAGGGCTCATTTCTGGCACTCTTGACTGCACAAAGCAAAGCAGCACAATGAAACAATTTCCTCTCTCCACTACACCCTTTCCTTACACTCTATCTCCATTGTTTCTAGTGAAACTATGTCCAAGCAGTGCAGAAGTTTTGGCATGGTTTGGGTTCCCATGTTGCAGCCAACACTCACAAAACACTCCACAAATAGGTTTATGAAATGCTTACATGGGCAAAATATGAGTGAGAGAGAAAAGGGGCAACAGGAAGAGCAGGAGATTGAAGTAAATTATTGAGAAAAGGGGAAGTTGAGATTTATTTGTGAAGAAGTTTGTTCGGACTACAATGTTAACATTAAGGTGGGTTTGGATTTGTAAGATTTTAGCAGAAGACAGATTCAATACTGTAATGTGAGTAGTGTCACTGTGTAACTTTACATTCTGTTTCTCACGTGAAAAACATCTGTCATTTTTCTTTCTCACTTTCTATTTATAATTCTGCCACTTTCTCCTCCTTTCATCTCCCTCCACTCTGCTGACTTTCCTCATCAGTCTTTTGCTTCTCCTGCTGTCCCAGTCTGGCTACTCTCTGCTGCTGGGATGGGTGGAGTCTCCTGGATATCCTAAAGGATACTTACCCCATTCCAGTCTGAACTGGAGCAGGTGTGCCCCCAAAGGTCACACCCTCTCCATCAGGCTCGTCCACCTGGACCTGGAGGACAGCCCAGACTGTGAAAGCGACAGTGTGAAGGTAAGAACAACCTCCTCATGTTTAATACCTGATACAATCTCTGTCAGACCTTTCCTATCTTCCATTTATTTGTAGGTGTTTTCAGATGGAAGCTTAATTTCTCTTCTGTGCGGCAAAAGACCGTTTGAGGAGCTGGAATCCACTGTAAACCCGCTGCTCGTCTCCAGTCCTGGCGGCTGTCTTTCTCTTTCTTTCCACTCTGATTACTCAAATACCAGACGACACTCAGGATTCAGAGGCTTCTACACCACTCAAGGTGAGACAGAGGAGAAAAATATATAGAGTGAATAAGTTATATTTGCCTCAAAGCTGACCCAAGACAGCCTTTATTATTGTGATTTTTTGCATGGTTAGTATTTATGGACACTAATGCATAATGCTACAGTACAGCACATACAATACAGCATATTAGAAAGCTGTTACAAGGACTTAAAAAAAAAATTAGAAACACGTCAGCTTGAAACATAGACCCAAAGCACATTAGAGCCTTAACTGCACTTTCAGTTTTAGTTCAAGGTGCAAAGAGTTGCTGATATCTCATGTACATTTTGTTAGAGGGCATCAACTAACACAATGCTTTCAAGTGATAGAAAGTATATTTATCTGGTATGATGTATTCTAACTTGTAATACATAAATGTAACTTAAATATCTAACATTAAGACAGTAACCTGGAATTACTGTGACATTGTTCAATTATATAGTTTATTTATAATCTTAATCTGCTATTTTTTTATTAAGTTTTTATTGTCAAATGTGTAAGTTATTTGTGCTTTAATGGTGTAATCTTGTAACTGTGTTTTGTATTTGCTGCTGTTTATCTTGGCCAGGACTCCCTTGTAAAAGAAGTTCTTAATCTCAATGGCATTTTTCCGATTAAATGAAGGTTAATAATAAATGTCTCAGTGCACTCCAATTACCAAAATGACCACACCTAATGTCACTTTCTAGTGAAATCCTCCTGCTTCATACGGATGCACAATCAAATGTTATGCTGTTATCTCAGTGGTGCAGATCTCTGTTTTGCAAAGGTTATATTACTGAGCTCTCTTCAAAGTGGTGTGCTCTCTCAATTTGCATCAGCAGTAGGCCACCTGAAACCTAAATCTCAATGTTCCAACTGTTACGTTAAATGACTGGAAGGTGTGTGACAATGATTCTTTTCTCTGTCTGACTTTACCCAAACTTTCTGGTACAGATTACGATGAATGTGAGGATGACCCAGAGAACGGTTGCACGCATTTTTGCCACAACTGGATTGGAGGGTACCACTGCTCCTGTCGCCATGGTTACCACTTAGATGCAGACGAACACACATGCACTGGTATGGTATGATTCATTTTAACAGTGAGGTGAGAGCGCATTAAACTTGACAAATAAAGGAACAAGGAACAGACATGAAACATGAAGTGAAAATCTGAAAATAGAGGAAGCAAAAGGGAAGCGGGGGTGGATAAAAATGAGAAGGAGGCTGATTGTGTAATTTTGCATGATTATGTTAAAAAAAAAAAGAGTGCGATTACCTCTTTCTGTTATCGTCTTATCTTTAACATAGTGAGCTGTACAGAGGATCTGTCAGGGCTGAGATATGGTGACATTTCCAGTCCCTCGTGGCCCGGTTCATATGCAGAAAATGCCAGATGTGTGTACACTCTGTCTGTGGAGACCCACCAACAGCTGGAGCTGCACTTCTCTGAGATTTTTGATGTGGAACAAAGCCCTGATGGCCAGTGCATAGATACATTGACGGTAGGGATTAGGCCAGAGGATTTACCACATGGTTTTCTTTAAAATGCATTCACAGAACATGAAACAAAACGCAACCTTAGAACCAAGTGTTGAAACCATGGATTTAACAAGTTGTGCACATACTCCTTTCAGTTTCAAACATTTGTTCCCTTTTTCCCATTTTCCCCCCATTTATCAAAGTAGACTTACTGATTCACAGTCAAAGTAGAGTGAAAACAAATTTCTACAAAGGGATAGTAATTGCTTACCAACTTCAAATCAGTACAGAACAGTCACTATTGGCAACAATAGCAGCAAATGATCAAGATCAAACACTTAATTTTACTTTACGTTCTATTGTATCTTGTTTTTATTTATTTGATCTTATTTATTTATTTTATTCTTTTACTTATCCATGCTGCTATACTGATGAATGGTGGAACACTGAACACTTTTTGTCCTGTCTTTTTGTTCTGTCTGAAAGCTCCATCAAGTACCTGTCTTACATGTTCAATGTATGTCTTGTTGTAATATCAAAGCAATCACCTAGACTGCAAAACAAAACTACCTACAGGTACAAATAAAGTAACCTTGAACCTTGATTACATCTTTTGCACAGTCCAGCAGTTACAGGTATAATTAGTATAATCTCAGTTTCCTCCCTTTATTGTACTTCTGTAGTCTTCATGCATGTTGTGTCCAAATAGAATAGAATAGAATACACTCTAAAAAATGATAAGTTGGCTCAACGTAAAAAAACTGATGTAACAATTTCCATTAATCTTTTTAAGTTATTTCAACTTGGCCATAATTGCTTAAATGCCACAAGACTTCTCTAGTTAGGTAAACTCTATTACTTTAGTACAAACAATATGATTTGCGTTTTACTCTACAAGCTTAATTAAGTCAAACTAACTTAATTTTAATTGTGTAAAAACTACTCCATTTAGTTATACTGACTTATTGTTTTACTTTTATTCTACTCAAAAATGTCCATACAAGTAGTTACCTTAATTTTTTGAGTTGGCTTAACGTATTTCTGTACAACAGAACAAATTCCACACAGAAATTCCAGTTATATGATCATACCGCTTAATATTTCTCTATGCATCTTAATTACTAGATCTGTCTGCAGGTTGATATCTCAGTTGTACACAGTGCTGTTGTCCCCATCCTATTACTAACAGTAAATTATATTTGTCAAGCAACTAGGAGTTACATTGAATAAGGTAACCACAGATGGTAATAAACAGGAAAGGCATCGTTTGGCCTACAGCTCATACTCATGGTGCAGTTCAAACACAAACACAAAAAGGCCAATAAACATTAGCATGCACACATTAACTCAAAATTAACACCAACACCACAACCCTGCTGGACCCTTGCACATAAAATAACACATTTTCAACAATATACCCAATATCCACAATGTAATGCAGCAAACACACCACAATATATACTACAATTTTAAATTAGAAAGGAGCAAAATGTGTATTATTCAGTCCTTGAATAATTAAAACCACTGTTGCAGAAACAAAGCTAAATTCTAACAAGTCTTAAAGTTTGGTAAAGTTCTATGCAAAATCGTGTTTCTCCCTTTTTTTCTGTGCTTCCCTCCATTTCTTGTGGTTGGTGTGGTCTGTCTACAAACATGTCCAGGCACTTCAGCTTTGTACTCAGCTTTTAGAGGAAGCTTACAAGATTTTTAAGTTGTACTAACTTAATATACTTCTTTGTTAAGTTAAAGGCAGAAATGTCTGTACAAGGTAAAATAAAAAATAAAAAAAACAAGGTGTATTAATGATGATCAATATCTAAATGATAAGTTAAAGAATTATTAAGACTGTTAGATCCCTTTTACTTTGACCTTTTTGATAGCCATCCCGTGCATTTTACTTTTCAGTGATCTTTTGGCAAAACTAGAGTTTCACTTTGTGTTCCTCTTTGTTTGTTTTGTCACAGTTATGACTCACTAAAAGTCAGATGTTGATCAACTGATCAACTGAAACCCTTTAATAGAGGCTTATACATAAACAAACATGCATTTAGCATTTCAGAACTGGAAATGAATAATTATGTAATTGATGAAGAATATCTATAACCTGTGAGATATTTTTTATCTGTTTGTAGATAAAGACTCATTCTGGGAAACTGGGGCCATTCTGTGGCCACACACCTCCCCCATCACCTCTTCTCACCCACTCACATCGTGTCCACATCCACTTCAAGACTGATGGATTTGGCACCAACAAAGGCTTCAGTTTCCACTTCCAGACCAGAGGTGCCATAACTTTCTCACTTGTGGGAAAACTGCATTTTCTGTTAAGAAAATATTTGGACAAATCACCATCCTTTTGAAATGTGAAATTGCAGGCAAAGTGTGTCCTGCAGTGATAAGTCCACACTCCACTGTGTCTCCTCCGAAACTGGAGTATCATGAGGATGAAGTTGTGACAGTAACATGTGATGTTGGTTATGTTGCAAACACTGTGAGTAAACAGTGAAGCTCTCTAACCTATATTTATGTTTGATTAAGTCTGAACCAAAAACACTAATCCGCTTCATGTTGTGCAAAGCAGGAAGGTGCAAAGATCATGACTTCAGATTATGTGTCGACATGCCAGAGAGCAGGTGTGTGGAGCCCCAGTTACATCTGTGAACGTAAGTCTGAGTAGCACTCATCCATACTTATCTATGTGTCATAAAAATATGTTTCCCCTTATTTTAAGTTTTTTTTTTTTTTCCCCAAACACTTTTTTCCACTCCATGCAGCTGTGGATTGTGGTTTCCCTGATCTTCCAGAGGATGGCATCTTGATAATGGTGGGTTCAGGGAGCCAGTACGGAGACCAGATCCAGTTCAACTGCAGTTCGAAGTACTATTCACTGGACATAGATGGTAATAAGAATAGTTTTAACTATACAATGTCAAGAGACATACACAAAAAGCACTAATTTCTCCACAAATATACTTCTTTTTTGTCAGATTCCTACACTTGTAGTGCCACTGGTGAATGGGTATCAACTGATGGCAACGCAGAGATTCCAAAATGCATTGAAAGTACAGTGTTTATTTTTCTTTTACATTATACCAGCTATAATTTAGTCTATCTCCTTTCTCATGTACTAATATGTGAAATGCACTGACAATTGTTTGTGAACTTTAGCATGTGGGATGCCTAAAAGGAACCCTTCAAGTTCCGCCAGGATCATAGGAGGTTCTAACGCCAACCTGGGGGAAATACCGTGGCATCTTCTGATTAAAGAACCACGTAGAGGAGGAGCATCTCTGATCAATGACAGATGGGCTGTGACTGCAGCTCATGTTGTGGAGGGGCTTGAAGAAAACTCTTTGCGTCTCTATGGTGGACTGGTAAATGGCAGAACAGCAGAAGACAGGTTTTCTGGTGTAGTTTCCTTGGACAGTGAGAGGATCATTATCCATCCAGGCTACACGACACTTGTCTCCTCTGCCACTCGTACCAATTACGACAATGATATCGCTCTCATCAAGTTTACCTCAAAGGTCAATCTTGGCCCAAACCTACTTCCTATTTGTCTGCCTGAAGGGAACAGTGACTTAACAGTGAATGAAATGGGTATAGTGTCAGGCTGGGGTGCAACAGAAAGGGGCTTTAAGTCTGCCATATTGAAATACGCTCAGATTGGGGTCTACTCTCTTGAAAGGTGTCAGGATACACCCATCTTGCCACCTAACTATTACATGACATTCACTAATAACATGTTCTGTGCAGGATATGAGGGGAGGGACAGCTGTGAGATGGACAGTGGAGGTCCGTTTACTGTGCCAGGGGGTACAGGCAAACCCTATCGCCTAATGGGTATCGTGTCCTGGGGACCCCCCTGTCGTGAGCGTCAGTACAAGGGTTACTATACCAAGGTGGCAAATTATGTTGACTGGATTAAAAACACAATAGAAACAGTGGGAAACTCATAAAATGGAAAGATAAGCAAGAAAATAACATTCTTCACTAACCACACCATTGTAATCCGTTTCAAGACTCATTTACAAGTTTCAATGAAAATAAAGAACATGATCCTCAAATACAATGTACCACCATTAATCACAAGTGATAACGGTATGAATTCATAATTTGTGTTCAACCATCTGAAATAAAATGTGTTGCATCAACAGGCTGCTGTTTTATCTATGAGTGTTTACATTTATTGGAGTTTTTGTTTCAGGTGCAGAGATGAATAATATATAGAATCCTAAAAAAATAAAGACAGAATTTAATAAATGTTACAATAATTCAAATGATTTGAATAAAAATGATGTTCAGTACAGTTTGAACCTCAAAGATCACCACTGATTTAAGCGGTTTAATAGCTTCTTATCAATACTTGTAAATAATTCAGATAAAATACAGTTTGTCAGCTTTTCATTGTCATCACACATGATCCATTTGGATGTTCAGAGGGTTCATAGTAAACATGGAAACACCATCATCTTCAACACTGATTCACCAGTAAAACCCATGTAGTTTGACAAATGACAGCGGTTGTAGACACTTGTTTTTTACATTCAATTAATGCTATAGTTTGTTGAAAAAGGCAAGGCAAGGCAGATTTATTTGTATAGCACAATTCATACACAGGGCAATTCACAGTGCTTTACAAAAATGGAAAAGAGACAGATTAAAACACACAATTACATTTAAAACATAATCAGTAAAACATAAATAATAATCAATTTAAACAAAGTAAAAGAGAAGAGTGCAGATAGAACCCTTTCAGTTGTTCTATGCACAGTTGAACAGAGCTGTTTTCAGCCTGGACTTAAACATTGTCAGAGTAGGGGTCTGTCTCACGTCATCAGGAAGACTGTTCCAGAGTTTAGCTGCATAGAACTGAAACGCACCCTGTTTAGTCCTGACTCTGGGCATCAGCAAAAGACCTGTCCCTGAGGTTCTCAGGGTCCGAGATGGTTCGTATGAGACCAACACGTCACAGATGTACTTTGGTGCTAGACCATGGAGAGACTTATAAACGAGCAGAGCTGTTTTAAAGTCTATTCTCTTTTGCCTGTTTTCTCTGTTCTCATAACCTTTGAATTTACTCTTTATCTTTATGAATATCTACATGATCAATAAATTAAATATAGGAAAACACCTGATTTTCACCACAAAAAAAAATGTAGAAGATAAAATAAAAAATTATTATATTGGGAAAGGTTAGATTTAGAGAAAAAATATTTTGAAAGTCACCACAGAAATATTTGTAAGTCTTTAGGGGTTAAATAATGTCACATATTTTCATAATTTTTTGATGACTTTTTCTTAAGGTACTCCCTATTAAAATAACTAACCAAATGAATATTCCTGTGGTTTTAATCCTAAAAACTAAAAACAAATGTGAAAGGGCATTCTCTCTGGGAACACACTTATGTAAACAGTCCATTGACTTATGATGCAGTTGCACAATCCTTTGAAGAAACTCTGAAAAATGACTGCCCCCTAGTGTCAGATTCAGTTTTACTGCTGAAAGAGACTTTTAATAATATAACTAATTAAAAACAAAGCAATGGCATTTCTTTGGGTGAGGCTGCTCCACAGATAAAATAAAATATATATATATATAAAAAAAAAAACCTTTGCATTTTGTTTGTGGCGTCAAAACAGATACAATTCAAGTACAAGAGTTCTTTTGATTTTGCCAAGACAAACAACACCTATTCCTGGCATTGTCGTAGTGAGTTAACAAACTTTGTAAACGAAAGACTTTTTGACATTCATGTTCCTCCTGAGTGAGAAACAGCAGCAGCAACCGATCGGTTTACAGATCAGAGATGAGGTGGACTTACTGTATCATCTGGTAAGTTCTGTCTGCACATTTTGGTCCATTTTATGTTGCTCAAATAATATTTAGTTGTTGTTTATTTACATCTTCATTAAAAAAAAAAAGTACAATATGCAGTTTGTGTGCTATAATTGCATCACTATGACAATGTTCTGTATAGTGATAGATACATATATATATATATATATATATATATATAAAAATGATTTTCTTTTGCATTGCCTGATCCATTTTTAATGCACCTTAAACAAAGCCTTGACAATATAATATGAAAGCTGCTCTTGTAGATTGCGTCATTGTGTTTGTCCATTTTATGTTTGCTAAACTTTGGACCAGCTCAGATGACCACAAACTGATAAACAGATCGACCTCTGTTTCAGGTTTCTGTATGTGTCAATATGTGAGAGTGGGCCGCTTCCTGACCCTGGGCCGGTAATGTATGGGGAGGTCCAGTCCCCTCAGTACCCCGGGCCTTACCCTCCCAACCTGCAGGAGCAGTGGGACCTCAGCGTACCAGAGGGCTTCCAGATCCGGCTCACCTTCACACATCTGGACATTGAAGCTTCAGCAGGCTGCCATTATGACTCCCTCACAGTCAGAGCCTCTTCAATATGTTTAAAATCCTAAAAACACACCAGTATCGTGGCACCTTGACCCATACCTCAATAGAATCTTACATTCTTTGCCCTTTAGGGCTTTTTTAGCCCACTGAGTAGATATAATTCTACAAATGGGAACATGATTATCATGGAAATGCTAATATATTCATAATTGGCCTATGTCTGCCTTAAGCAGACCACTATTGGAGTAATTTTGTCAAAACAATGTCTTTTTTGTCATCATAATAGTTTTGAAGATATCACTGCTTAGCAAATTGTGTGTGTGTGTGTGTGTGTGTGTGTGTGTGTGCGTGTGCGTGTGCGTGTGCGTGTGTGTGTGTGTTTAATTATTGTGAAAGGCTTCCATTTTCAACACTCACAAGACTTCTACAGTGATGGAACTGGTCAGGGTCAGATCTGATAAAACAGGGTTAAGTTCTGACCATTTCTTTGTGGTGTAGCATTGACCATCTCCCAGTGCTGCTGAATACATGCATTGACAGTGCATCTCACCTTTGTTCTTCTCTAGGTTTACAGATTTTGAGATGCACTGAATGTGTTAAATTTGTTGGAACATAAAACCAGTAGATCTGTTCCATGTAAGTTAAAGTCTGGGTGGTGAACTAGACACTGACATAACAAAGGGGAAGGTTCTAGACCTGAGTGAGACGTGATCTTGATGTCTCAGAGTTTGATGACTCAACTATAGCACTGTGATCCTCCTCCTCTTTCATTACCATGTGATGTATACATTCTATCACCGTCAGCGTTTTTGTAGTTAGTGTGTTCTGAGTAAGATCAGTGAAACTGTGGGCTTTCCCTCATGGTTTTACGCTTCATAATCCACAGGTTCTCTACAATGGAAAGGTCCTGGGGAAGTTTTGTGGGCAGGAGAATTCTGCTGATGGACATCATCCTGGCAATCAGAACATCTTGTCTCCAGGCAATAGACTCACCCTCGTCCTCCAGACAGACGACGGCAACCCAGAGCGCCACCAAAACATTGGCTTCTCTGCTCAGTACCAGGCCATAGGTATCATCTCCATCTTCTAACCTGTGTCTCTGCCCTTCACAGCATCTACAACAACTTTAACTTTAACTCTTCATCAACAGACATAGATGAGTGTTCAGCACCAGAACCTCGAAGTGGATCAGGTCCACTCTGCTCTCAGATCTGTCTCAACACCCTGGGTTCATACCTCTGCTCTTGTTACCATGGCTACGAGCTTCGCCAAGACCAACGCACCTGTGTTTGTGAGTATTTCTCACACATCACATGTACTGTGTTGTTGCAGGAGGCCAATGCTGACTGACACTATTCTCACTCACCATCACATTGAACTACTGGACTGTTGAAAACACTTAGCTCTGCATCACTGGAACTTAACCCATAAAGACCCAGCACTACTTTTGTGTCAGTTCCCTAATAAATTTTTCTCTGTATCTAACCTTTCTTAAGGGATTTATCACTATTTATTATAATATTATCCTCTGTATTTTGCATTTTATCAGTATAAATCAGATGTTTCCCTGTATTTAATTTACTGACCATGAAAATGTTCATAAAAGCTCAGCTTAAAGTTGAAGGTTATTATATCAAAAACAGAGAAAACTGCAGAAAAAGTGGCTTTTTCAGTAGAATCTATCATTACATGAAATTAAATCAATAATTTCCATCCACTATCATTGATCAAACTCCATGGTTTTTACTGGTGAATCACTGTTGTAGGCAGTGATGATGTTTCCATGTTCACTATGGGGCCTCTGAATGTCCAAATGGGTCATATCTGATGACCATGAAAAGATGACACACTGTATTTTACACCAATTATTTACATGTATTGATAGGATTAGTGGATGAAGTGCTATTAAACAGTTTAGATCTGTAGATGCTTTTGGTTGGTGATGGATGTTTGGGTCTTTATCGGTAAAGAGGAAGTAGTTTTACTGTAACATAATCTTTCAATGACCCCCTTCAATCAAGACCTAATAAAAATGCTCTACAGTAAATAACTGACTTTAGTTTATTGCTAAAAATGTTAAAAGTACATCTTCTCCATTTTGAAAAATTCAGGATCAAAAATTGAAATGTTGAACCGAGTTTATCTGCTGGTAGGTGTGTCCTGTTTACCCACTTTCATTTTTTGTCTAATGATGGTTTCAGGTAAAGGCTGCAAACAAGATTGGAACAAGTTCCTAAATTTTACGATGTCTAAAATGCTGCTGGTAGCGTCACCCCTTAAATCCAGAGTGTATTTGTCCTTTCAACAGACAAATATGAGAAAATCCTCTAAGTGTCAAACTCATCTGACACATCTTTCTACACAGTGACACTCAAAGATTACCATGAACAAACATCAAAAAGTACTTGTTTTGAGCGATGCGGTCCCGCAAATATTTATTTTTGTTGTGTTGGGTAAAATACGAGATATCGGTGTCATTTTGTATATACCACCACTCTTTTATGTACTTTATTCTACCATTTTGTTCATTCAATCAGTTTGTTCCTAATGACTTCATATCAGTTCTGTTTCTATCAATTTCCTCATGTACTCAGAGTCATAATCTGTTTTTTTTTTTTTTTTTCATATGACACTAATTACGTAACTAGTAATGTTTTGATAAGAAATAGGTAGGGGGGGTTGGTATGAACAGAAATATTGTTTACCTGAAGGCCTGACTCTAAGATGAATAAACACTTTGTTGTATGAGTTTCATAACACAAACAATAGTGACATATTCTCACATTACTTCTGGAAATGACATGAGTACATTTAGGTCTCAGCAAATTTTAAGTGAGAGTTTGAGTTGACATGCATTTGAGGTAGACTGCAAAAATCCACATCTTACCAAGTGTATTTTTCTCATTTCTAGTCAAAATATCTCATCACACTTAAAATAAGACATAATCACATAAAGAGTAACTTTTCAGTGAGATATAAAGAACATATTTTTGGACAATAGATCTTGAAAATCTTATTTCAAGAAATCTTACCCAGATAATTTTCACTTGTTCCATTGGCAGATTTTTTTTTCTTGCTTAATTCAAGCAAAAAAAAAAAAAAAAATCTGTGAACAGAACAAGTGAAAATAATGTAATGAAACTCATAATGTGCTTGCAGAACTTCAGCTTTTTCCCCTTTGTTGTCACCCAGTATCTTGTGTTGGTGGTATATTTGATGAGCCAGAGGGACATCTATCCAGTCCAGGATATCCAAACCCCCCACCTCATGCCGTGGACTGTCAGTATGTCATCTCAGTAGAATCCGGCTTCATCATTTCTCTCAACTTCACCGAAAACTTCCAAATTGAGAGTCTGGACACTGAAGAGGGCCTGAGCTGTCCCTATCACTGGTTGCAGGTGACAGCAATTGGCTGAGATGTGGAACTAAAACTATTTCATGCCATTCAGTAACTGGGTGCATTGCTCGTCTCCTGAAAGGTGGCCATCTCAGGTCGAGAGCCCAGGAAGCTGTGTGGTGAAAAGAGTCCAGGTTTAATGGTTACAAACTCCAACAAGGTCACACTAGACTACCACATCGACACTAAAGGACAGAGTAATGGCTGGAGTCTGGACTACAGCACAGAGAGTAAGAGAATATAATATTGCATTAAATATATAAAGTACCTATATGTAGTACTGTGCAAAAGTCTTAGGCAGCCTTCATCTTTGTTGTTTTTGCAGGGTTGTAATGTGAATGTGTCTTTATTTCTAACAAGAAATCTGCAGGAAAGATATGCACAGTATTGAAAAACACACAAAATTAGCATAAAGTCAATATTTACTGTGACTTCCATTTGGATTCAGTAAATCTTCAGCTCTCATGGGTTGACTGTCCTGTCTGGATGTTTTCTTAAATAATCTTGAGTTATTATTACACACCCTCAGAATGTCCCTTTCATGGTCTTTATCCTTTTCTCTGCCCAGATGATCCCATAAAGCTTCTATTCATATTTTTTTCATACTATTCTATTTATTTATCTTTTTGGAAATGACTATACACCTACATTTCTCACTCATTGTATTAATATATATACAACAGGTATATGCAGCAGATATGTAAACAGTTGAAGATTTATGTAGATAAAGTATCTATATACAGTAAAGAATCCAAATCAGAGGGTTTTAGGTTCTAATTTCTGTGTGTGTGTTTCAATGCTGTGCACATATTTCCTGCATATTACCTGTTAGAAACATGACAACCCTCTAAAACCAACAAAGCTAAAGGCTGCCTAAAATTTGACTGTATATATTAATAGTAATACAGTATACAAACTGCAATTAATGGGTTACTTTGGCACTCAAGTCATTTACAGTTACTAACATGGAGTGTGGTTGCGGTTAATGCATAAACATGAATGAACCCTCTCGAGGACTAAGTGGTTCAGAAAACAAATGAATAAGCATGAATGTGCAGCAGATGTTTAACATTCCTTTGCTCCTGTTGTTTCAGGGGTGAAGTGTCCATCTCCAGGTAGTGTCCCTCAAGGCAGAGTCACTCCTGTCTTAGCGGAATATTTCTACAGAGACTACGTCTTTGTGCGATGTGACCAAGGATACAAGCTCATGATGGTTCCATTTTTTTTCTTCTTATATTATTCAGTGCTCATAAGGACCACATTTTTATATGTTTCCCTCCTCTCTTTGTCAGAATGGTTATGAGATTGACAGTTTCTCCGCCATGTGCCAAAGCAACGGACAGTGGCACCTCCCTCTGCCAGAATGCCACAGTATGTAAATGTTCAACTCAAAGTTAAAACACCTATTGAACGTGACTGAAAACAGCTGATTTATTGACTTATATTATGGTTTACATGTGTGTCTTGATATCAACATGCTTATCATTGTTTGGCTCTTCTTCAGTAATTGATTGTGGAGAACCGGAGCCACTGCTGAATGGAGGCCTGACCTTCCTGAGCGGTTTTCAGAACCAGTACCGTTCTGTTGTTCAGTATCACTGCAATGAACCATTTTATTCCACCCTCAGTGGTGACAATGGTGAGAATCTTTTTAGATTAGATTAGATGAGACTTTATTGATCCCACAATGGGGAAACTCACTGGTCAAGGCAACAACAGAATAAAGTGCAAGAACAAAAAATGTGCATGCATAAACATAATGCAAAAGACAAACAATATAAAAATAGTAATAACAGTGGTAAGTAATAACACTCTGTAGACTGTATACATATTTACAAAAGAATGGAATTCCAAAAAGTCACACAGAACAGATGAGACACATACAGGACAGGGTTCCACTGTTGTGCCATTCAGTCTGACAGTGGCGGGGATCATTGTTTATATCTATTTGTGAAAGTGCATTTTAAGATTTTTACCTCCTGCATGATTCACCCAATTAATCTAACAGCAAAGGGACACTTGATCTTAGGGTTAAAGATAGAGCTGAGTGGAAGTGGCTCGGGGTCATCCACAATCTGTGGTTTGATCACTGGCTCCTTGAGTTAATATGCTAAAGAGTCCTTGAGTATTTTAAATTGCAGATACCCTTCTATATTTTCTGTTTTTACTCTTAAATGTTCTGCCTGTCTGCACTTTGTTTTCCGCACTGCACTTTTTTTTTGCAGCTTTAACAATGCATTTTCCCCTCAGTGGGAACAGTGAAGTCATATCTTATCTTGAGCAAGACACTGAACCTTAACTTGTTCTAAGTGACAGTGTAGATCACCAGAAGGTAGGATTGCACTCTTTAAATGCAGCCCTTTTTAGCATTCACAACAGCACTGGTATCGGATTAGGCCAATAAGCAGTTTCATGCCCAACACTGAATTCTGGAGTAGAATTTCATGAGGATGGAGATCAAAAAGTACAAGATGTTCAGCTGCTGTTAAGTTGTTCTAAGTGCAAAGATTACTGTCAAACTAAAATTGTATTTTACCTTGTTCTTTCAGTTAGTTTAACCTGTGATGCAGACAGAAAATGGAGAGCCATCAATGATGTTACGCTACTGCCAACATGCATACCAGGTACTGTGTTTTGTTACAACAATATCACCTTGAAATAATTAAGTCTGTATTTACTTTTACATGAAACATGAAATCTGTATTTGGTTGAACATGTAGTATTTTTCTGTGTTCTTCCCAGTTTGTGGTCAGCCCACAAATCTCCTGTCCTCCTATCAGAGGATCATTGGAGGAAGTGATGCTCCAGAAGGCGCCATCCCCTGGCAAACGCTACTGACTGTGGATGGCAACAGAGGAGGAGGCATGGTGATTGCAGACCGCTGGGTTATGACAGCAGCTCATGTCCTTGTGAATAATGGAGTGGAAGCAACAACCCAGACGCTACGAGTAAGACAGACGTACAATTTAATATACTGTATCTGTGTAGGTGCTACCTTCTTGTGCCTCTGTGTTTTTAAACAGATGTACACTGTTTTTCCTCTCAAACTACGTGTAGGTAGCAACAGGAATCATTGAGGTCGACTCCTCGAGGCTCTCTACAACAAGAGTTGCCTCAATTCATATTCACCCTGGATACAACAAGCTGGACAAGTTACAGTATGACAATGACATTGCCCTGATCAAACTGCAAGACCGCCTCACATTCAATTCATCTGTAATGCCAATATGTTTACCTCCAGATGGTGCAACGTATACCCCAAGTATAGCGGGGTAAGATAAAACCAAGCCCTTTGTGATACTGTAAATTCTTACTGTGTTACCTCTGTAACTTTGATTTCAGTCCTTCTACTTTGTGTTTTATCAGTAATGGTTTTGTCCTTTTTTTTTTTTTTTTTTTTTTTTAATCTTATCAGTTTCTATAGCTTCTAAACATAACATCTTCATTTTATTTTCGTATTAAGTTAGTCTAAATGTGTCTACTCTGTGTTTTCCAGGCTGTCATCAGGGTTTGGTATCACCACAGACCGAGAGGGCAAACAGCTAATAACAAACAGACTTCAGTATGTGCGCCTCCCTGTGGTGACACAACAGAATTGCAGGAATTCAATCAATGCGCTAAAGAGAACAAATAACCAAGTACCCAGTCTGACAGACAACATGTTTTGTGCTGGAGTCCCTGAAGGTGGGAAGGACTCCTGCCAAGGTGACAGCGGAAGCGCCTTTGCCCTGAGGGATGATGGGAAGTTTTGGGCTGCTGGGATTGTAAGCTGGGGTGTTGACTGTGGAGTGCCAGGGAGATATGGAGTGTACACAAAGGTCATTAACTATGTGGACTGGATCCGCAACACCATGCAGGAGAACTGAACCAAATCTGCTAAATTAGACTAAAACAGGAGAAAAGTACTCCAAAATCTACAATCTATTCTAAAAAGTGTGTAACAACACCACCTGCCTGTTCAATGAATGTCATAATGCCTGTTGTATAAATGAATAAAAGCCTATGACAGCACAGCATATTGAGTTTAAATATATATTTCACCTACATAATAATCGTAACTAAGGACATCATTGTAATGGAAGGTTCCCAGTTAGTCCCTTCATCACTCAAGGCCTTCATTCCCAGAAAGAGATTTACACAGGTGCCTTAAATATGTCCAGGATTTAGTATATTTGACAGTAAGTGAAATGCGGGATGTGTCACTTCACAATCTTATTACTTGTCAATTGTTACTTGTGTATACAGACATGGTCTTACTGACGCTAAAAATCAGGCTAATTAGAGATGTCTCTTTGGAAATTGTCACATGGTTGACTTTCACATTCGAGGCCAGAGAAACCATCAGTTGTTCTCAGTCACCAGGAAAAGCCCAGCACTGAGCAGGCTGAAGATGGGACTGTTTCTGTGAGGACTAACAGAAAAGGCCTTCAGCTGGGAGGTTAATTGTGTGTTGCATATACTGTAATGTTAATGATAAACCACTATTAAAATATTAATGGTCATGCAGCCCATCCCGACTCGAAAGATTGTTTGTCATTTGTATTTCTCGTCCACTGACTCCAGTGCAAAGTTCAGTGTTGTCCACATCTGGTTGTGTGAGCACCATGTTATTTGTCCCCTTGCTTACTGCAAAGAGGGAGATGATTGTGAATGCTGTTGGATGAAGGGTCAAAGTCATGAACAGGTTAGGAACATGTAACTCACATGACTAGTATTTTACAAAAGTAACAGCTATAATGGATTAAAATGGTTCAACACAGTTATTGTGCTGTTAGTAGCTGCATTGTTTTCATATACCCACTAACATGGGGATCATAAGAACATGTATTTCGAAGGTAAACTACTCTTCTCTCATCTTGGATTTATGATTATTATGACATCAATATATTACTGACAGGCTACTGTGATTTTCATTCCTTCTCTGACTTTTGGTTGGTGGTTACTTTCTGATGGCTGACAGACATTGCATTAGAAATTGTCCATTCATGTTTCAGAAATCAAACATAACCTCTCACTATGTTCTCAAGCAGGACAATTCGCCAAGTCATCTGTCACAAATCAAGCTGAGTCTTTCATCAAATAAGTCTCAAGACCAAAAGAATAGCTTCAGAAGAGGGTTTCTGGCTTTCTTGTGGGAATCCTGGTATTCCGGTATATGTATCAGGCAACTGAAACAAAATGGAGACCGTCAACAAGCACCACACAGCTCACACTGGGTTAAACCAGTCTGGCACTATTATTTTTTAATGTGAGTACAATGAATCATCTTCATTAGTACCTAAAGCCTTATCAGGAGCTGAAATGATGATTAAATTTATTTATTGGTAAGAGAAAAATACTCACAGATTTGATAGTTAAATCCATGTGGATTTAACTGAATCATAATGTCAGTTATGTGGCTCATAATCACAGAATGAGACTGCAGTTCAAAATCCCTAGAAACTGTAGTGATATCCTGCCAGTTGTTCTACTACAATAATAAATCTGATTTATAGATATGACTGTGAATGTTAAAATCTGAAAATTGCATAATTTGGACTGGCTAATCCTGAATTGTGTTTAGTACTGGTTGTTTTATTCTTATGTGGCCTTTTTCTATTTTAATTTACCGGTACTTGTTTTAATGAGTTATGTCTAAAAATGTTTGGAAGAACTGCATAAACCTGCTTGTGTGATGCTTCATAAAGTAGTTCTAACTTGCAAAACATTATGGTATATAACTAAAATGAATGAATGAATCAATAAAAAAAAAATCATGTTTGTAAATGGCCTGCACAGCTGGCTAACACACACCTCTCATTCTATTTATTTTATTTCCTTTTTTAATCCAACCACAACTGTGATTTTAAAATTATAAATTGTTTAAACAAGAATAAATAACAGTAACAGTGACTTTTAAGACACAGAAAGCTTAAAATGGATAAACAAATAAATGACTTAAATACAGTACAGCTAATTCGAAGGCATGGCACTACACTACCCATGGTGCCCTTGGCCGTAACGTCATATGTTTTCCTGCCTCACGCGGTCTATCCATGGGCGTATCTGTGCGCGAGGAACATGGCAGACGAGGGGGAGTCGGCGCCCGAGCCTGCCGTTGCCTCCGGTCGGGAGAGCCCGCAAACTGTCCGGCCACACTTTGTTTCTTTCTCCGAGAGCGTCCAACCGGCCGTCGGTATGATGAGCCAACTGCTATCCCAACCGTCCTCCCTAAAGTTTGATAAAAACATCAAACAGGCCTTTTACAACACCGGGGCCATGATCTTCGTGGCTATCTGCTGCGGGGCGGCTGTGCTGGTCTACTTCATCCTGGAGGCCTTCCTCCGCCCGTTGCTCTGGGCTGTGCTCTGCGGCACCTTCCTCCACCCGTTCAAGCACTCCCTGGCCCGGCTCGGCCGCTCCTGGCTCAACGGTCTCCAGGACTCCGGGACGCCCGTAGTGGTGGGGACCCTGCTGGTCCCGGTGTGGTGTGTGAACTATGGGGTAGACGCGATGGGGAGGCTGGTCCTGGAGAGGCTCACGATGCTGCTGGTGATCGGGGCCGGGGCACCGTTGGTCTACTTCCTCTACCTGTTCTGGAGCGTCGTGGGCATGCAGGTGGTTCTCGGACACTTCTGTGGGATCGTCGGGTCCTTGTTGGACTGTTTTCACTTTGTGTGGGTGAGTGAATGGACGGTGACACCTGGATTTACCTCCAGAAATGATGATAAAAGTACCTGTGAGTGGGCGAGGACGATTCCACACTAGACTTGATCACCCTAAACATGCCCCACGCAGCTCACAGTGGGTTTAAACCAGTCTGACACTATCATTTTTAATGAGTGTACAATGAGCCATGTCTCACTAGTATCTCAAGCCTTATCAGCAGCTGAAATGATGATTAAATATATCTATTTGTCAGACAGTTAAACTGAATCTATATGACTCAATACTGTAAATTTAAAGCATCAAATAACATGTTGGTAGTGTACAGGAAGTGGACTGTGGGGCAAC
Organism: Sphaeramia orbicularis; assembly: GCF_902148855.1. Lineage (NCBI taxonomy): Eukaryota > Metazoa > Chordata > Actinopteri > Kurtiformes > Apogonidae > Sphaeramia > Sphaeramia orbicularis. The sequence continues at coordinate 36,403,501 of NC_043972.1, read as the reverse complement.
AAAACTTTTCTTTGAGCTACTAACTGTGGAAGTGCCTATTGGCTGATACCATAAAGCCTCGGGGCTGAAAGTATTTTCTTGAATATGTGCCTGACTGTGTATGTGAACAGATCTCATTTGCAGCATTTAGGAGTGTCTGATCAATCAATACTTTATTATTTCCGACCAGTTCCAGGGGCCTGAGACCATCCAGACTTTGACCAGAAACAAATTACATTAAATATACCTCCTCAGACCAGATAGTCTGTCCTTTCTCTAGATTCAGAGGAGGACTGACATAAGGCTCTTGTCTATAAATAGGATGGAGGACATGAGATTAAATTACATTGAAAGATGTCTTTGTGTGGAGTGGAAGCAGCCAAAATCTTTTTGGTAAACAGTGTCATATTTGCCACTTAACAACAGGAGACTGTTTTCTGCAGCTCGTTCCCAAAACAAAAGCAGAAAATGACATCAAAGTCTTCAGATAGTTTTATGGTCATGATGCACTCACATTGATGACATTTAAAAGTAGTAGCATATGAAATGTAATAACGCATATTGTTATATTTAGCCTGATGGAGTGTTGTGGGCCATTAATCTTTCCAGCCAGTCTCATGTTACTGGCCAACGTGATTAACCAATATTAGTAAGTGTTTTTCTGAAAGTAACTTGTTGCAATTCACTGCCAGTTAAAACAGTAGCACTAAACTCTAGCCTTTGTACACACTGAATCGTCATCACACGTCACCAAGTCACCCAAAAATGTCAAGAATACAGCAAAAATAATAGTTGTTTGACCAGTGTTTGTGTTGCATGAATGTTGCATGTTTTTTCCTCTCAGGTGGGCACTGTGGTGGTGGGCTACTTGTTGGCTGTTTGCTTCAAGTGGAGTCCACAAACTGAACATTACCTGAGGGCTCTGGCTCTTCCAGTCTGGGCCGTCCTGCTCTTCTACATAGGTGAGTGGGAGTGGAATAAAAAAGCCCGCTGAGGCATGTTAATTGGTGTTTTATAACTTTGTACAGCCTCGGTTTATTGCCTGTGGGAATATTTCTGTGATAGGAAATCTTGTTTGATGCACTAGGTGGTTCAGGACAGCTTGTGCTAATAAGGTTTTGCTTTTTTCCCCTGGATCATTAAATACTTTTCTAAGTACAAACATCGAACTGAGCACGTGCAGAATGTAAGATGAGGAAGTCCTTAGTATTTTTAGCACACTTAAGGGTGGGGTTGACTTTCTGGTGTGAAATGTTAAAAGTGACAGAACTATTAAGAAGAGGTGGAAAGAGTTCTCTATGAGGCTGTGGACAAATCGCCATAATTTCTCTTCTTTAATGTATTATTTAGATGTGAAACAGACTACTTATTCATATGGAGAAAATATGCACTGACCTCATTTTACTGCAGAAATATTCTGGTGGGACTTCTGAAACTAAACTTGTCATTGATCCTTACAGCTGGTGGTCCATGGGAATTGACATGTGACTAGGAATTGAATTTCCTAACATTTAAAGGCTGTGTATCTTACATTGGGGAAATACAGAGCCAAGCCTGAAGGCATACAGAGGCCATAGTCTTTTTTTCCACATTGAACATAATGTGGGAATAGTGCACAGAACCCAGTGATTATATGTGTTGGGTGTTACATGTGAAGTGTTTTTGACAGTATTCAAGCTGAGCACAGGCACTCAGGCCTTGTCTGCAACTGACATTAACATCATCCACCATGAGATATCGGGCCACAAGTGGCCCATTCTTGGTGAGTCTGGTCACATCTGGCATTGAAATGCGCCCTCAAATGTGTCTCAAGTGATTGTTTGCAATCAGGTCTGAAATGAATGCTTCATATGCAAACAAAGAAAAAAAAACCTTGTGGGAGCTTTCGTATAAAATTGAAGCTGCTTGATCTGAAATATTTCTCTGCCGCTCAAAGGCCACCGACAGCTTGTAAGGTGGAGTGTTTTCATGCCTGTCACGTGCAGTATGAGATGATACTGTGAATCAGTCAGTACACTTTAAACTCCTGAAAAGTTGTAGCATGTACATGTATGGCTTGAGGGTTCCTAGAGTGTAATAAATTAGAGGGATACACATCACTGTGAAAATCTGAGTGATGATTGATTCTTCCCAAGCTTCAGACAAGTTGAGAAATTTCTGATGGATTGTGCAAACTGTGGATATTCTGTTTTTTTGTGGATGAAAAAGCATGTCAGAACATCTCTCTAGCAGAACTACACAAATGAAACACTCCTAAAACATCTTTGTGGACTTTTTTTTTGGGGGGGGGGGGGGGGGGGGGGGGGATTTCAGATGTTTTCAAACCATTTTAATAGGAAGCTGATGGTGTAAGTGTCACTCGCACAGACAACAGCTGAGTAGGCAGTCCTGTAACCCATCCCAGCATACATTCCTGTTCAGACTGTGCCAGGATAATGTGGAAGCATGTCTCACAGACCACTTCCAAATGCTTCCTGAATGATCGGATGTCAGGTTCAAAACACCTAGATATAAAGAAAGACACAAGAATACACAGGAGTCAAGTATCTCTTGCTCGCGAGGAGAGTAGTTGACAGAACACTGCTCAGTTACAATGTCCCAACTCACTCTGAGGGTCCTGCCCTTGCTCTCCTCATTTATTTCATTTGGGTGTTCCCTAGTTACATGGGTGTGATTAGTCTGAGGGTTTACATATTGATCACATTGTTAGTACATGGGTGCATGATTATTTTCCTCTTATTAAATGTCAAAACTGAATCGTCCAGACACATCTCTGTAGGCTTTGTGTGAACTTCTGCTTTCGATCAGACGACATGGGTCAACTGGTCTCCAAGGCATGGTCCCCATCCTCCGAGGTGCTTTCACTTCTGCAAAACCTGTAAAAGAACTCTAAGAGCACTTTGCCCTCATTCAACATAGCATATAATAACATCATAAGTATGGCATGAATGTGTTAACTTACGAGGGCCGTTCAATAAGTTCATGGCCTCACCCAGAACAGAACAACACAGACTGATAATTTATATTTTATTTTTCAACATAATCTCCATTTACAGCAATGCACTTGGTCCATCGATGTTCAAGCATCACTATCCCATCACAAAAGAATGTAACATCCTGTATTATAACAACCACTATTTCTGGGTGAGGCCATGAACTTATTGAACAGCCCTCGTATGTACAATTATTCTAACATCAGATTTGAATGTCCTCAATGCATCTGGAATGGGATCACACCTGGCATTAGAACTGATCTTCAAGGACAGATGTTTTTGCAAAGTCTCAGTCTCAATAAGTTGTGTTTCTGTACTCTGTGGGTGTAACCACAGCGACCTCTACAACCACAAAATGTAACATCTGCTGTGTTTCTCCTCTTTAGTGTCTCTGACTGGTTCATGGAAAGTGCCCATATTTGTGGTTGTGGTTTTACTCCTCATTGTGGGCTCCCAGGAGAAACCCCCTGAACCTGGCAGAGGTGAATATTATTTCACACATGCAGACTTTCATTCACATTTACTACAGCAATAAGCTTTGTTTTTTGGCCTTTGTGTGACAGTAAAGAGCAGACTGGAAACAAACAGAGGGGAATGGCCACCTGATGTTCAGAGCAGGGACGGTATGGGTCATAGTTTGCACCCTCAGCCCTCTACTGCAAACTAAATTTAGACCTATTATGGCATGAATTTTACTGCGATTTCTTAAAAATTGAGAGAGTTTTGTTGTCTTGCCTAGACCTCAAGCTCAGCTGCTACTTACTGCATGTTACATGAAGGTGTTGACCACTTTTTGGAACTGTAGGTGACCAATGTTGGAGATAAATGAATGTGAAACATGTTAAAATATCAGTTTAACTACCTAGTCTGCTGGTAGTTTAACTGCATTAACATCACCCAGTAGTTAGCTGGTCTGCCATTAAAGGAAAGGAATGGCTCTTTAGGTTGTGTATGATCATTGCTCATGTTTAATATTAACAAGAGAACTGTCCTGACCAATAGAACATCATTATTAAGACCAGCGTTCATGCGGCTGCGCATACCGTTGAACATGGTGTTGGTTTGGTTAAGGTTTACCAAGTCAAATGGTGCCACAACTGATGACTATCAGGTCTTGTGCATCTTAAAAATGGACCTGCCTTCTCACTATAAGGTAGGTAGATTTTTAAAGATTAGTGTTTAAGATTTAAAAAAAATATTTAAGTTTAAATATTTTTTCTTTACAGTTTTTACTTGTAGTTTTTTTTGGTTGGGATTTATAATAATGTGCTACAGTGCTTTTCAAGGCACTCGAAGTGCTTTACATTAGTGATCCATTATTCATTTACTCTCACATTCACACTCTGGTGGTGGTAAGCTACATTTAACAAGTTACCAGTCTAGACATGATATAACGAGGGCGCTGATTGGCTCTGTGGTAATAGACAAACCAATATTTCATACCACAGTACTGTGTCAGTAACCCCTTTTTTTTTTTGCATTTTCACCTCCGCCAAGGAGGTGGTGTAATCTCTCTGATTTGTTGAACAGTCAGTGGGAATACCCAAAAATTACTGCTGCCGGTTTTTTTCTAGACATGGGACAAGGCCTAACACTTTTAACACTAGAGCATTCTAGACTAACTTAAAAGTTAACTGTCAAATAAGAAATAATAATAAACATCCAGCATTTTGTTATAAAGTCATGCCCATCTCTAAGTAGCTTTAAAAAAACACGACATTTCTCTGTTTTGTAGCTTTACTGTAGTTCAGCTGCTTCGAGTGAATTAGTTTTGATAGAAACAGTGATGCTTTCAAAGTTGATCTTGTATTTTTCTTATTGCTGTCTTTTCTCTGCCTGTATGTGTTACTGACATCTTATTTTCATCTCTGCAGGTGAGCTGTCAGGGCAGGTGTTGTCCTTTGCTGCTAACACCATTTACATGGCGATCTCCTGCAGTAGTCTACAGCTGAAGCCTGGTGAAGACTCTACTGGTGAGAAATATTACCATTCCTGTGACTTTTGGGGTTAGGTTGAAGAAAATGGGAGGAGCCCAGTAGCCATAATGGTTAGAAGCTGACAAACCTTAAACAAGATGTGAAATTACTACTACAAAGTGACTTCATCTTATTTGAGGAGTTTCACTCTGACAAAACTGGCAAATGTTCTGTCTCAGACCAGTTTTTTTTTTGTTCCTTAGATAAAAGGTCAGTATTTAAAGTGATAATAACATTTTTAGTTTCACTAATTGAAATACAGGTCCATAAAATAAAAATAAAAGTCAAACACAGCACCTTACCAATTCAGAAAGTTCTACTGTCAAACTAAAAACCAAAAATACCACAAATAATAAAGCATTTGTTTTCAAGTACAATTAAGCATCTTTTTTTACAGCCTATTTGAACTACATATACAGGGTGTCCCATAAGTCTCCATACATAGGAGACATAATACATTCCGTACATATATGGTTCTAACATGTATTTCTTTATATTTCTTCTTTATAGTTCTTCAGCAGACACGCATTGAAATGTGTTCCCGACAAAATGGCAGTCATATAGAGCATATTATATAAATAAAAATGGTTTATGTCAAGAAACGTTTATTTTTCCTATGTATGGAGACTTATGGGACACCCTGTATATTGTAATAAATATAATAATACTAAAGGTTACTTATGTTACAAAACCAGAGTATGTGCAACAAAGGGTATCATCACACAGCAGCTTAACCATTTACATACAAAACCTAAAATAACTAATAAAGCAAAAAACATTTTGTTAGTCAATACTATTACCCACCATTTTTCAACTAAATTACTTACAACTCATCACAATAAGGTACTGAAACTCACACATTTTTTTTTTTGTTCTTTATTGGGATTTTTCCTGTTTTTTCAGTCACCTGGTACAACAGAATTCGGTTCATCAGCTTCACTCTGTGTCTGTTTTTCTTTGTTTTTTATACATCTGAAGATGATGTGGCATCTGTGGGTTCTGGTCCCATCCCTGTCACCCCTGGGTTCCCTCGAGGCCCTCGTTCTCTACCAGCCGGCTTCTTCCAAAGGGAGAAAAGCTCCCAAAAAGCCAGTGACATTTACTTTATTCTGCTAGTTTGGGCCATAGTGCTGGTTCAGGTGTGGCTCAACCTCTGGATCCTGCAGCTTCTGCCGATCCCTGTGGCTGGTAACACACACATGCCAACACACACATGAATGCGTGCTTCCTGTCACACTGCTGTCCACAGTCTCATGTTGAATTAATGCTTTAGTGTTTTTCCTGAAGAAGCTCGTGGTCCACTTCGGCCTGAAGGGCTTCGCCGAGCGGACTCTGATATCATGGTGGACGGTGATGGAGAAGTTTGGACGTGAGCGAGAGGAGGCCCTGCTGCCTGGACCGGTCAAAGGCCTGGCTCTGTTCCTGCTGCGTGTCGACACCAAGGTAACGTCTCTGTCCAGGGTCTGGTGTCTCTGCTGCAGTCACTGCTCTTCCACACATCCCTGTCCAAGCACAAACACCGGTTCTTTTACTCTGACATATTGTGTGTTCGTGTAATTGATTAACAGTCAACATTTAAGCACAGTGGATGAGATATCATGGCCTGAAACCAAGAATGATGGATAAAGACAGTTTGGCAAACATTTAATTTGTTAAATACACAGATATTACACAGATAATATTCTAATCATTGACAGGAGAAGAGGATTTTGATTATTTTGTTACGATGGGACCTTTCACTGGGGTGGATAAATTAGGCAGCAAGTGACCATTTAGTCCTTGAAGCTGATGTTTTGGAAGCAGCCAAATGAGCAACACAAGAAACCGAATGACAGACCAGAGAAATTTAAGAGAGTGACTTAAATAGTGAAATATATCATTAACTTGAACACACAAATCCACTGTTTTTACAATCTAAAACTTTAAAACTCTTTGACCTTGTGGAATTCAAAACTATTCAAACAATGTATAAAGCAAAGAATAACTTACTGCCAGGCAATATTCAAGAAATGTTTTGTGAAAGAGAGGGAGGCTATGATTTAAGAGGAAAGTCAAATTTAAAGATTCATAAAGTACGCACTATGTTAAAAAGTTTCTGTATCACCATCTGTGGAGTAAAATTGTGGAACAAATTGTGTGTGGAGATAAAACAAATATCAAACATAATTCAGTTTTTAAAAAGATATAAAAAAAGATTCTTGAGAGGTACAGTATTTAATAATGACTATGAGGCCTGTTTGTTTATGGATGATGTGCTGATTTATATGCTGTAATTATTTAAGAAAATGGTTGAATTGTTGAGTCTGTATGACTGTACTGCCATGATCATACCGTTGGGTGTAATTCAGTTACTGCATTATGTATTTGTAGTGGTTTGATGCTAAAATTAGGAAAATAGTATTGTTTGATTCTTGTATCAAGTTAGTGATAAAGGTGTAAAAGCACTGAGGGGTAGGATTAAATAAGTTTATACTTCTTCCTACTCTTTTTCGACCATGCAAAATTCAGACTTGTATGTGCTTCAAGATAGATTCTGTCCATTTAAATGTTTTATTTTGTTTTGTTTTATTTTGTTTCTTTGCATGTTCAAAATAAATAAATTAGAACTTCATGTAATAACAAGTGTATACAGGGTTCCCATGGGGTCTTAAAAAGTCTTAAAAGTCTTGAATTTACAAATCTGCATTTAATACCTTAAAAAAGTCTTTAAAAGGTATTAAATTTAATATGGTAGGTCTTAAGTTATGTTGCCATAAACCTGTTGGCTGTATTGTGTTTAAATGTGTTTGGAAAATGTCTAAGCTGCAAAGAAAGTAACATTAGTCTACTCTGTTCCACCTGTTCCAACCCGACACTTTATACTGAAATTAGGAACCAATTATCGCCAACTTTGCAGAAATTATCACAGAACATTCAGTCCGACACAGAGAGTCACAAATTTTTACCAGTATGGCCATGAAATAGGCTGTGAAATGGGCATTAAATTCTGTTCTAAGTAGTCTTAAAAAGTCTTCAATTTAACTTGTAGAAACCTGTAGGAACCCTGGTATAAAACTACATGGCTTTTACTGGTGACTGTTGCAGGATATGTTGGTGTTTCCATTTTCACTACAGAGCCTCTGAACTTATCTGATGCTGCAGAAAATCTATGAATCTGCATTTTATCTGAATTACTTCACTGTATTGATAGGGGTAGTGGTTCAGAAATTATTACACATTTTAAATCAGTTGATGCTTTTGGTCTGTGGTGGCTGTTAAGCTCATGAGGGTTAAGTCTAAACCAACTTGTTTTTATCAGTTAATTTAGTAAGAGTGTCAATCAGTTGCTGTTTATTCTTTGTCTCATTTGTCAGTCACTGAATTACCTTTTCATTTTGGCCTGACTGGTCAAAACAGCACATATCATAGCCTCTGAGAAATCAATACAATAATTGATAATGATTGGTTGCAGCTCTAAAACCAATATTGAAGAGGACTTAATACTGAACTACTGATACCGGTTTTTCCTTTCAGTTGTAATGCAGGAAACTGAGCTGGACACGTGGTAATTCTGTCGTGAGTGCATGCGCCTCAATCAAATGTAAGATAAAGGTCAGGATGTTAATCAGCTGGTCTAGATAGTAGTCTGCACAACAGCAGAAAGCAGATACGACGTAGACCATCCATTATGTATTATGTGTATAAAATATTTTGACAGTATGTCCACATTGCTGAACTCTGTCACACTGAAACGTGTCTTTGTCCTGATCTTTTATGGGACGTGGGTATGTTGTATGTTTGCAGTCACAGTGTTTTGCATCCCACTGTGTAGTCGGTTCACACTGCCTGAATGGCCTGTGGTTAAATCCTGCCTGCCACGCTCCACTTCCTGATCCCTCACCGTCTGTGCACAGGTTCTTTATGCACGGACACATGTGTTGACTGCTGCACAGATCTGTCCATTAATAATCTTCCCAATGTCTCTTTGTCTCCTCCCCAAGCTCTGGCATTGGCTTAACAAGCAGGTAATGACTTGGAGGAACAGAGTGCTGAGAGACTGACCCAAAGTCTGTGTGAGAAAGGAAGAAAAAGGGAAACTTATATATGTGTGTGTGTGTGTGTGTGTGTGTGTGTGTGTGTATGTGAATACACTTTGTAGTAGCTTGGTCTGGCGCTTTAACCATCCACTGTCATCACCCTCTCATCATGTCTGACTGTCCTCCCTACTGCTTTCCTGCTTCCTGCTTTTTTACCCGCACAGGAAGTTACAGTCAGGGTTTAACCTCGACTGTATCTTCCCCGCTGCGATCTCACCAGCAGGTTTGGCTTGAGAGTGTGTGAGCTGCATGCAGAGTTGCTGGTTAATGTAGACAGAGCAGAGTGGGAGAGGGAGGGGGTGGGCATTGTGTCTCCAAATATGACACCTGGACAAGACTCATTAAAAAATAAGGTTTTAATGGAAATGCAGGAGAAACACTGCCCACATTTCCCTAGAATAAACACTGGGAGAGATGTGATTACACCACAGGGTCATCTGGGGGGAGAAAATGAGAGGGACGGGCAATGACAAAACCACAGAAAGAGGTTGCGAATATCAAGAAATGAACGTTTTTCACTTACACGTACAAAAGCTTCACATCTCTTTTTAGTGTTTGTGTTTTAAAGGGAGAAAAAGTACTGAAACTTTGCTGAAATTAAGTTGATTTTTCCATTTTAATCATGAACTGGTCATGATAGACATTGTGAATTCACAAATTTAGCGTTATTATGGTTAGCTTAGGTATTACAGGATCTGACTGAGTCTTTTACATCATTGCTGTCAATAATAAGGGATCCCTGTACCAAAGTTTATGAATCCAGCAGTCTGCTAGGATGTGTAGGAGGTGTTGTGTGGCCTTTTTATAACTAATCTACCTGCAGGAAATGGTGATTTATGAGACTTGTGACTCCTTATGCTTTTTACAGGCAATGATTCAGTTTACATTCGTAGTTCTAAATATAAACAGTGCTGTGTAAAAATCTAAGGCAGCCTTTAGCTTTGTTGTTTTTGCAGGGATGTAATGTCTGTGTGTTTTTATTTCTGAACGGAGATATATGCAGAAAATATGTCCACAGTATTGAAACACACAGATACACAAAAAGAAAAAATCAACTCAACAGCTTCTCCAGGTAAAGTTGGTATTGCTGTGATTTGGGTTCAGTAAATCTTCAACTGTCTGAATGTTATATTACACACCTTCAGAGTGTTCCAGAGGTTTTCATGGTCTTTTAATATTTTTCTCTGTCCAGATGATCCCGTCTCATCTGAAATGCATGACCACACTTAAGCATTTCTCACTCTTTATGTGGAATATACAGCAAATATGTAAACAGTAACAAAAATCCATTTAGAATCTGAATATTTGTGAAATGCATATGGGATCATCTGGACAGACAAAAATATTAAGACCATGATAGTCTCTGGGACATTCTGAAGGTGTGTAATATAACACAAAAGTTATTGATGAAAACATCCAGGCAGGACAGTCAACCCAAGAGAGTTGAAGATTTACTGAATCCAAATCACAGTAATACTGACTTTACCTGCAGAAGCTGCTCAGTTCTGATTTTATTTGTATGTGTGTTTCAACACCATAAAAACAACAAAGTTAAAGACTTTTGCACAGTACTTTACATATACAGCATATATAACAAAGGACTTCCTTCAACCAATATATTACTTCACAGCCTGTCTGAAATTTTGTCCTCTCATTTTGTATTAAGTGGTTTTGAGCTCCATTCTCTTTTTTTCTGTTCAGTTATTAAATTGTATGACAGTAGCTCACCTAACATTATGTACTGCAGTGTCCCCTTATCTTTCGTCTCGATCTCCAATATGAAAAAGTCAAATTTTAGTCCATTCAAATCCTTCAGATATGATGCTTTCATTTCTGGTTGAAGTACATTTTGTCTTTTTAAGGTAAGGTTTTAGTGCTGGGTTCATCTAGAGGACTTTAAAGACTGAATGTTGTGCAGCTGAAGCACAGTTGCGCCACTAACATGATTCACTATTAAGTCGTGGCCCTATGAGGGGAAAAACAGTGTCCCACTAACAGAGTAACGTACCACCCATTCAGTAACTGGATTTTTTGTGACATTAACACACGAACACATGACTCAACGGAGACTAATGTCATTCAGAAATTGTAGGTTTGGACAGATTCACTCTGGAGCATGGAGAACCCTGAGTCATGAAATGTACCACGTCAGGATGTGTCCAGGCTGTTGGTTCAAGGACCCAGGTTTCTCCATGAGTGTGATCACTCTATGTTTGAAGCTCATCACAAATATCCTGAGTCTTGTTTTCTCCCCCTTTTGTGCATCTTTGTCGTTTCCTCTGTGCAGATGATTGTGTGGTTGGAGCGTTCTCTGGATAAAATCATCAGCATCTTCATCATCTTCATCCTTGTCACTGGGACGTTGCTTATGGCGCTGCTGCTCACTGCGATGGTACCGTTGGGTCCTCTTTTGCACCCTTCCTCCAATAATGTGGAGGCATTACTCTAATATTTATATTCATCTTTGCAGGTTCATCATGAAAGTGCACACATTATAGATGTGACCAGTAATCTTATCAACGAGACTGTGTCCAACCATCCGGAATGGGCCAAGTATGATCACTGTTTTTTAATTTTCTTGCCTTCGTGGATGGGACTCTGTACATTTTCCAAACACCTGTATCACTTCAGTAGCCTTTTTTTTCTCTGTCGGCCTCCTGTAGTTGGCTTCCAGAGGCTCGTGTTGTCCAAAAGGCTTTGAACTCGGCTGCTACCAATGTCTACCAGCATGGGAGAGAATGGATAACGCAGAAGGTAAGATGAAACGCATTAAATATAAAAGAAAAACAAGCACAAACAGAATAACTCTACCAGCTGCTGTTTTTGTGTTGGCAGCTCCATAAGATGTTAGGAGACAAAGTGAACCACACAGCAGTGATTGAGAAACAGGTTTTGGAGCTTTGGGACAGACTCTATCACTCCTGGTTTGTGAAGGTAGTATGAAGGTGTCTAGATGATCTTATTTTATGTGTTCCCCATTTCAGTGCAGATTTATACCAAACATTCTGTGTCTGTTTTCCAGAATGTAACCCACTCCGGACGCCACCGTGGTCATAAAATGATTCACAGACAGAACAGCTGGCTTGTGGACATCCTGGACTGGAAGGACATCGCCTCATTTCTGCAGGAAAATATTGAGACTCTGCTCTCTGTGAGTACAGTATGGCTCTGTTTAACACAGACTGTAAGTGTTTGGACTGTGATTAGACTCTGTACACCCCCACAGTAGGTAAGAAATGAAGCATCAACATTTGACTGAAGTGTGGACTTTCAGCTTTAATTAAAGGGATTTAACAAAAATAGTGCATTAACTATTTAGGAATTACATGAAACATCAAGTGAAAAGTGGCTCTGGTTTACATAACTTCTTACTGATGCTTTCAATGACATCTACTAAATTAGAATTTCACACTTTTCCAATCTCTGTAGGAAAGCTGTAATTATAAATGTTGCAGTATTCTGTTCACAGCTACATTATAATACCAATTAAACCATGTGTTCATTGTGTACACATATATATGATGCTAAATAAGGAACTTACAGTGCTGCTCATAAATGTGTGAAACAGATGTGTTACAAACACTTGCAGGTGACAGAACTGTAACAAGTCGTTGCCTCAGACTCATGTATGGTTTTCGTGTGTTTGTAGATCCTCGAGTCTCTGTGGATCGTCATGAGTAGGAACGTTGGCCTCCTCATCTCCACGACGACCACTCTCTTCACCGTCCTGTTCCACAGCGGCACAGCTTTACTCAACTTCGTTCTGAGTCTGGTAAGAAACATTTACTGCTTTAAACCTCCTGGACTAACTGGTAAATGCACTGTGATGGCACTGGTGTTGTGTTTGTGTGCAGGTGATCTTCTTGACTACTCTCTTCTACCTGCTGAGCTCTAGTGGAGATTACTACAAACCTGTCAAATGGGTGATCAACTTAACCCCCCTCTCCCAGCCTGGACCCTCCTCCAACATCATTGGCCAGTCTGTGGAGGAGGCCATCAGGTAGTGACACACACAACAATCCTGTGTGTGCTGGGAAAAGTTCAAATATCCATCAGAAGGAGATTATTTTGACTTATTTATGTGTGTTTGTTTTAGAGGAGTGTTTGATGCCTCTCTGAAAATGGCTGGCTTCTACGGCCTCTACACTTGGCTCACTCACACTATCTTTGGCATCAACATTGTTTTCATTCCCTCTGGTGAGTCAGCGCATTCGCAGCAGTCAGTACACCTGCACTTGCCAACACACAGTCAGTATTTCCTCACTCTCTGACGCCGTCTTCCTGTGTTTTGAAGCGCTGGCTGCCATCCTGGGTGCCGTTCCATTCCTGGGGACGTACTGGGCAGCGGTGCCGGCCATGTGCGACCTTTGGTTGGCGCAGGGTGAAGGCGTCAAGGCCCTGCTGCTGCTCATCTGCCACCTGCTGCCCACCTATTTTGTAGACACAGCCATCTACTCCGACATCTCTGGGTGTGTGCGTTATCTGAGCCAACTGTGTTTGCAACATGGGATGAAACAGATTTTAATGTCCCACCTGTGACTGTTTGTATGAAGACATCAAGAGCCTCGTCGCTGCTCTTATGATGAACAGCATCTCTGTTAAGATCTCCAGTGGCAGAGTGGCCATTTCCCTCAAATATTATTTCCTGTTTAGGGCTGTCTCAATACACTTATTTATTTTAACATATTTTATGTCCTTTAATCAAGTGCTGTTGTACACTACAGCCACTGAAGTCAAAGCCAGACCATTAAAACTGTGCATATTTATTTAGCTGTATATTAGGCTGAATTAAATGTGCTAACTGTTCTGTTTGTTTCCAGGTTAGTTTGTACTTGATGACACACTGATGGGCTCCAAAAGAGCCTTACGTGTATTTAGTGTAATTATCTTTTTAGCAGCTAGAAGAAAGACCTTCAGTAGGAATATCTGATTGCTGTTTTTTACATTTTCACAGTAAAACTCCTAATAATCAAGTCCTCATTAAGACTCTCTCTCAAGGGTCCCTATGTCACTGCAACATCTCTCACTGATGTCAAAAATTGGTTATGACATTAAGTTGAGACATTAACTCTTTCAACCTGTAAATGCACATCTAAAACATGTAACTCATGATAAAAGTTAAGTTATTAACACTAATGGCACTGTGCTTTTACAACTGGGTCGGCCTTTTGTTTATTAAGTTCTCACAAAAGAAGTGAAGAAGAAAGTGGTGAACTCTTAAACATGGATGTAAAGTGTATTAGACTTCTGTTGAATATGTCTGTGTTTGTGCATCAGGGGTGGACACCCCTATCTGACAGGTCTGGCGGTGGCAGGCGGAGCATATTACCTGGGTCTGGAGGGAGCCATCATTGGACCCATCCTCCTCTGCATCCTGGTGGTGGCTGCCAACATCTACAGTGCCATGCTCATGAGCCCCAGCTCTGCGGTGCCCACACCGGTGCAGGCAACGTGGCCCCTACCCCCGATGAGGTAAAGACAATGCCTAATATGCACACGTCGAAACAGTAACGGGGTCAGAAACCTAAACACCAATTTCGTTTGCATGACCATAAAAATCTGATAACTGGGATAATTGTAATAATTGGATCTGATGCATTTACATGCATGTCAGAAATGCGATAAATGTGATAAACAGTCACCTAAGTCTAAAACCATCTGTAGTCGATAAATATTCAGTAACTTTGGAAACACTAATGTTATCATTACACTTAAATAATTCTGGTAAAATACAGTTTTTGTGCTTTTTGGGGGCATCAGTGAACATTGAAACTCCAAATTGTTTTGCAACATTTTTTTTGTCCTGATATTATAACCTTTATTTAGTTTTATGAACATCTACATAGTCACTTGATTAAATAGAGGAAAATACCTGCTTTTTACTGAAAAAAATATTGAAGTTAATATAATAATAAAAGGAAAGGGTAGATGTATACAAAAATGTGTTTGTTTTATTTTGTATAATTTCTCCTGCTGTGAGCTCACATGTAGTATTTAAATTTTTTTTTATTATTATTCTTTTTAAAATCATTCATTCTTAAACAAGGCAAATGTGAAATTAGGACTTAAAATGAAGCAGATTCTCCTGAATCACATGTTTGACACTGATGCTGACTGAAGTAGAAAAGAAAGTTCTAGGTGTTAAAGAGCGTAGACATTTCCAGTAACATTCCTTCTGTCGTCTCAGGGCCTTTTCAGAGTCCACCCCTGTCCCCAAGAAGTCTACTGACTGATCCAAACAGGACATGTCCTTGTCATCTGGCTTCCTATTGGCTGACTGCTCAGGGGATATCTCCCCTCCCTGAAGCTCCGCCCTCTGCCACCATCGCGTTCTACGGGGTCGCCCTGATGAAACAGATGCCGGTGTAACGGCCAGTCACCTATGATGTCGTCTGCTTATCAGAGTTTTGTCTCTGAGCGGCGTGGCAGCAGCTGCTCAGTATGGGAGTGTACATCCTGATCCCAACAGTAACATTATATCAGGCTTCATGATTAGAAATGGCCAAGAAATTGATGCCAGTTGTAGAACTCAGTGCCTAAATTCACTTTATAATTTAAAAAAACGTAAAAACATTGTGCAATTTGTAGTGATTGTTTAATAAGATATATTTTCTCTACAAAGCCCCAGATTTCCTCCTGCACATGCTAACGGTGTAGTATTTGTACTCCTACCTCTCTCCTCATGGAGGCTCGAGTTGAGTTTATAGTGTGAAGACAACCATCATGCCTGGCTCAAGAGACAGAGATGACCGCTGTTCTTAGTTTTTACTAATGTGTCATTCATTCTTCCTTGAGCTGAGTTTGCAACACTGTGTCCGAGCTTCAACTCCAGGACCAGGCTTTGTTTCACTGTTCACTTTATTTGTTTATGGATGTGCTTGAATCAGAGCATTTATTATTGTTTATTGTTAATGGAGGCGTGTCTTACCAGTGGTGGTGACTGTAACGGTTCAGATGTGACGTCCTGATTCCAGGGACGCAGGTTTTCGTCTCAACACAACTGAGGGACTGAGGTTATTTTTATATTATTTTGTCTTAATTTTTTTTTTAACATACTGTGAGTGTGCATTCAAGTTACTCATCGTTAAAGGCTTTTTTGCTGATTCGTCAGTGTTGAAGTATGTTTACACTGTGTGGAAGTTAACAGGGTTGATGAATTTTTAGCATTTTTACATTTAATACGACTGCTACTGTCATCCCTGTCATGTTTTGGAGTTCACATGTTCTTTTATTGAAATGATGATATTTTCTCCTCACCTCATCCTCTCTTGCACTCCCTACTTAAGTACAGTCGGAGCACTTTCCTGAATAGAGAAAGAATTAGTTTACATCACTTGGAGCTTTAATGTGAGTGATCTGTACAGATTAATAGTATTTGTAATGTGACACATTGATCATACATGGCTACTGTGTTAGCTGTCTGGGGGTCGGGGTGGTGATGGCGGTGATTGTGGGTCAGAACAGTTAAACTAGTTTCATGAATTCTAATTTAGTACTATTGCTGTGTTTTTGTTTTTGTTTTTTTAATTCCCAGACATGTACTGACCCAATAAACACCATTTGAACAGCAGAAACTACTGGAACTGGTCTTTATTTGTGTCAAAATGTGAAAATAATCTCACAAAACAGTAAAAATACTGAATTTACAACACTGAACAAATAACTGTGGAGAAGACTAAATATTGTGTCAAAGAATTTAACAAAAACGTGGAGAAATTGCTGCCTGCTATACAGTCGCGGAAAAAATTATTAGACCATCAAAAGCAACGGTTATGCAATCAAATACCAACTCCTGTGTGTATCATGTGACTAAAACAGAAAAGAAAACATGGAATGCCTAAAAGCACTGTTTTTGTCAGTACAATGCCACAGATATTGATGTAAGAACTGAAGTGATTCTGGTTATTATCAAGAAAACATGGAAAATGGCTAAATATCAGCTCTGAAATTAAACTTCTGAGTTATTGTTGTTGTTATCATTATATTTGTTCAAACAAATGGGCCTTTAGTTGTACCAGGCATTAAAATGAACAAGAAATTGAAGAAAACAAGGGTGGTCTAATAATGTTTTCCGTGACTGTATGTACTGGCATAGTTACACATACAGCAAAATTGTGTTTACATTCAATGATATTGTCTCTGGGCTCAGAATAATCGTAACACCATGAACCCACTTCATAGTCTGTACAAACAAAGTACTGAAGATGATGGACAAAAAAATCTAATTTTCATCATCACTGCAGTCTAATAAAAAAAACTATATATGTATATATATATATATATATATATATATATATATATATATATATATATATATATATATATCCTTTTGACAACTGAAAACTCTTCATTTTCATGGCTAATGTTACATTGTAAGATTATTCATCATTTAACTCAACTACTCCTTAACAGTTTGTGACCTCCTGCAGTATTGACACCAGAAGAGACCATGGTAAATCAGTCCAACATTGGACTACAGCTGTTTCTCAGTGAACACTGTGGAAACCTTTACAGACTTTATAGACAGTAAACAGTGGCTTCCTGTTGATTCATATTACTGGTGCTGGAGAGTAAATGTTCTATATTATGGCTTTTTCTCTAATTTGTTATTGTGATGGATCTAATCCTGTTTTCATTTTCTGATGTGATGTCACTATAACCTGCATATCCCCTGACCCCCGTCCAGGGACTACAGATGGAAATGAGCTTTTACAGATTTATGCTACTACTACTACTACTGATACTCCTGCTGCCACCACCACCACCACCACCACTACTACTACTACTACTACTACTACTACTACTACTACTACTACTACTACTACTACTACTACTACTACTACTACTATCAATACTCCTACTGCCACCACCACCACCACCACCACTACCACTACCACTACTACTACTACTACTACTACTACTACTATCAATACTCCTACTGCCACCACCACCACCACCACTACCACTACCACTACCACTACTACTACTACTACTACTACTACTACTACTACTACTACTACTATCAATACTCCTACTGCCACCACCACCACCACCACCACTACTACTACTACTACTGGAGAAAACATCCTTTGGATGCGCTGTCTCTTCTTCGTGGAATAATTTATAGAAGAACCTGAAACTGTCTGAACATTTTGCTTTATTTGTTATAAACACACTTGGTTAATATGATGACTTCTGAATTCACGCCGAAATCATTGTAGAACTTGTTTTTATTAACTCTTGTGCTTTCTTTAATTATACATCACTAGATACTGTATTTATTTATTTGTTTGTTTTGTATAAACGTCTGTTGTATCTATGTATTGTATATGTATTTGTATGTATATGTATATGTATATGTGTTTATGCTCTCTTATCCAGGTCAATCTTCACCCGGTTAAATAAAGGATATACAAGGGAGAGTCAAAAAGTTCTCAAAATAACAAAGGTATTTTTCTACATAAGCTCCATTACAGTCTAAACACTTTTGTAATCTATGTTTCCGTTGGTAGATATTTTCTTAGTCGAATCACTGGGGTTGTCTTTGACACAGTCTTTGACATTTGTTTGAGAACTTTCGGACTCGTCCTCGTATATAATGACTCCACTCCCGACCAGCTGAAAAAAATCTTCAAAACAACCTGAAACTCCTCAGGTAGAACCTGTTAATGGCTCAGCACTACTCTAAAACACTTTAACGGGTTAATTTGTAACTCTAGATTGGATCGAGCTGTGAATGATTATCACAAATGACTGCCTCAGCAGGTATGTGAAACACTTGAGAAACACACACAAAACCTGCTGACACACACAGATCAGCCATGACATTATATCCACTGACAGAAGTGGTTATAATATTGATTATTTCATTACAATGGGACATTTCTCTGGGTTGGATATATGAGGCAGCAAGTGAACATTTAGTCCTTGAAGCAGAAAAATAAACTTAATGAACTGAGTGCCTCTGACCAGGTCCATACTGTAACGGTGATGGCTGAGTCAGAGCACCTCCACATGTACAGGTGGTGTTGTTTGTTCCTGGTCTGCAGTGGATAGTACCGACCAAAAATGGACTAAGGAAGGACATCCCAATATCAGGACCATTGAGCATCTGTGGGGGTGGGGCAAATAAATCTGATCCACAGAAGCAGATTATTTTGTTTATTTTAACTATTGTTTGTTCATCATGTTGACGTTTTAGTTCAATTTGTTGACAATCTTTTTTTTTGTAATTGTACATTTTGGTCAGTTTTTGTCCATTGAGTTCATTTTGTTGACTACTATATTCTTTTGCATTCTTTTATAATTATTTTGTTTGTTAGTTTGGTGAGTATTTGTTCATTTTTGTGTCATTTTTGTTTATTTTGTTGATAATTGAGCATCTGTGGGAGGTGTTGGACAATTAAATCTGATCCATGAGGTGCACCTCTCTACCTCCAGGACTTCAGGGATCTGCTGCTAACGCCTTGGTCCAGATACCACAGCACACCTTCAGAGGTCTGATGGAGTCTAGGCCTCGGGTCAGACAGGTGACCCAGGAAATTTGACCATCACAATTTCTCCCTTGTCAAAGTTGCTCAGATCCCCACTGTTTCTCTTTTTGCTGTTTCTAACTCATCAACTTCAAGGACTACATGTTCAGTTGCTGCCTAATATATCCCACCCACTGACAGGTCCCATTGGAATGAAATAATTCAAATTAACACCACTTTACCTGTCTGTGGTCATGATGTTAGGGCTGCTTGACGTATATATTACATGTATAAAGGAAAACCTGGAGCAGGGGTAAGAAAAATACTAAATCAGTGAAGTTAATGTGACCTGAAATTAAACAACAGCAACAATCTGACTGGTAGTTTAATGAGTGAGATGAGGAGCAATAATATCTCCAGCTGAGGTTGTGTTTGGTGTGGATGTAAAGTAGCAGACATCCACAGGAGAAGCTGTATGTTAAAGAATGCCTAGGATAAATAAAAGCTAAAGCTTCCTTCTGTCTGTATGTGTGTGTGTGTGTTGAGTCAGACTGTCATCTGTTCTGTGAACACTTTACAGATTGTCAATGTGTCAGCGACGCTCCGGACAGATGGACAGAAAAATATTCAATCCACCAAAAGCTACAGTACAGCTGTTAGTGACGCAGAGCATCCTGTGATTATAATCTGAAAACCAACCCATAAATACACCGACATCGCAATAGATGGTTATTGTTATTAGCAGCAGCAGTAGTAGACGTATTAGTAGTATTGCTGTTATTGATGTTATTTGTGTATTATTATGATTATTGATGGCCAAAAAACAAAACCTCCTATCTGCAAATTTTTAGATTTTGAGTTTTCACATTAAATGGACTGCACTTTGGGAGGCATAAATACCTAGTATGTATTGTTAACACATAATATAGAAAGAGAGTCTGAGAACAGTAAAATATGCTTGGATATCTGTCAAAGACCATACTATAATAAAACTAAACGTTTTTTTGTTTCCTGAAAAAAGTGATTTTTTCAGATAGGAGGTTTTGTATTCTGGCCATCGTTATGATTATTATTAGAAGTAGTATTGTAATTACTAATCACAATTAGTACTATTATTATTATTATTATTATTATTATTATTATTATCATAATTCAGATGGATTAGACAAAAACCACTGTACTGATTTTCATGAAACCTTGTGAGATTCATTATCATTTAGTTCTTGGTTGCAGGAAAAAGGGAGTGGGTGTAGTTTCTGATGTAGATTAAGATTAAAGTGTTAAATCCATAATTTGCAAATAGTCCATGTAATGTAAGGGATGGAATACAGGAGAAAGGTTGAGTAAAATATGAGGAGACTGTGGCAGATGTAGTCACAGGTGTGAGTTTGCAAAGCTTGTTCTGAACGTTTTTGGTGTCAGACTGTGAGGAATTCACTGCAAAAACATTTCACAAAACAGATAGAGCAGGATGTCCCCACCTGAGAACTGATGGACGGCTTTTGGAGGACTTCACTGATGGGAAACCTGGGCAAAAGTAAACATTTAGTGTTAGAGAAAAAAGAAGATGCAGAGAAAACCAACACTTTTCAGTTCATAGACTGAAAAACAATGTAACAGACAAACTTCAGGTTAAAGTTCATGTGGAGACGGAGATGGAGATTCAGCTTCAGATTAAAGAGATTAAAATATGATCAATTCTATCAAAGCAACAAAGTGAAGAAAAGCTTCTCAGTCTAAATAAAAGACAGGAGTGTATGCAAACACAGACTGGACAGATTAGATTAGTTCATGCATTGGCTGTGTTCTGATTTCTATATTCGGTCTTTTGTTTCTCTCTGGGCTGTCGTCTGACTCGGCTTTGATCCATTTCCTCAGATCACAGTCTCCTCATGGTTCTTCTGAACAGCAGCACATACCTGCTCTCACGTAGCTGGAATTCTCCTCTTGGGCAAATTCATCTGTTCATTCATTCAGAAGGATGAGGCAAGGTGTCTTCATCTACACGGCAGATTCATCTTCAGTGGGAACCAAACGGACGCAGACGCAGGACCAGGTTCATGTTTGTCTAATGAGACCCTGATGCATCTGTTCTGGCTCTAATGAAGGCATTTCACCTGGAAACTGTAATGAGAATCTGTGCTGAAATGAAAACATCACAGCAGCTCGTTGTTTACCATACAGGGAATGTTTTCACAGAACAAAAGCAGAAAAATCTACATATTTGCAAAACTCTCTTGTCTGTGCTTCCTGATGACTTTAGTGTGGGTCTAATCCTGACAAATGAATAATTCAGCAGATCAAGCGGAGGACTCTGAATAATCCACTCTTCACTAAACATGTACTGAGTCTGCTGTCTGACTCCTTCACCTTCACACCGTGCCGTCATGTTTATTAAAAGGACAGAGAACAGTCCCATTTCCCCACAAGACTTATCTTGTTTCTGCCACTGCACTCTACTTCTCACTGTGAGGAGATAAGAGATAGATTTCACACCCACTGGAGCCTCAACTCACCCATCTACGCTTCATTTTCCTCTTAGTTAAAAAAACAAAAACAAAAAACGAAGCGACTTCAAGCAGACTGTCTAAGAAGTGGGTGAGAATTTGAACTGATGTATTAGTTGGTTTTATGTAAGTGAAGCTGAATCAGACAGTGTCCAAATCAGCCGATGATAAACTAGGTATTTCAGGTCAGAATTAGCAGCATCATATATTTTTAGAAGCCAAAGTTTGTAGAAAAGATTAGATTTTGGTTCTCAGTGCAAGTTCAGGGAGGAATCTTTAACCCTTAGTGACCCCTCAGGCCATTTGTCTGTTTTGATTTGGTGATCATTATGACTGTTACAGCTTCTGGCATGACTTTATGTAAAAAGAATTCCTAGAACGACTGTTGGACCTACGTTGGGTGAATGAAAAGTGTAATAAATTCACATCAGAAGGTTTATCAAGACAGATGTGAGGAATTGAGGACAACACATAACGCAAGACAGGTCAACCCCTTTGCATCCGTCTTACTGATTACACTCTGGGACCCTGAAGCCAAAAATGTAGATGCAGAAAAAAACTGCTTTAAAATCATCACATATCAATACTTTTTCAGCCTTTTTCTGCATAAATCTAAAAAAAAAAAACAAACAAAAAAAACAACAACAAATGTTCAGTCATTTTCAGGACTTTAACCCTTTAAATACCAAGTTAAATTTATGATTCCACTTGCCATGTAAAAGGTTAAAATTATGAAAATGATTCAACACTTGGTAGTTTTCAGCAGAAGTGATGTGGTTTAAGAGATTTATGCAGAATAAAAAAAACATTATATTAAGATGATTTTATAGCTTTTTTTTTTTTTTTTTTTTTGCATTTACAGTTTTGTCTTGAGGGTCTCCAGAGCGTATAAAAAGTATATAATAAACCTGTAGGAGTAAATGACATTCAATAAATGTCAAAAGAGAAACATTCTCTGCAAAACTTTACACCATAAGCAGAAACACAGCCAAAATGATCACCAAATCAAAAAAGAAAAATGACAAAAATGTCTTAGATTCCTTCCTGAACTTAAAAATATTGATATGATGATTTTTAGAGCAGTTTTTTTTCTACATGTATGTTTTTGGCTCAAGGGTCCCAGAGCGTAGGGAATTCAAGGGATACACAACGGTTTAGTTTTATATTTTGAAGAATTCAGACCTATCTTTGATCTCGTGTTGTTATCTCAGTTCCTCACATCTGTATTGATAAACCTTCTGAGGTGACTTTATTACACTTTTCATTCATCCAGTATAGATGAAGCAGTCTTTTAAGGAATGCTAGGCTATCACATTGAACAGGTATTATCTAAGGATTATCAGGTGTAGCAATACCAACCAACAGCCCAATAATTTGCTTGTTCTAGAGCAGGACACGCATGGGAAAAGTGTGTGGAAATATGTCAGCATATAATGAAGAGCTGGTGATGGGCTCCAGGACCCTCCTGAGGACTCAGCAGTTCAGAAAATGAATGAATATTGTCATATAAATTGTATTTCCTGTATTGCATAAAAGTTGCATGTGATTCCTGACTAAGCACGTAGTTAAAGTGTGAACAGACAAAAAGAGGCAGAAACCTGCATTTTCCTTGTTATTGTTCTGTAAACTTTTTCACCTTTATTTTTTTTCTACATTTGGATCAGCTCAGTGTGGAAGCCTGGACATGTCAGTTAACTTCAACCCCCACCCCCCAAAAAGCAGAACAATCAATATACACTTCCTCTTTGTCACAATCAAAAAAAAAAAAAAAAAAAAAAAAAGACGCTCACACCGTCACCACTCAGTCACTCGCTCAGACATTAACATCAGTCCTCCTCTCACTACTGTGTCCACAACAAAGATGAACCAAAGACGTGTAAACCCTTCCTCCACTGGAGGAAGCTGAAATGGTTAAACCTCACCTCTCCTGCTCTGACTCGCAGTAGCAGGAGCGATACGACAAAAGTAAAAGGATATAGAAAAGCATGATGGTTGAAATGAGAGTCACACATGATGCAACTATGGAGCTGTCTGGCTCACTGAGATATGAATAAACCATTGTGAAATACTGCAGGTGTGCTTGCAAAGTGAGATATCTAGTAATGGATTAAGATATGTCTGCTGCTGCTGCTGTGCTCTTTGTAATCCAGTTCAATCTGTCACTACCTTTAGCTCTCTACATTATTCTGTCTGTGATTAAGCCTCTGACAGACCTCAGCGGGTCTCTTTGATATTCTAACAAACCACTGGCGTCTTCCAGGCATCCTTTACTACAGTAGATATGTCCTCAAGAGACTGAAGAGACTAGGCTCTGTTAGAAATAAAAGCAGCTTCTTGCTCTTTTTTTTTGTACAACGGAAGCAGGAATATGCTGATCTGCCATCAGTCTATGCTAGAGGCTCTGCTAGTCCAAAAGTGAGGACACTGAGAGCTGTTTGTTCTGGTAAACAGGAGGCTGATGGGCTGCGATTAGTACTGAA
Source organism: Sphaeramia orbicularis (assembly GCF_902148855.1). Taxonomy (NCBI): domain Eukaryota; kingdom Metazoa; phylum Chordata; class Actinopteri; order Kurtiformes; family Apogonidae; genus Sphaeramia; species Sphaeramia orbicularis. The sequence goes on along the minus strand of NC_043972.1, from coordinate 36,379,018 downwards.
GACACCCACACCGACTCATCCACACACTCAAACTGGAGGAAAAGAGCCCTTAGAGGGTACTTTTAAGAGGTCATCGAGAAGATGATGTGAGAAAATGATTACAGTATAGGCTCAGGTGGCCTTTTTCCTATTCGTATACGTCTATGTAGTGCCTTATGGGAGTTTTCCCTGTGGATTCACACTACATTAGGCAGTGAACATCAGTTACATATGCTGAGTCCTCTGTGTGAGTGTTAGCTCTATGTTAAACATCTTTAAAGACAACACAGACGGACAGACAGGCTAGGGTTACTGCTCTGTGGCACTCTCACAGGACTGTAGAAACAGACAAAGCCAGGTAAAAACTGGACATAGAAATCTCAAGATATCACAAACATTATATTTCGCTATCTCTAGATCTCTGCTGATGGCAGACGTCAGGTTCTCTGTTCGGTCCTCTTCTGTTTTTTTTTTTTTTTTTTTTTTTTTTTTCTTGAGCGCAGTCCCTTTGAATCCCTCAGCATGGAGGCTTCAGTCTGTAAGAGGGTGGAGGTGCCGAGGAGTAACACCAGGGGGAGACATACACTGCTGCAAAATGTAGGAGTGTAGGAGGGGCTCTGACACAGGCATCCATGACACACACACACACACACACACACACACACACACACACACACACATACACACCCTTCTTCATATGAGTTCATTGTCAACCCCATTACAAAATTAAATAAAAAAAAATCAAAAAACAAAACAATTCAAGCCCCCTTCTCAAAGCATACATTCATCTTGGAGAACACACACACACACACACACAGAGATAAGGACACACACTCTCTTTAGAGGCAGTCAGTAAACGTTACATGATGAGTTGAGGGGTGGACTGCTTTGTCCAAGGAAGCTGTGAGTGCAGAACCTCGCCTCCACCGGTCTCTCTCAGTCCCCGCGGTTAAAATCTCTTTAGAAAAAACAAAACAAACGTAAAACCACAGCCGCCGTCTCCTAATGGGAGTCTTTCCTCCTCTTCCCGCAGCGAGGAGGGTCAAACGCGCTCCTCCCTCTGAACTCTGGCAGAGGTAGTACCGTCCGATCCGCCCTCCTCTCTTCCAAAATCCCCTCGTGGGAAGTCTTTCCTTTCTCGCTGCCCAATTTTAACAAACACGTCCATTCGCCTGATTGCTTACTCTGGGCCGCTGTGTGTGTGAGTGTGTGTTGTTGGGAGTGTGCGGAGTGTGGTCAGAAGACCTCCGGTAGTGTGACGTTGCGGAGCAGCCACTGTTGGGAGCGTGTGTGTGTGCAGTCTCTGACACTGGGCACCTGGCTGTCCTCCTCGCTGGCCTTGTCCAGACACTGGTTACTGTTGACGTGGATCAGCGTCAGCTTCTGCACAGCGGGAAACACAGAGGAGAGCGTGAGAGGTCACAGAAGGTCTCACCGGAACTGAAAAGGCCACGTAAATAAATCTCCGGCAAATAACACTAATTCCAGCTGCATACACTGAGCTGTTCCAAAACTCCTTTTTCTTCTTCCAGATCTTAATTTCAAGGCTCCATTAAATGTTGGCTGAGCTCTCACTGCGACTCATAATGTGGTCAGGTTGTGTAACACGTCAACAAGGCAATTTCACCCTAAATTTTAAGACCGTGAAATGACAGCTGCTGCAAAATATGTGTCATAATGTTTCCAAATGCAGAAGCTGATTTTCAATTTCCATTTTCATTGTCTTGTTTGGAAAATGTATTTGCTTTGATTTTAGTTAAAACGAAACGCATTTGACGGAATTTTCAAAGCTAAAAAAATATCATGACGCACACTTCATGATATATTTTCTCACCTTCAGCTCCAGAATAAAAATTAAGAGGCCACTGGTTTTAGTATTTATAGGTTTTATATAACATTTAATGACATTTTTTGGCCAATACTGACATTTAGAGCGGTCAAATTAATTACAAATTCTGTGCACAATAATAATGGTTCAACTTAACTTCAGAAATCAGTATTTGGTGGAATAACTCTGAATCACATCTTTCACTTCACTTTATGCCATCCTGACACTAAAACACAAGCAGCTCGGCTTTGATTGTAAGTCTTGTGACCATCCATCTTCCGCTTGATCACATTCCAGAGGTTTTCAATGAGGTTCAGGTCTGGAAATTTGGAGCACTCTTTTAATTTTTTTCCAGAACTATATTCACATAGTTTTAAAGCACAACACTCCACTCACCACAGGGTCGTACTCCCACAGCTGGTTCCCTTTGAGATGATGACACTTGAGCATCATAACTGGTCCGTTCAGCTTGGACACGTCCAGACACAAGTCGTCTGTCCGGATTTCCTTATTGGCCGTGTAGGAAAACACCTGCACATCAAATAGGATCCAGATTATAAAATGATTTGGAAATACCCAAAGCCCTTTTTTATATGCAAGGGTAGTGTTGTATGTTTAGCCAAATGACTGTTTTCTAGTAAATCAGAGCTCCTAATGTGCACACAAGCAGATTTTAGACATGTTTTTGTGTACATTTGCGCACATGCATAAGATGGAGTGATGCATCATCTGTGTTGCTTATATACCGATATATATTTGGTATTGGTGTTTCTAGTGTTTAAAAACTTTAACCTGTTAAACCCTGCGTCATTTGTTTCTAGTTGGAGTCATTTCAGCGTAACACAAAATAATGGATTCGCCAATAGCTTAAAACTTTATTTATATAAAACCAAGTTATGATCAGAAAACAGCAAAGGCAAGACAAACTTCATAATCATTGCATCATAATGTGACTTGATTTTGTCCTTGTTCGGCTCATTCAGGGAGATTCAGTGGTAGATAAATAATACTGGTGCTGTTGGATCTGCTTAGTGTTAGCTTAGTGCTGCACAGTTTATCTTACTGGCCTGTTGTTTTATGAAATTATTCATGACATACACTGGTCTTGGACTGTTAGTTTGTTTTAGATATTTGCCCATATAAGTGCTTACTGTTTGAATTGCGTTCTGTTGTCCGACAATTGGTTTTGTTGAGCTTTTATTTGATGTTCTTCTGGTTCTGTGGATGTATATCGTGTATATTTCTCCAAATGTCACATAGCATTACCATGGCAACACAGATGAAACAGCGTCATTCAAGAGGCTATGTGGACATTACTGCACCACAGAAATTATTTTTACACTTTTTATTTAAAAGACACATTCCTGGAACATTCTATGTCATACAACACATCTAATATACGGTTTCTGCTGCTGGTGTTAAATGTGTTTTTTTGTTTGTTTTTTTTTTTTACATTCATGTATGTTGGGACAGTACTGTGAAAAGTCTTTAGCTGTGTTGTTTTTACAGGGGTTGTGAAGAATATTCATATTTATTAACTCTCAAAGGCCAAAACAGCCACCCACCAAAAGCATTAACTGATCTGAAGTATTTAACGTAGATCCTATCTCTACATTTACAACCTGCTCTCAAGTTTCATGAACATAAATGAGATGGATGATGGTCACTGAAAAATGCAAAATTCACAGGCTAGCATTACAAAGAATGGTAATAAATCACTTAGGAAAGGTTAAATTCATTTGGAAGTCTAGGTAAAAATAGTTCTATGACTTTAAGGGTTAAAAAGTGGAACACCATTTTCTTTTTTGAAATGTCAGAGTGAGAAATATGCTGTACAGTATGAGGCCCACTCTACTTTTGCAACTACACATGGCTATTGATGTGCCACGTGTAATGGCTCTTGAATATGTTTCAAGAGGAAATTGTCATTTCCTGATTACCAGACAGAAATGATCAGGTGTAAAATAAGACCATTCAACCAGAACATTCCTATTTTACTGGGTGGCTCAAACCTGATTCGGTCCCATTTAAACCCTGATTTATGGTCAACCTAACAAGCACATTTTGTTTGATTGGTCCTGTTCCTCAGAGTCCAAAGCTCGTCCTTGCACTGATTCACCCAAACCACTGCTGAACAGTGTCTCTGAGAACTGAAATTACTAGTGGCTCAATTTTAGACCAAAGGTGACATTATGTTTGAATAAGTATCTTTAGTTCGGCCCATAAACATCATGTGTTGCTCTTCATCAGAACATGACCAACATTGACATATAAGTTAATATACAACTGAAACTGGAAATAGAAGCTTATCTCGTTTAAACTCCTTCGAGTCAGCTCTGGTTGCTGTGTTCCGTCTGCGTCTGCAAGCTCTTACCTGGTTGCCTCCCATGCCGTGGCAGTTGAAAATGCCGACCTTCTCATTCTCCTTGCGGGCCATGTTGTCCAGGCACTGGTTGGTCTCGACATTACGGATCTGAGCAGAACACACACACACCAAAAATAAATAAGTAAATACATACATACATACATAACTAGAAGCACTCGGAGAGTGCAGACCTCCGCCAAGGCAGATCAGTGCCCCCCCCCCCCCCCATGCCCCCACCACCACCACCACCACCACCACTAAAATTTAATCATTTGTTCCTTGTGCCAGTATCAACATTTCCTGAAATTTTCATCCAAATCCGTCCATAACTTTTTGAGTTACCTTGCACATGGACAAACAGACAAACAGACAAACCAACGCCGGCAAAAACATAACCTCCTTGACGGAGGTAAAAAAACAAATGCTGTGACCTATGCTGTTACCTGAACAGAAAACTACACATTCTGATTTCAGCAGCTTTAGATGCTTTGTGTCCGCTCGACTTTGAATCACAGATACATCTCTGTGTTTGTACATGTTCCAGTGAATGACAGTGTCTAAAATGTGGTGAGTCAGGTTGCATCTTATCGTGTGTGTGTGTGTGTGTGACAAAGGATGACTGTACCTCTCCCAGGGAGTAGTAGTGCCTGGGGATCTGAGAGTCTGGGTAGACGTTCTCTAAGTACCAGCTGAAGGGTTTACATTGAAGCTTCTGTCTCAAAGCGCTGCGAGACGTGATGTCACCGTAGTCCACTTTGGTCACACCTGGACATACACAAACCTCACCAAGGTCATGAAGACGACCAGTGTTTCTCATGCATTTACTCCACATGATCAGTATTTCCAGAGTTTACAAAATGTGAAAGGACACTGAATATATTTACACACACAACCTATTCTGCTCTTTGCTCAAACTCTGAAAAATATCACCAATCATCTGTTTCCATGGCTAATGTAAATGAACACAGCACTAATATTCATATTGATTTGCAGCCATTCACAACATCCTAATGTGTAATTTATCATGTAAAAATACAGAAAAAGGAAGCTGATTGTGTAGTTCTACTTTTTCATATAACAGGTTTTCTCCAACATCAACCTCCTTTAATTTTTTCAACCATCTTATTACTTGGAGATTGGTGTAATTGTCGTTTAAAAGTAGGTGTAGTGCTCCTTCCAAAACAAAACATGGGGTTGTCTTTTGGGCATCAATCCAGCCCATAAAACTGTTATCTATTTGGGTGAACATCAGTAAGGAGAAGCGCATTCCACCATATACATGTCTAAAGAATGCTCCTAAAATCTGAATATATGAGCATATTTCATGTCTAAATGGAAAAGGCCCAATTTGGAATATGGTATTTGCACGACCTGCATCAAACAGAATAATACTAGAATATTAGTGTGCAGGTAAACATAGTGACTGACAGGAAGGGAGCATCTGTCACTGTTGACTGATCAGAGTAAAAGAAGAAAAATCCAGCTCACAACTTAAAAAATAGCAAGTTACAAACAAGTCCCATGAGGTGCTTTGCATCTAAAAATATTTAGAGAGTTTTGCTTTAGTTTGGTTGTGTGTGTGTGTGTGTGTGTGTGTGTGTGCCTGTGTGCGTGTGCTGCAGTAGAAAATTTAATAGATTCCTCGTAGCGTGAAATTACTCGCCACCCCCTGTCCTGCACTGTTGGGTCACCACTGCATATCAGACTGTCAGCAGGTTAATGGATAGATCACACCTGCCACAGAGATTACCCTCCACACATGAGCACATATATGAATAAATGCACACGCACACACTCACAGAGAGACATCCCGACTCACCAGGAGAGATGATATAAAAGAAGTTCTTAAATTCATCCATCCAGACTTCTGCCAGACGCCGGTTGTTTTTGTTGATGATCTGTCCCGTTCCTCCCGGAAATGTGTAAGGTGTTGCCTTTCTGAACACGTGACCCACGTGAGAACATGTGACAATCTCCAGAGTTCCACCACATTGCCATATCTGTGAAGCACAAACCTCGTCAACACACAAATAATGTGTACTATGTGGAAAACTTTAAGGTGAACAAAAGCCAGTGGGTGAACTCTGCTGGGTGGTGGGTGATGCAGACGGGTCCAGTCTGTGTTGTGACAGTCAGGATGATGCCTGACTAAGCATTAGTCAAGTCAACAATTTAATCACAAGTCAAACTCACAAGTGAAATGTGTGTATGTGTGTTTCTGGGCCTAACAGACCTGAACACCTGCCAATGCATGGAAGAATACAGTCATGTGGATTGGCTGTGGATGCCGTCACTCACTCTGAAAGAGATTTCCAGGTTTTCTCCTCCCCAGATGTCCATGCCTGCGTCATATGTGCCGATCTCTTGGAAATAATCCCTGTCGATGGAGAACAAGCCACCAGCCATAGTGGGAGTCCTGGAAACAGACATGAGAGCTGGTTAATTAAGAGCGCCACATGTTGTACTGAAGCAAAGGCCACTCAGTGTCTTCAGAGTTCATTAGAGTTTTAGACTTCACTGCTCTGACCCCTTTTCTTTGCCGTTTTCTGTTTTTTTAATGTTGTTTTTCTGCTCACCTCTCTCTTGTTGTTATGCTTGTGTCAGTATTTAATGGCCTCATGATTCTCCCTGTATTCCTCTCCTCACACACAGGTTTCCTCTTGGTATCAGGTTTAGTTTCCTTACTGACTGTTTTTGCTGCTGTTCAACATTTAAAGTCACTTGCCAACAAACAAGGAATAGCATGTAAACACACTCAGACACAGATGAAGCTGAGAGCACATGGGGTAAAGGCTTGTTTGTCTGTGCAAAATAATAAGCAGTGAGCAAGTAGAGCAAAACAAACACTAGACTGTTAAACAGCACAGATGTTAAGCAATCAACCAAAAATGGGACTTAAACACAGTGGTAAAATGTGATGGCGATATTAATAATAGATGGGCTTTTCTCTTCACTATGAAAAACAAAAACTCAATAAAACCCTGAAGTTTACAGCAAAAGTACTGTTTTTACAAGACTAAAAACATCAGAGCAAAACGCAAACAAACAATTTATGATTAATGACTTTGATTACATGAGAACACAGCTTTTTCTGGTCATTTTTCTTATTTATTTAACCCTCACTGAAATACCAAGAACTACACACAGAACAAAAACAGTTTAGAGCAGTGGGTAAACTTTTCAGCCTCTTGCCTGAAAGATTTACATCATCTTTGACAAGACCATTTATTACTTTACACTGGATGCGTGTTGTGTTTCCTCTGTCCAGTTGCTATAAAGAAAATCTTTCCAAGTGACTTAAGAGTAGCACAGTGCCGTAAATTACAAGGTAGATGCACCATAACAACCAGCTTGGCTGTTGAGGTTTCTTTCTGGACTATTCCTTTGCGTGGTATATCTCAGCGGGGCTACAATATGCCTCTACAAACAAATATCATCAGAAAATTATGATGAAATCATATACCACACGTCAGACACTCGCTGAAAATATGTAACACTTAAAATATATTCATTTAATTAGTTCATAAAGCTGATAAAACACTGGTAGAATCGCTACTATGGAAATTTAGCTTGCGCTCATTTGACAACAAATACACAACGTTCAACAATTCCATTCAGCCGCCTTTTGCTCTTTATATAATCAGTTTCGGTTCTTCTTCATGTTGAATAAATGCTTCAACACAGGACAGCGTTTCTGTGTCAAGTCATCTGTGCAAAATAAATTTCCTGCCCTGATACTTTTTCAACCCGTGTTTTTTAGGGCACTTACAAGAGACCCTTAGGAAAATGTTGTCATGCAGAACTGTGAAAAATAAACTCAAAACAGGGGCATGGTGTGTTACATAAGATATATTATGTGTGTGACCTTGAATAATAGTGTCAAGTCTACTCAGAAACAAGAGCAGGAAGAAGAGATGATAGACAGCGCCAATCCCTGGGTCGTGAAAAATGATACAAGGAGCAGAATTATGCAGCATCACATGTAAACATGTTGATTTTAGCTCAGAGGGAAATCCATATATTCCATAAGTATTGCTGCTTGGACTGAAGACTATGATCATGACCTATGGAAAATTAAATGGCAGTATAGGATCACTCAGTGCATAATATAATTTATAAATGTCTACCAGCAACTTTAAAGCGTGCAGGATGTAAGCTATTTTAAGCAGCTGATTGACAGTGTTAAGAAATGCCCTGACAGGACAGTTTATTTTTAGAGATCTGATGATGTATAAATGGGTGATTGACAGCTATAATGACCAACTGGCACTCTTTAAGAAACATGTAGGTACTCAAGACAGATTTGCCAGATACTTGTTTAAATGATGCCCCCGAGGACATGGAAGCAGCCAGTGTGTGTTAAAGAGGCACAATATAAGCCTTTTTCTTCATTGCTTTATCTTTTTCCCATTCTTTGTTTATTTGGAGAAGCAGATCATACAAAACCTCCCTTTCGGGTAAAATTCAATATCCACACCTCAAACGAGACTGAAGAGTGAGTTGCCAATCCAAGTTTTTTAGTAGAATATCGACCACATATAACAAGTGGGCGGGAGGAGAGGGCTTGCTCCGCTTCTTCATCAACAAGATAAGACACATTAAGGTGCGTATGTTTACACTAACCTAAACAGAAATGTATATCATGTAAATGATTTCACATAACCAATATATTCAATTCACATCAATTACAGGTTTTACATAGTTTGTCCATTTTGACCAAATAGTGATAAAAAATTCCCTTTCACCCTTAAAACAAAATGTCAGCTTCTCCAAAATGTAAATGTCCTGTACAATACCGATGCTTTCTTCAGTTGTGGGCGCTTCAGGCTTCTTTATGCTTTATCTTAGTTGCCAAATGACACCATTACTGTGAGGGTGACACCCCAATGCAGTGAATAAACACACCATTCTGGCTTTTTGTTTGTTCTTCAATTACACAGAGATTATGAATTATTGTAAATGATTACAGGACAGTTTAACAAGTATCAGAGTATCCATGTACTCCATGTAAGTTAAAGCATTATTCCAAGCCCCAGACTCTACTGCTCATACTCTAGATGCAAAATGACTGCTCCTGACATGCTGAAGAATACTTAAAAAAGGCAAGTCAAAGCAGGACCCTGTTGGTTAAGGGTTGACCCAGCGGTACTACCGACCTGACAGGCAGAGTGCGGTCTCCTTTGCGACGGTCCATCTCTCTCTGGGGCACGGGGTACCAGCGGAAGTTGAGTTTCCAGTTAAATCCTCCATATGTCATGTCGGATCCAGCCATGTACTCGAACGTATCATCGCTGATGACGTCGATGATGGGACACACAACTGTTTTTCTAAAGTGAACAGAAGCACAGGTCAATATTCTGTACAGTTGAACACACACACTCTCATCAGTGTGTTGTTTATAACCTTGGGTGGTCATCAATCAAGAGTTAAGTGCTCATCTCCAAGGTACACCACCTACAAAACTGAATGAGTTTTAACTGTGGACCATGCTGTGACTTCCCATCAGCCACCAACTCATTACTCCTTTCTGAATACTGAACGTTTTGTGTGTCTTTGTGTGTGTAAGGGAGTGTCTTCCTTGCGGGAAGCAGTAAACAGAGAATGAGTAATTAAGCATCAAATAAACACAAGGGCAAGCCCCCTGCAGGCTCAACAATAGTATATTGATTTTTTTATGCTTGCCAAAGGTGTGTGTCTTTATAGTGTGTCTCCATGTGTGTTGTGTCTTACTTGTCCTGCTTGATGCGGGCGAGCAGAGGCTCTAGCCACCCTGTTGTACATTCACAATGAGCATCCAGAAAGGTTATGACCTAGAAACATGGGCAGAAAACATTATACAAGCATAACATATGGAGAGCAGCTCTCTGGGTAATAGATGTCACAATGTACATACATACACACACGCAATCACACACACCTGGCCGGTGGAGATGGAAGCTCCTTTGAGGCGAGCACGGATGAGTCCAGACCGCTGCTCCATCCTCACCACTCTGACAGGCACCTCCAGCTTCCTCACATACTGCTCTAACGGGCGCTTTAGGAAATCTGAACACAAAAATAAACATATATAGTCATGAAAACAGTCATTTTCACAGGCATAAACCTACACACAAAGAGACAATGACACCCTCAACAAACACTGGATTATCAGATTCACCTCCCAACTGTTCCTTCTGTGGCAGCAAAGACCAAACAGGTACAGGCTTTTAGCTCATCTGCCACCATCCGTATACCTGCAGAGCACCCACCCTCCCTACATGCACCTCACAAACACACCCATATCCAACCTGAGGTCCCATAGGGTGAAACAGTGGTGTGTGATGGCGGCTGGGGGGGATTGAGGGTAATAACACAGTGTAATCCCTGCGGCTGGCGAATTAAAGCCCTAATCTCCCCCAAACAGGGATTAACGGCATTGCACAGGGTGGAGTGGCACACTCAGCCCATGCATAGTGTCTGGCTACACAGACACACTCACACACATGTAGGAACACATCTACAACGCCGGCAAAAATCATACAGTAGCTCTGAAAAAATAGGCTAAGCCTTAAACAAGAGGGAGCACTGAAGGAATTATCCCGTGTGTGTGGGTGTGTGTACCTCTCTCACTGGCATCGTCCACCAGGACAATCTCCTCCAGCAGAGTGTGTGGAGAGCGGTCGATGACTGAGTGGACAGTTCGCAGCAGTGTGCTCCATGCCTCGTTGTGAAATACAATCACCACGCTGGTACGAGGAAGATTATCAGGATATAATTTGTTCTTGCACCTACAAAGAGGATGTAACACAAGACAAAATGCCCACTTATATGAGGTCACTTTTAATAGAAACGACTGAAAAATACTGAACACATATCAGCCAGTATGTTGACACTGACCATTATTGGTTAAGATGATATCTCACCAATGGGAATGACTGATGCTCATATGTTATAGTAAAGGTTGTTTTCTAAATCTGAATAATTGAATTTGTTCTCATTCTAAGTTAATATGATGAAGGCCTGGAAGATTTCAAAACAGCACCAGTATTTTAAAGATTCTTTTTTTTCCCTGACACAAAAGGGGGATAACAAAAACAAACAAAATAAACAGAAAATAAAATCTGTATCAGCGTTGGCTGATATATACCTATATACTGCCTATTTATTTAATTATTCATTATATGAATATGAAGCAGAAGACACTACAACAAAAATACTTCCCAAATCAAGACAACGTGAAGAAGAAGGAAGTGAGTACATGGTAAAAAAAAAAAAAACCCGACAGGGTAACACAGAGATAACTGCATGTGCAATAACTGAAGTTGTGGCCCTTGAACAAAACAAAACTGAGCTGACAGAGACAAAGAAAGAAGAGACAAAAACACTCCAGTAGAGATGTTACAATGCAGCCTCTGTCTGATAGTTAGAGACTGTCTGAGAGAGAGCAGCAGCTGAAGAGAGTGTACACAAGAGACAGCTGAGAATAAAACGCTCTGGCTTAAACATCATCCAAATCAAAGTAGTCAGGAATGAAATCACTGAATTAATCAAATCATCATTATTGGCCTCGTGAAGAATTATATTTTTCTGGAGTTCCAACATTTTCTCTAAACAAAGAAAACTTAGGGTGAGTAATGAGTGAGCAACCAACCATATATCCCCAAATTTAGACAGAGAGACACAGAAATAATGGGTCAGCACGATGACAGCTGATTAGTGATGCTAATTAGAGTGTGAGTCATTATCGGAGCAGTGGAGAGCACACATCAAGCTGTCTTATTGAGAGGCAGAGAATGATGTAAATGTCTAACAAAGAAGTGAAGAGACAAGAGAAGATGGATGTTAGTGAAGTGGAGACTGGGTCACAGACTTACTAAAATAGTCCCTCTAAGTATCGGCTGTCTGCTTTTTACAATGCTACTGGCAGGTTTGCATGTTTCAAGCAACCAAATAAATTACTGCTGTGCAGCCCACTTCCAAAGTACTCTTTATCTCCACAGCCGGATTTCCCATTCATTTGGATTCAGTTTAGTAATGCATGAAAATCATCTTGCAGGGATTTGACACTTGCTTAACGTAGGTGGTTTGTTAAAGCCAACATTTACAATAGATTTTTTTTTTCTCCTACACATCTTCTAGTCTGCATTATGCAGCTCCTATCTCATTGTTTTATCTATACAGAATATGTTCTGCTGCATTTTATTATACAGCAAACTGCCTGTATCACGTACCATTGCAATACATCGCAACCTCTTGTTTTCAGCATTCACATGTCTAGCCTACAAAATCAGCGCTGAAGATGAAAGGGAAAATGAAAGGTTTCCATTTTTGGGTTCCTACAAAAGAATGATAGATGAAACTGGAGTTTTTTTTTTCCTATGCAGCACAGACTTCAATCATTACTGCTGAGAATAACACATTCATATGCTGTGATGTAACATTAATGTATAAAGGACATTTCACAATGAATACATACCATCCTATCCTCGAGATGATATGGTTTTATTTTGCTTAGAATTCCTCTCAGTCCTATCTAGGACATATATTCTTTCATTGTCACAATTCAAAATTAACAATTATTTGGAAAAACGGCTTCAAAAGCTCTAATAAGCTGTAATAAATCATGCTACAGATGGACTGATTTGTACAGCAGATGGTAGAAAATATGGACTTGACTTCAGTGTTAATGCTAAATGTTGCACTTAGCCTTAAAAAGAACACTTAATACTGGACAACACAAGTCACAGCAGACAGAAAAGGGGAAGGCACTATGGCTGCAGCTCTTGAGCCCAAACGCTATGACCTGATGTGCTAGTATGTGAGGTCTCTCATAATTGATAAGTTTCAATAAACAACTTCAGTAGTGTACTGTACTGAGAAAAGAACTGAAAGCAGCCAGGTTCATCTGTCCTCTGACTCGCCGTACATGAATCTGGAATATGATATCTCTTTTGCCTTCATCTTCCCTCCCTCTTTGTGATCAGCGCTGGAATGCTTCCTCTTTTCTCGGCTGCTGCTTCTGACAGAAAGAATGTAACAGCAACGGAGGAGAAGAGGTCAAGAATACACTCCATCCTGTAGCTGCCTCTGGAGCATGTAAAGTAACAAGCAGTAAGTCGTAGTCTGTGGTGTGCATGAGTGTGCCAGATGATTCACTATAAAAACACAGAAAAGCCTTGCAGTTTTTCGACTGTTATATACGTCAGGTCTTTATGCCTTGGCTGCAAAGCTTGTGTATCCAAACAGTTAGGGCGGTGGAACAATATTTGGCAATGGTAAAACAGGGTAATAAGCAACAGGCTGTTTCTCCAGCCAGTGGATTTTGGGGATAGTCAGGATGGGCGGGCACGCCGGTTCTGATTAAACAGCGTCAGTCTTGCAACACTTAACACAGACACACACATACAGTATGTATTCGCAAAAAAAGGAGCAGTCATGATCTAAAAACAGGAGAAAATGTCAAGTTGCTGAGAGGTGTGGTCATGGAAAGTGTTTTCATATACTGCAGGGCCGCCCAACCGCATATACACAAATACAGGCATTAACAAAGGGCTTGTCTGTAATATCAGAGCGACCCATCCTCCCTTGTTTTTTACACTTAGCCACTGCACAGCTGACAATAATGAAAATAACCCATCAGTGAGTGTCTACGTCACAGTTTCTGCTAAAGGCGACATGCCTGGCTATGATGAATTTATTCAGTTTCCCTGAACCTGACCATCCACACACAACCGTATGCGTGCCTATACACACAGACACACACTCCCTTGCTCGATATTGACTCTGTCTTATCTCCTAATTGGAAAAGCAGATAGACGGAGAGAAGGCTGAGTGAAAACACACCTAGTAATCAACTCTCGCTCAAAGACTAAAACCCATTTCACGGATCAATGTCCTCTTTCTTTCCTGCCTGTCTAGTGTGCATGTGCCCCTGCCTGTCAGTCTTGTGTCTGTCAGTCAGTCTATCTTTAAAAACCTTCATTACTGATCTATGCATGTTCTTCCACTAGAGTGACAAAAAGGCACAAAGGGGGGGATGGGAGGCTCATTTGGTTTCAACCTGTTCGAGCTAACCTTGACAAATCTTCCAAGCTGTTGGCATGCCTCTCTGCTGTCTGCTGTACACAATATAACCTGCAGCCACTAGCGCTGAAACACACTTGAATAACATCCATTTCCTCATTATGGAGAAGAAAATGCTGTGGTGGAATATCTGCATTTACTTCTTCAACATTATTCTTAATTTTACGTACCACAAACCAGTTAGAGGGGGAACTAAGTACTGTTTACACTAAATCTTAACAGACAAGACATTCTCATATAAGTCATTTCTGCAAATGTTCATGATGGATGCAGGGTACATCAACTGTAAGACACTGTAGTGATGAACCGATGTGTATTTTAATCTGTTTTTGCGCAGTGAGACATTTTGCTAGGGTATACCAATGTGATTTGTTTTATGTTGAAACAGAACGATCTATGTTCATGATGAGCACATAAATGACAAATTGCCCAAATTTGTACAAATTCTAATGTCATTGACCCATCATATATTCTGATATTAATAATAATATTTAAGGGCTTTGTCTAGCTTGTTGTGTGTAAATAACCAAATTAAACCTTTTCTATCCTTTTTCTTCTCCACTGGACATTAAGCAGGTGACAAATCACTCACTAGCAAAATGTATGATGTGGAAAAACTTAAATATACTTGATCACATATGGGGCATTCAGGACGTTCCATTACATCACATTTTATTTTTAAAACATAATTTAGGGCGTCTGACATTAGTTTGCATAACTGTTCAATGGCAGAAACTACAAAAGCGCTGTAGGACATCTTAAACTTTAAAATGACAGTATGAGGCTGAGGCATAGCCTACATATGACACAGGCCTGTTGCTTTGACAACTCTGCCTGTTGGAGTGTTGTTGTGATACGTCTTAAGAGATAACTGTGCTGTAAAACACACAGTGTAATTACAAATCATTCACTCGTTCATTCATTCATTAAGCCCATAAACATTAGCGTGGCATATATGGTAAGTGGAGTGCTTTAATTGGACTTTAATGATCATCTAGTTGCCATTATCCATCCCATCTAATATGACATTCCCTAACTGTGAAATCCATTCAGTTCGTTATGTGTTTCATCCTCAGTTATTTTGCTCATATTTGCCACACACTGACTGACGGCTGCACTTAAATAAGCAGTCGACTGTTTGGCTGGCAGCTGGTGTTTATGGAAAGCTCTGCCTGATTAGACACAGGGAGGCTCACCCTTCCAGGCGGACGTCAGGCAGTGAACGATTGAGAGCAATCATTTCAGAAGCCATAAGGTTGAACTGGTTGATCTTAAACATCTCTTTCATCTTCTCTTGATTCTCCTTGGGGATCACCACGGGTTTCCCTCCTTCACCTGGCCCGTCCCGCGGCCTGGCCAAGGCATCTGCAGTAAATACACACACGGGTGTTAGAAGACAGCGCCGGAGGGTGTGAGAGTGTGTCTCTGTGATACACACTCACCGTCTCTCCCAGGCAGCCCTCTTTCCTTCTTGTCGTCACACTTGTTGCACTCGCTGAAGTAGAGCAGAATGAACATATCCAGCATCACCCACACCAGAGAGGTGGCCAAAACCACCTTGCAGTAGGCGAACCTCCGCATCCTGGAAATGTCAGAAAATGAAGAAAGACAGACAGCAAAAGAGAAGGAGATGAGAGAGAAATATTAGAACTCTGGCTGAGGTGAGGAGTGATGTTGAGACCTCAACTGCAGAAAATCACAGGCTTTTCCAAAGCTTTGCAGACGGGATCACTCCATTTCGTCTCATATTTCCCTGACTTTCTCATTACTCCCATCAACCTCCACCCCTCCCACGGGTCTACGCCTGAGTATCTTCTCAACACTTCCATCTGTCATTCCGCCTGCCTGTCTGTCTGTCTGTCTCTCAGCTCTTATCTGCTGCCTGGTAATCAGCGCCTCTCCAAATGGTCACCTCCACACTCAGCAAGAGGCTCAAAGCGAACACTTTCAGATTTCATACATCGCTCTCAAAGAAAAACAGCAAATGCTCAAGTACCTTTAGAAATGGATATCAGTTAGTTTTGTGTCAGCAACTGTTATCAACACAGTGAAAACTAGCATTAGCATTTCAGAGTGTAAGCTGCATTGTATTAGACAATGCTTTAGCTTCTTTCAAGTTTCACCAAGATGGAGATACAAATCAACTGTATCAGAGTTTCCAAACATCCTGCAGTGTGCAACCCAACATTTAACCTGCAGCAGTAAATCCCTGTGTGTTAAAGTGCAGACACACTGAACTGCAGGTAAGCGCGCACACACACACACACACACACACACACACAACACACACGCACAGCACAGAGAGAGGAGCTGTGATAGTAATTGCTTTTCTTTGGCAGGCAGCAAGAGACAGACACAGCCACATTAAAATTCCTCTGCTCTCCTTTCCTTCTTTCCTTCAGCACCATCACTCCCTCTTTGGCTGATTCTTTGCCTCAGTGATCCCTCAGGTTGCAGCAGTACAAGCAGAAGGGAGAAAATTAATTTGGCCATGGTGATTTCTCTCGTGCCCCTGAGAGGGTGGAAAAAAGGTGTTTGTGCATAGCTAGCTTAGCTTAGCTTAGTTTAGCTTTGCTTAGTAGCCACGGAGGATGGAGAACTGCAGAGCAGCATTTCTAAATTCCACTTGATAGGATTCGAGTGGCACAAAGTGCCTCGCACAGCAGAAAACAGGAGTGGAGATCTGCGAATTCTTGCAAAGTTTGTTTTTTCTTGTCTGTGTTTCTCTACTGCCTGTGGAATTTTCACATTCTACTACTCTAGTAGTTTTACAAGTTATACCTGGTCAAAGTAGGCTATGTACACACGTACAGTATGTATTCTGATATTCTTCTGTGCAGAAGATCATTGTAAAACAACTTCAAAAGGGGTAAAAATACACAAAGAAACACTGTCGGAAAAATACTGATAGGGCCATTAAGTGCAAACTAGGAAAAAATAAGCCTGCCTAACCATAAATATTGTAATGCATATCATAAATATCCTAACATAAAATGTCCTGTTATCACTTTGTAAATAATAACTATTTGTCATGTGTTGGGGAGGACAAACAGTCGACAACATTAGTAATATCACAAGGTTGTGATGACTGCTGCAGCTTAATACACACTCCCACATTTATTTTCAGTCGTTATTTTTACCTTCACTGGAAATTACACGATACTCACCACGTACTTTATAGACCTTCAGTAATGCATGTTGTTAAACTGCAAAAACTGCAAGATTTTATCAACTAGGATGACAAAGAGAAACTGGTGCACAGAAACCACCACTAGAAAGGTTAGTTATCTACTTCGCTGGGAAGAAAAACACTTGATCAAGATAAGTCAAAAAGGAACAAGGACTCCAGTCACAGTATTTCTTGGACAGCTTGCTGAAAATTCACATTCTGCAATGAGAGAAGATTTCAATAAATTACACCTCTTATACATGTTAATATTAATCCTATAGTTATTCAGACATGGCCATTTCTATTTAGAGAAACGATGATGCACTACAAACAAGACCACACAACTCTATACATTTTCTGTTTTGGGGTTGTTGTTTTACTTAAATCTAAAAAAAAGCTTCACTTCTGAGTTATTGAAATGTCGTCAATTTTCTTAAATTAAAAACTGCATCATTGCAGATTTTTTTCCAGATTTTAACTTGACATTTTGTGTGTGTGACTACAGTAAAAAAAATAGCATCATCACTGTGTTATCAGTGCACAGTGTTCAAACTATTTACTGCAGTTATGGCTCTGTCTCTCTCACATAAATACATTAAATGCACCAAGTGTAAAATGAGCACACAGACAAGTGAGAGCTGTAACTGACAGCCATGCTATATGCCATGTTAATTCATTCCTTGTAGTTCTCAATCTTACTGTTTAAAACATAGTGTTTTTTGGTCAAATTTCAGGGTTTCATTCTATCATTCTGGCTTGATTTACACTACAGTCAGGAGCAGACAGAAGAAACCCACAAAAACGTGAAACAAACAAAAGATTGGAACTGATAATCATGTGGCGAACATTGTTAAACCTGCTTTAGGATATTCCTGTAAAGTAACCCATTTGTAAAAAGCCCAGATCATCCCGGATATCCCCTAAGCATTTATCAGATTGTCTGTCCTAATGTTTGGATGACTCCTCTCAGAATTCCCCAAATTCCTGACCTAGTGGGGAGCCTGAAGTCCATTCCTCACTCTCTTATCCCTACCCTCTATTTCTCTGACCACCGCTAGCGTGGACCTTGTTTAACCTCCACGCAGTAACAACCCGATAGTGCAGAAGAAACAGAAGTATCTCCCTTTTCATCTTTCCCGCCGCGCACACAAAAGTAGGCACACAAGCCAAACACATAAGCACATGCTCAGGCGGAGACGGGGGCCGTCACAGAGACATACGCCTTGATTCTGGCTCACCAAGTCATGTCAAAACGCTGTCAGAGGGATGTCAGCTGGTTTCACAGGATGCTATTTGATCACAGCATAAATAAGAGAAGTAGACAGCAATGCTCTAAGCAGTGGGAAAGAAGATTTATATGCATGTATGTTACCCAAATACATGTACACATATGTTGGCCTCTCAACTCACTGTATTTCTAGTCAGGCATGACAGAGGATACCTTAGGTCTTCTGTGGGCTCATGGCAGCCCCAGGCCCTACTTCTCCATGTGTGTGTTTCATGTGTGTGTCAGTTTATGTTGGGCACTTGTCTCTTTGAAGTCTCTTAAACAGCCTGGCTCCCTATGACATTAAACAGACACACAATCCTCCGTCCTTCCATCTCCGTACCCTCCTAATCCATTAACATATCACGTTCCCTCCATCTTTCTTTTCTATCTACATCCTGGGCATCTCGCTTGCTCTTTCTCCCTCCGTTGCTCCCTCAGCCTCTCCGACCCCCACCTCTCCTGTTCGTTCGTATCTCAGTGATGTTGTCTCCTTTCAAGAGCGGTTGCCATCACTACTCAGCTACGAGAACACAACTTCCCCCTTCACATCCTTCTCTGTGTCCCTCTTCATATCCCCTCCTCTCCTCCCACAGGCTTAATCCCCCTTTTAGTGATTGCGCAACCAGTGTTTCTCACAACCACTTGAAAAAACTCTGAAGCAGGACGATCCAGAACTTCACTCGCCTCGCAATTTATGACTGGGAGTGAGGAACCTCCCTTCTGGGGATTGTGTTTATAAGTGTAAAAGAAAATTAAGAGGAAGAGAAGACAGAGTATTTGTGTGAGTGGATTACAATAAGAGAGGAGGATCTGTGTGTTACTAATCAACACAAAGTTTGTACTGGTAATTCATATAATAAAATTCTTGGACAGTTTATTTGCTTGCTCTTGGTACATACTGGTTTATTCCCTACAAAACCAAACGCCTTTATTTCCAAAACCACTTGCTCCGTCATAAACAACAACTACACAAAAATACATGTTATTGTTGGAATCATCTTC
The DNA here is from genome assembly GCF_902148855.1 of Sphaeramia orbicularis. Lineage (NCBI taxonomy): Eukaryota > Metazoa > Chordata > Actinopteri > Kurtiformes > Apogonidae > Sphaeramia > Sphaeramia orbicularis. Next base: position 36,359,343 of record NC_043972.1, on the reverse strand, counting down.
AATGAGAAAGCCAGAGTGGGTGCTGTTCAAGTCTGTGAGCTGTCCTTGGGTCATGCGGGGCCTGGTAAGCTCAACGGTTTCCAAGACAACACTGATGGGAGCAGTGATTTTCCGAACAGTCGTAATGCCTCTCAACTGGAGCAGAACAAGACATGGGCTAATATTAGGGAAGTGAGACAGAACAAGGTGGCCTAAAGCCCCGTCTCCATCACTCTCTATGGATAAGCTGAGGTACACACTCGCCCCTGGCACACAAAAAAAAAGGCTGGGGTCACTTCATTTTCAGGTCATAACCTTGACTGTAGAACACAAACTAGTCCCACAGAGAAATGAAAAAGGGGCCAGAGTACAGAGATGGGGGAAAAGAATGAGACAGAGAGACAAAGACAGCCAAGAAACCGTAAACGAATGTCATAGATATGCTTGAGAAGGGTTTACGCCGACATAATTAATGACTGTCAAAAGCTGTCTTGGAGTTCATATAGCATAAACAGAGAAGATCTAAGTGCTACTATCAGAAAATGTGCAACAATAACATTCATCCTCTAGTCAACATACGGTAATGTGAAAAAGTCTAAGGTCACCTTTAACTTTGCTGTTCTGCAAGGTTAAAATGTGCGTACATATTTATTTGTCATTCTCTTTTGTTGAGATACAACAAGAAAATACAGGAAATATATGCACAGTCTTAAAACACACGCACAGAAAACTGAACTAAATCGGTTCTAAAGGTTAAAGTCACTATTTAGTGTGAGCCCTGTCCCTGTGACTAGAAGCAGCATAAACAATTAGAAACAGCTGACATGTGTTGAATGAAACTTGGTATAAAACATCGGAAGATTAATGCAATGAATCTCATATTGTCTGAATAAAAGGGTTAAAGACACGTTAAGTGGGAGGGGGTCAAACTAAATACTAACACTTTGCTTTATAAAGGCAGTTTTTTCTCTTAAACTTATATTTTGACTGCTGTACATTTCTCCCATATAGTATATCCAGATTGTATCTAAGTACAGAAACTGAGAAATGCATATGTGTAGTCCTTAGAACTTTACTAGACCAACGAACCTAAAGTTGGCCTTTATAATAAAATGGACATTAGATTTGAACTTTCTTGCTCCATAGAAACTCTGTCTATCTGTGGTACTACTTAAGATGACTACTAATTTTATGAAATAATGCACAATGACACCCTTGTAAGTGCTGTTTTGTTTTGTAGTTTTTTGCTGATACTGCACATATATGCTGTATAGTTTTATTAAAGAAAATGTTTTAGTAATGCTTTGTCTTGATGTCCAAAAACAGGAGAAATTAACAAAACACAGTGACTTGTCTGTGTGAATAGGATCAATATATACTTTGTATCCTTTTGTCAAGATATCCAAGAGATACAAAGGGAGAAGAGAAGAAAAAAAAGTTTTAGAAAGGGTTGGAGAAAGAGAGCAAACAGAAGACATGGTGTTAAAGGCCAAATAGTAAACAAAAAGCGCACGGCAGCGTAAAAGTCTCAAATGAAATTGATTATCAATTCAAAGCTTGGCACCGGCACAAAGTGGAATTAAACACTTCAATCTCTAATCACTTGGCCATTTTCAGCCAAAATCAATACACATTACTGTCACAGCGGGTGTTCCCCTGATGTTTGGACAGAGCACAGCTGCCAACCACACACACACACACACACACACACACACACACACACACACACACACACACATACATTCTGCACATGTGAAGAAGTAAATTACAGCAAACTTAAGAGTATGCAAACCACAGCATCATGCCTCTTGGTCTGAGTGACGCCAGTGTACTCCAACTCTTTACAACTCATGATCCCACACTTTTCCTCAGTTCACAGTTATTTGTTCTGTTCTTCCCATAACTACATTTTAATTGGTTTTCACAATTAGGGTAATACTACTGGTTAACATTAACTTTGGGATTTTTTCCAACTTGACATGACAGATAAAAGTCAGCTTAAATAGTCTTGTTAAATATTTAACATGACATGAAAACAAACACGAACATTTGTTACAAAGACAACAAATCCTAACAGATCCTTTAAGTGTATTATATTATTTAGTAGCCAAAGACTTTTATACTGTTGTTTCTCTGTACCATATTATCAAAATAATTTATTAATGGAGTAATAAATCATGATAAAATGGTTAAAAATGACATCAATGTTACAAACAAATCAAAATAAATGTGCAACGGCAGCAGGAGGCAAGGATTTAGAACAGGTTTTGCATTAGTGATTTGCATTCATTTCCATCTCCTTCCTTCTATTAGACCTGTTCTCATACCTGTCCAGGTGACTAAAGGGGTCTCTGGTCAGATGTGCAGGGTGCTCCACCAGCAGAATGGGCGGAGCCTCAGAGATCCCGCTTCCTCCTCAGCTTGTCACTCAAACATGCTCCTAGAAGACACAATGACAGACAAAGCATGAGGGTTTAGGAAAAGCAGTTAGGAATTAATCAGCAGCAAATTTTCTCATTGTTCATGTCTTTGATTAGAGGTAGGTCTGGGCGATATGATGTAACAATCACCTCTTTGTATTTTTAGGCTGACATATTTAGGGACCGAGCCGAAAGGTAAGGCCCTCTCACACAGTGAGAGGCCTTGCCTGCAAGCACGGCCCTATTGTTACTCGTTCGTTATATCATTATTCAGACACCACTTTGACCTGGATTTTGACCCCCTAAACATGCTTGAAAACTCACCAAATTTGGCACACATGTCAGGTCTGGCGAAAAATTTGATAAAATGTAAAAATTAACCCCATAGGTCCCAAAATGAGCTCTCTAGTGCCCCCTAGAAACACAAAAACGGCCCTAGTGGCCAGTAGGAATGTCGTAGAAACATGAAACCAATGCTAAAATTTTCGTCTCATTGAGCCCGACAAATCACATGCTGACACTCATGACTTAACTCCAACAGGAAGTTCAGAATTTGCCTTTCAAAGTAAAATGCTCAAATTGCAAACTTCCAGTAGGAATGTCGTAGACACACGAAACCAACGCCAAAACCTTCATTTAATCGAGCCCAACAAATCACGTGCTGACACCTATGAGCTATCTCCAACAGGAAGTTCGCAATATGCCTTTAAAAATAAATTTTTTAAAAACTAACTCCGATTACACCGTTTGTCGTATTGACTTCTAAATACAGGGCTCAAAATTAACTTTTTGACCTAGGAGCACTGTGCTCCTAACCCTAAAAAGTTAGGAGCACAGGCTAAAATCTAGGCGCACCACTATTATATAAAAAATTTGGAGAACAAGCAAAACTCTTGGCCATACCAAGTAATATTCCTATATGTATTTAAGCAATGTTAACAACCTAGAATAAAGTATTTGAATAGAGTATGAAAGAAAAAGCTTACATTGACACAGGTGCAAAACAATTGTCAATGTGTGGTATATACTTTAGTTGGTTCTTGGAGAAGAAAGACGAATCACACCATTATTTGCAACAACCAACTTTTTTATTTCATGGCCTAAAGGCCCTTAGGGGCCGTTTACACGGCGTCGGATTCAGTCGACTCTGGGAAGATTTCATGGCGGATTAGCCTTCTGTTAACATGGAAACGGTGCCTAGAGTGCCTGAATCCGGAAACTTTTGATACCAGGGTCCAGGGTGGAACGTTATCGATACGCTCCGCATTCCAGCTCCGTGTTAACGCGAGTCGGAGCGTTCCGGGGTAAAATATGACGTCACCGCATGCGCGCGCAGCCAAGAACCGCCAGTTAACCCACTCCGGGCCAGTTGGTGGCGGTAATGCGCCTCTAAGCTGGTTTGCTAGCCTCTATGACACAATAAAGCTGCAGAAAAAGAAGGAACAACCACAACAACAATGGCCGGTTTCAGAACAACATACGTGCTGCTAACTGTGCTCAGCTCGTCTGTCCAGACAAAGAAGTCCTGCGTCTTTGTACGACCACTCGCCATTGTTGTTTGTAAATAGTGTTGTCCGCCTCCTCCTCTTCTTCTTCTTCTTCTTCTTCTCCTCATTTAAAGGCTGTCTAAACCGGAAATTGTTTGTGCGCAGGCGCCTGTTTTACCACCACTGTTTCACTACAGCTCTACATCGCCAGCTACTGGTCTGGCATGGACACTACAGCGTATTCAGCCGTCCTCGCGGACTCATGTTAACGCAGATCGTTATCATAGCGGCGTCGTCTTAACGCGGAATGATTTTATAACGCAAAGGAGAAATCTTTGCGGAGTGTTGCCGTGTAAACGTACCCTAGTCACTGTGGTCTACACTACGCCTGAAGTCAAGTCTCCTTGACCTGGTGCCCCTTAGTCACTGTGGTCTACACCACGCCTGAAGTCAGGAGATTGTTTCAAACGTCGGTGGAGTTATTTGATCCCTTTGTTTATGCCGCCTGCGCACGCGAGAGGGCGGGGACTAGATTTTCCGCTTCAGTCAGCGGGGCGTGGAGCTTGTTTATTTTCAGCTGACGAGTTACTTCTGTAGCCATTATTCTAGGCGCACGTATTAATTTTCGCTCATTTTTTTATTGGTGCACCGTGCGATCGTAATCTCAAAAACAGTCGCACTACCGAAATTCTCAGGCGCATGCGACCGTAATTCAGTTGCAGTCACGAGCCCTGTAATAGCACCAAAAGATAGAGTAAACCCTCCTCAAAAAAGTTACTTCGCACTTTTTCCATAACTGTCTTAGTTTTTTTTTTTAGAAGCCCGCAAAGTTGTGATGTTTGGAACTCATTTTTCACTTTGGAGTTTTTCCTCACATGTGGCATATCTACGCGTTCATGGGACTCAGAACAATGCTCACATGCAAAGATTTTTGAGATAGGATGTACGGTTATTGATTTATAGCAATTTGTTTATTTTCATACTTTTTCTACTTCAGACTGCCATTTGACCCCCTTAACATGCTCCAAAACTCACCAAATTTGCCATGTATGTCATGACTGCTGAACACTTTCATACAATATCAAATTTAACCCCTTGGGTGCCAAAATGGACTCTGTAGTTCCACCTATGTACTAAGAAACACACAAAATCTGCCCTAGCGACCAGTAGGAATGTCACAGAAACATGAAACAAATGCCAAAATGTTGGTCTGATTTAGCCCGACAAATCATACACTGACACTTATGAGCTAACTCCAACAGGAAGTTGGCAATCTGCCTTTGAAAGTTACTCTACGTTTCTGCAATTACTGCTTATTCATTTCAGACTTTTGACACAAAAGTTATACCTCATTCAATCCCCACAAGTCTGCAGAATCCAAAAGTGAAAGAATTTTTCAAATCGGACCTACGGTTATGGAATAATGGCGATTTTTTGAATAGTATGTTTAGTTTCACTTTCACAATGACAAAGTCCCTATAAAACTCTTCCTGGTGCACCCTTTCACGTCTCTCTGTAGTGCAGTGGTTCATGTAGCTGCCTACAGAACAAGAGGACCCTGGTTCAAGTCCCAGTGATGCTTCAAAAAATTTTTTTTTTTTTTTTAAATTTTAAAACAGGTTTTACTGCATTGTATTGTGGATATTGGAAATTTTGCACACATTCAAAAGTACACGGAGTACATTTTTTCGAAATAAAACCCCAATTAAGAATAATTCAAAATGTCTATTACGTAACTTCTTTTCATTTTTATGACCAAACACTCAACTGTTTGTACAATGTTTCTTCATTCAAAAGTACTCTTTCTCACAGACACACATGTTCACACAATAGGGTTTTTCCAAAATAAAAGCCTTAAATGTGATAAATCATCACTTTTATGCTCAATTATTCATACAATTTCAATTCATTTTTCAAACTGATTCTTTCTCTCACATACAAAACAAATGCACATAAACACAGTAGAGTTTCCAAAATAAAAGTCTCATTTAAAGGTGATGGTGTTTCAGCAGAGGGTCGCTGGTGTTCTGTACAGATGTAAGAAGGACGGACACTAAAGGGTGGGAACTGGTATGGGGACGGAGAGGTGTGAGTGGAGCTGAGGTGTGGACGGTCACGGGAGGCGGATCGCGGGGGAGACGGAACGCCCGGTGCGAGGTCCCGCCCAATGCTGCTTGCAGCTTTAATTTAGTTTGATGTTTTCTATGACATAAAAGTTACACAAGCAATGTGTTAAGACCTAAGGCTGCCCACTTTGGTGGAATATTATAATTGTTTTGGACAACACTCTAAACAGGGTTTATTTTTTTCTTTTACCATTTTTTTTCCCAACTCAAATATCCAAACTTAAATCAAAAAGCATATGGATGTTCATTTAGTGTCCTCTGGTCAGTGTTACTGAATCTACAGTATCACCCAACACAGGGTATTAGGCAGAAATGGAGGAACAGGGTGAATTTAAAAAAAAAAAAAACAGGGTGTGTAATATTCCGGCAGGCGTAAAAGCAACGCGCATTCACAACAATCTGGCTGCATAGCTTTCGTAGAGTAAGGCCATTTTTCTCCAGCAGTTCAGACCGTCATACAAGCTTTGGGAGGGTTAAGTTGTGAATTGATGCAGTAAGCATGCTGTTTGACCACAAGGCAAACTGCATAAAATAGTCTGATGTGCCTGTAGAGACTACAACTGACATTTGAACAGGAAATTACAGTTCAAAATTCAAACTTTTCACCTCATGCTCAAACAAATGTTCGAAGTTTGAATAAAAGAGACAGCCCTACTAAGTACTGTTGCAAAATGAATTTGCACAAAATAATTGTAGTAATCGTGAAACAGCGACTATTTCTCTGACAATAATCGTAGCACCAAAATCTCTAATTGTTACATCTCTACCTCTTACCTGCATGTAACCACCAATGGTATCGACACAACACACTAATTACACACTAAAAAAATGCTAAATATGCACAAATTTCTGAAATCTTGAAGTTCGGTAATTCTGTTGCTGTCTCTTTGTCATTACCTTTACTTCCACAACTTACGTGGTATACTAGAATCTGCATGACACAGTATGGACGTCTCTGATTGGTCCATGTGATGCACGTTTCGACCAACAGAAACATGGTGACATGTTCTTTTTCTTGCAAACATTTCCTGCTTGCAAGAAATTCACTTAGAAGCCTGTTTTTACCGTCTCTACCTGCACCAAATGCGCACCAAACGTAATGACACTATCGCCAAAAAATTATGTTTATTGTGTCTCATAACTTTTTACATGTTTTACATGTGCATTCAAGACAATTGACTTAACAGAAGTAGTTTGACATCTGAGCTTTCCACACAAATTGAAACACAGATTCAGCGAGGCTCCGACTTGCTGCCACCAACACGTCCAGGGACCCTCTAGAATTAATTGATGATTCGCTTCATTTTTGTGAAAAAATCGACGGATTTAGCCCAAAATTAGGCCCTGATAAGGTAAGAGAACAATATATTGATAATTAGCACAGCTTTGAGCAAGCCATGCACCATTTTTTTGGCCGTGCTTTTCGAAAATTAACCATGCAAATCACGGGTGCACGGCTCAATCGAACACACACTGCACCACTGAACTGCAGCCTTTTGCAACTGCATTTTCTTCTTTATGAAAATGTACAGCTGCAAAACATGTAAATTACAAAATAAATGAGAAAACTGGCCAATAATAAATAAAATTCTCCGATCTGTGTGAATCCTCCTGCAGAAAACAACCAATAAAAATGTAAACAGGACAACATCAAACTGGATCAATATAACCTACACTGTTTCATTTTATATCTCAGAAGAAAATGTATTTCAAGTCAATATACTGCCCAGGCCCATTGAAAACATTCCAGTAACAGTTCATAGAGTGCGGATTGTGATTTTTCCAAACAGCTTGAGAGCTTTCTGATCACACATCAGGGATGCAGACCCGTGAAGCAGCCGCAGGAAGACCAGGGAAAAGCTGTCACTCAGCAGATTGAGAAACACTTCCTGGCTTTGCACAATAATAACATTCATCTCTCTCCCATTAACACACAACCAGAGTCACCAAATCACTGGGCAGTTTTCCAGTTGCGCAGACATTTCCCCAGTGTTTGCAGAGATGTATCATCATTTAGTCATCTATAGTGGACTTTGGAAAGTTTAGTGTTGTCAATCATTTCTAGATTGTAAGCCTAGATCTGTGCTGTATCTCCTTGCATGTTATTATAAATTCATTATACCAAGACCATCCACACACACAACCAAAGGTCAAACATAAGCAAAGACTCTGTTCCAGCTTTGGAGTGGGATAAAAGACGGAGAGATGAGCGGGTAGTGGGATATAGGGATGGACAAGTGACTGATTCACAGAACTGCTCATTTCACTGGATTAATCTGCTATTTTTGAAAAATCCGCAGAGAATGAAGATGAGACTGAATGTGACTCAGTATGGGTGTGTGCGTGTGTGTGTCCTTCAATCTGGTCCTTGGCCTACTTTAAAGCCAAGTCATCATTCTGGTGCACTGGGACTTCATATTGCCAGCTTGTGTATGTGTGTATTAGATTTTGTATTACAAGAAGAGCCATACCATAAATCTCTTCCTGCCAGCCCACACACAACCCTGCGATAGTGAGTGTGAGGAGGATGTACTGCACTGCAGGTACGCCTCAATATCTGAAGGGTCTTGGCCGCCAAAGGTGTGTCTGTCTGCTCCTGGTGAGTCATCATTCCTCATCTTCTTTGTTCTCTTTGTTGATCTCACACATAAATATACAAAAAAAAAAAAAAAAAAAAACAAGCTGCAAACTGTCTATCTACCTCTCATTCCTTTACCTTACATACACCTCCACAAAGTTTGAGTGGAACGTAATCCATCTGCAAATTGGAAGCAGGACAAGCAAGAGCTTCTATAAATACTCATCAGATTCCCCTGACAATCACAAAATACACCTACAGAACCACACACAACACTGCAGTGCAACTAGCAACGCATTTCCATGTCTGTCTCTTCCTGTTCTCTTTCTGTTTTGTGGCCATCTCATGCTGTAGTCACGAAGTAGGAGTGCTATATGTTAAGAAACTGTCGAAGACAATGCGAGAAACCACAAAGAGGACGACAGCAACACAATGAAACATAAAGATGTTTGGCTGAAATGTTTTGATTATTTTAATTAATTATTTTTATGGCAATGAGGCAGATGTAATTGTGAACATCTGAATGAGAGTGACTCTGTATCTATGTTTCACTGGGCATCGATCCAGCAGTGCAGCAATGCTGGGAGGCCTTCCAACATATGCCGCCACCTCAGCTTTTCCTCCACCTGAGCATTAATTGTTTGCTAAATAAATGTAAACCCTGACCTCACGCTTATAGAAGCACAAAACGTAGCAGTGACACTGATACAAATATTGCTGTGGTAAGACAAACACAGTGTTAAACACATAAATATGATGGCTTTGCAAACAAAGGAAACCACCGCTGTCTATATGAGGCATATAACTGACATCATTTTCATAGTCAAACCATGTTGTATGTAGCCTTCATGGGCTATGGACAGTGACACTGTCATCCTGGAAGGGACCAACACCATCAGGATTTTCTGTATGAAATGCAAATCAGCAGGAGGACAAACAATGAGCTGTGACAGTGGGGCATGTCTTTGTTTTTCACAGTGTATTCTTATTAAGTAAGGCATTGACATATTTCTTTGACACCTCTGTGCTAAAGGATCTAGGAACGACTAGGCCTGTGTTATATGTTTTGTTACCTTGTGTACTTGTGAACATGATTTCTGCCTGAGTCACATCAAATTCACAATGGAGCTGAAAACAAGAACTCACATGATCCCACACACTTGGCAACATTCTTTATTACCGTTTTGATTGAGAGCAGTTTGTTTTCTACAACTATCAAGTACTCATTTGACCTCTAAACAAACAGCCACCAAAGCATAATAATTTATTTTGTCACCTATTCTCTCATTCTTACTTTTGCTTAATGTTGACTTTTTCTTGCTTCTGCAATTCCTTTTGTTCAAGGCTCAGAAAATGCAGCATAGGAGCCAACAGGCTGCGTCCTCACCATCCCTCCCGACTGTTGTTTCTGTCTTTCTGTCCGTACAGTTCACTCCCTGTTATTAATCCACAAAGTCTGTCTCTTCTCCCACACAGGCCTCTTTCCTTTCAGCCTGGGGAAACGTCATTCCTGTTGTAAATCCAAAAGACCAATAACTGAGGCAAACTAACAAAAATGCAGAGGTGGAAAGGAGCTTACAGATTAAGACAAATTAAGAGTTCTGTCTTTGCAAGCTTAAGTCTTCTTTCAGCAGGCAGACATCACTTGACCCACACCATGTGGTTTATGTGTGTCTACACCAACCTAACATCTTACAGTCTCAAGATGGCAAGTTGAAGCTCGAGGTTTTTGAGGCCAAACAACTCAAAAATGACCCTTGTTCTGGACTATTTAGAGGGTAACATGGGCTGTGCTGAAACAGAGACAATCAAATCGGACCTTCACATTCTCCAGGCTCTGCATGAACACACTGTGACCAACCAGCCATGGCTGAGCATTAAACCTAACTGTTCCGCTCTTTTTCTAAAGACTGCCTCAGAAAGACACAGAGGACAAACTGTGTAAGGAAGAAAGGTCTCTTTTCTCAAAACCGTGTGATTTCTTGCTATGAGCATGAGGTGTGTGTGTGTGTGCTTGGTTCACAGCCAGCGAGTCTAAATGTGTTATGTGACTCTGTACGTAGGGTACATGGTAACAGAGGGAGGCCAAAGATGACATATTTGGTTTCAGCAACAACAAACAGCGTCAATCCTGTGCCAAGCACAGCTCCCTTTCACCTCCTTCGAGCCCTCGCTGCTCTGCCAGACACTTCTTGTATCCAGTTTTGTGGGAAAGGAAGGACCTGAGGGGCTGCCTGCGGCACCTTGCACGCACAAACACCTACACCATGCTAAATAAGGATGAGGGGAAAGGCAACAAAAGATAACAACAAGAGAATCACATGCAACTGTAGCTGTAGCTCACCATTTCTGACAGCTTTCCAGGGGAAGCCCAATGAGGAAAAACAGGAATGCCAGGAATAGAGCAAGGAGAAAATAGGTAAGAAGCAGCTGGTCCAGCCTCCCTGGACACAGCACTATGTCACAGTTGTCTCAGATGAAACAACTCACACAACAGCCTGTTTTTTTGCTTTCCAAAACAAGGATGTATGTGGGGAGCAGGGGACCTGTCACTTTCTAGATATACTGTATGTACACAGGGGGAGGCAGGGTATGAAGAGGAAGAAACAGGGACTCAGGGAAGGGTAGAAAAGGACAGATGAAAGAAGAGACGTACAGAAAGAAAGAAAAAAATCAGCTTCCTGTTTACAGAGAATAGAGAGCACAGGAAACAAAGTAGCAGGCAGCTAGACCACTGTAATAGGCATGACAGTGACAGCGGTGTCACACACACACACACACACACACACACACACACACACAGCACACACGTACACACACTGACTACCTTCCCTCCTTTGTGTCTCGAGTGCTTACACAGAACGGATTTAGCCTAAAACTTTCCAGTCTATCTCTGTGTGTGTTCGTGACATCTGGAGGCTTTGATTTGTTCTTGGTTCCGTATCTCCCTGCTGTCCCTGCCTGGACAGGAGCTTTGTTAATAAGATTTATCTCAACTGCATCCATGCCCCCAGCTGTGAGCTCAAAAGCTCCCAGAAACATCCAGGACAGACTTTGCAGCAATTACACGGAGCATTCAACTTTTCCTAATGTGGTGCACCGCTAAACTGTGAATTAAAACTATATTACAATTTATATATATGTCACAAGCTTTTTTTTTTTGTTTTTGCATTTAGTTGTCCGTGTAACGCTCAGACAAAACCACAGTATTTAATAAAAGTATTTAAAATGTTAATAAAATAAAGGATAAGAAGAATATATTAATGCAGTTTATGGAAAATTCAAAGCTCATTTTGAAAAGGAAGTTTGAAGGAATGAAAATAAATAACATTAAAACATAAAGAAGAAATAAAACACTGTACATTGTTTATCTTAATGTAAAATATCACTTTCCAGAACATTCAGTAAGCCTCTTGACTGTGAAAAACAGTGATATTTCCCATAACTAGATAAATAAAATTCCAAGTTAACATATGAAAACATTAACACAAAAAGTAACCACTACAGCTATAAATGTACAGTAAATACAGAAATAAAATGTTTCAAGCATAATGAGAAAAAACTGAATTAAAAAGTACCAAGTATGTAAATGTTTAGGTGTGATATGCAACCAATTGAATACTAGAAAAAGCCAATAGATCAATCAGCCACCATCAAAAAAAAAGGTTAATGAAAACACATTATCTGAAACTGATTTCTTTCACTTGATTAAAAACATTCTGACTCTAGCTTAATACTAAGTCCAAGTAATACATGTACCGGAATAAATGAGAATCACTGAACATCAGACTCAAAGCAGTTAATCAATAAATGTGAACATCAAACTAAGTGTAAAAAAAAAAATTCTAGGTGGAAGTGATTTTTGTCTTTTCAGCTATTATTATTTTCCCTCAAAGTCAGTATTTCCACTGAAGAAGCCTAATATTGAAGCATTATATTAACTTATACTGATAGGTGGTAAACTGTTCTATCTGCACTGATTACACATAATGAAAACAAAAATAGAAGTGCTTTATTCCATTTCTGCAATTAGATGCTCTGTATAAACACACAGGACCTTTAATAAACTCATATCTTTTTTCAAACACTGGCAGGAATTTCATCATGTTGGTAGCCAGTAACTAATATACACAACTGCTCTGTGATGTAATGGAAAACTGAAACGCTCAGCTAATGTACTACAACCACACTGAGTCAAAATGTAGGATGACATGATCTCCCATATAATATAACAGTCACTGGCGGTGTGTGTAATAACCACTGCTGCAGACTCTGACACAAAGCAAAGACAGAACAGCATTTTTCATCTTACAGGAGGCATTAAAAACCACTTAACAAATAAAGACGCTACTGTCAGCTGCTGTTGACACTATCATGTAACCTACCTGTCTGAATGAACACTTTATGCTCATTAATCTTGATATTTAATACTTCTGGGTCAGTTCTAGTGGTCTCATCTATTAGACCATATTAAAAAAACTGACACCCAATAGTATATTGGCTGCTGTAAAATGCACAATCAATCACTGTGAGAGATCTAAATATACACATATAGCGCACACATATACACATTTCCTAGTGCTATCAATATTTCATTTAAGCAGCTCCGTCATTAGGTCAATAGTCTTTTGCACATATACACACATCCATAAACACACTAACCTCAAATGAGCTTTCACACCGAGTCCAAAATGAGACGAATGGAGATACAGGACAAGCCCCACACATAAAATGTATCTTCTCCCCAATATTAAGGAAGTAACATTTTTCAGGTTTAATTCATATTCCTATGTAAGATGTATTTTACCTCGTATGTGCACTTAGATGTACATGCTTTAAAATGACAATAAATCTAATAAAACTAATAAAAAACAATGGAATCAATTATGGCTGCCTGGTTCATTGTTGTTTTGATTCACAGCCCTCTTTTTTACTGATGCTGCTATGTTTTCTCTAGTCGAAAGAACACACTAAGCGCTCACATTTTTCATGACTTTCATGAAAACTAAAGAATATCCTACTGTAATACAAGTTCACATTGAACAATAATCGCCCAGCACTGTGATCAGATCAGGTCAGTCCTGCAACATTTTTGTTGTAGTTGTGTATTTCACTCCTGATGTGTGCACTGCTGTTGGATTTCAGCATGAAAAAACAGTTTTACCAACTTATGCTGTTTATGTTTATGTTTATGTTGGTTCTACTCATGCCCTGAATGATGTTCACTTGCTTACACTGCCACTGTGTACAGAGAGTGCCATCCAAAGTAATCCCAACGTTGCACTAATCAGCATAACATTTTGGAGAAGACCCATAAAATATTTTTAGTTGCTTTTTCTCACATTGGGAGGAAGACAGTTTCATTGAATTGCAATATCGACTAATGCATACCTCCTCCAAGGCCAAAGACAAACCAACAAAACATGACAGCATTGTAGCCACTTGGCATCAGCATAAATGAGTGTGCAATGTCCCCCTCCAGTTTACTTTACTAAAGAATATATTTCTTAAAGCGTGGTATACACCATGTGATTTTGGGTTGCAGACAAACAATGACAAAACATAGTGATATCCCAGATCATGGCAAAAAAAGCACAAACCCTCCCAAAAAAAACATGGGTCCTGTGTTGCACAGTGACAGAGTTTTGCTGATGGCCGTTTCCCATTTCGACCCAACAGTGTCAGAAATTTAGGTTAACTATCTTACAGTGTGACTATTGCTATAACCTACATCTACTTCACAACGCATCATGAAATGACACATTAAGTTTTGCAACAGATGTGTTTATGTTTGCTAAAACTACTGACCTGTCTTTGCAAAGTTATCATCCAAGGTTGCCTTCTTTTCCCGAGTCAAGACTGGGTTCATATTATCAGTAGCTTTGCTTTACTGTTTACAGCTATTGCAACAGTTCTTCCATCTTTACTTGCATTTCAGCCTGAGAGTCAGTGATTTTACCATCACATTAGTGAGGGCTGATTCACGAATGAATTATTTTAAGTGAACGAGTTGAATTGATTCGCGAACGCAACAGAATTGATTCAGCAATACTTCGCTAATATTTTGTTTATCACATAAACTAGTCAGAATCACTCATTAAGTCAGACGCAGAAGTGCTGTGAGGTGCACCATGCAGCAGGTAGTCTCCACGCCAAGATCTCTGATTGAATTGCAAGACTAGTTGGTGGCGATGGACAGACTGACTAAGCCGAGGTAGTGAACCGCTGAATGAAAGAGTGGCCGAGTAGCGCCAAGTAGAGTTGAGCTGCTTAATCAATTCTGAATCATTCAAGAATCGATGATTCACTGAATCGTTCACGAATCGCTGAATCATTCACAAAACAATGACTTGCTAAATCATTCACAAATTGATGACTCGCTGAATCGTTCACAAATCGATGACTCGCTGAATTGTTCACGAATCGATGACTTGCTGAATCATTCAGAAATCTATGACTCGCTGAATCACTTCGCAAATCGCTGAGTCTATTGAACCACTGAATAAAACTAGATACCTCTACCATAACAAGACAGAACAAGAAGAAAGCACACTAATAAAATCAAATTAAACACACAGAGCACAAAGGTTTTTTAAGCAACATAAAATAGATAGATAGATAGATAGATAGATAGATAGATAGATAGATAGATAGATAGATAGATAGATAGATAGATAGATAGATAGATAGATAGATAGATAGATAGATAGATAGATAGATAGATAGATAGATAGATAGAATCATACTAAATACAATTAATGATTGACAAAGTAGTACTACACTGATATACAAGTGGAAAATCTTTGTAAATTTTTGTAACTTTCTAATTACATTATTCATAGATGGACAGAAAAGAGAGATGTTAAGGGTTAGACCTGTCAGCACTACTGCTTGACAAGTAGCGTATTGGATTAAGCATATGCTTAGCAATTTGGCACCTCCAGTTCACGACCAATGCCCACTAGATGTTTTTTTTATTTTTATTCTTTTTAATTGGTGATTCAAATAAATCAATTCGGAATTGATTCACAACAGATAAATGAACTGAAAGAACTGAGTTAGTAAAAAGAATTGGATTTCCCATTACTACATCACATGGTCTACATTTGTGTTTATTACATCTCTGTTACACAATGTGACTGCTGACAAACCCTAAATCAAAACATAAACTTGTAATCACAATTCTCAAAATTCTCAAAATTGTCAGTTTCATGCAGCCCTAGAATAAATACAATGGTTAAAGCATCTTGTTCAGCCTATATAAAACTGCAGAGCTGGCAAACTCAAAAAAGGTCAAATGTTTGTTGGTGATATTTCATTTTCATCCAGCCTTGTCCCGTTACAGTAAATACAAAGGCAGTATCCTGCTGCCTCTACTCCAGTCCACAACCCGCAGAGCTGCAGCCACACTGACCCACATCCCAGCCTCTGGGATTACACTGCAGCACACATTCACTCTCACACACTCTCACACACACACACACACACACACACACACACACACACATACACACACACACACATGCTCCCAAGACACATGAGCACAATGGTCTGACATTTGTGGCTTGTAGAAATGCAATTTCTGGTGGCTTAGCACACACACTCGGAAAAACAATGGGCCTGTTGTTCTGCAGTCCATCAGCCAGGAGTAACTGTTGATATGGCTATCAGTGTGACCGGGCTACAACAACTCCACTCAAAGAGTCCTCAGACACACAAACACAGACCCACATACACAGAGTAGTGGTTTCGTACTTGATAAGAGCTAGAGATGGACGGTTGTGTGTATGTGGGCACAGAGGGGTGTTCTGCACCATAGTCAGGGTGAGTCTGGGGCAGATAGCTCACTTTGTCACAAACTAAGACAGAGCCCAGAGCTGCCACAGCAGAGACCTGTCCATCTGCCCTGCTCTTCTCTACTCAACTTCTTCCCTCTCTGTCCAAACTTCCAGAAAGATACTTGTCTTTTAACAAAACACATTATTTTGACCATAGATTTTCCTTCTAGCTGTACTTGCAACACATTATTTTGCAAAAAACAATTAAGACTGCAGTTGCATCATTGAAATTCTGACACTGCACTTCCAATTTATTTAATTATGAAAAATATCCCCACTACATGTTGTTTATTTAACTGGGTAGAAGGTGCCTCATTAAAAGCAACCAAAAACAAGTAAACAAAACTAAATGAGCTGACAGGAACCACTGCTAGTTCACTAAAGAAGAGTTCTTTACATTTTTCTTCCTCCCACATATTTTTTTTTTTTACAGAATTTTTCCATATGTTGTGCATAAAATGACAAAAACCATTCACATTTGAAATCTGTCCTCCCTTATGTTCCATTTTAACCACACTAACATAGCAATCACGTTTGGCAAGTCTCATCCAAGTTTGTCTTTATGATTTCCACAACAAGAATTATGTGCATACATTATCCCAATGTAGCATGCAATGGTACTCGTATTTCCATTCAGTTCTCAGCCAACAGTCATGAGCGTCCCGAGGGGTTGTCTGTTCTTCCTAGGTGGTATTGTTGCTCAAAAGTCCTCCTCTACTTCCGTCTTCCACAAACGGATTGGTGATAAACTATAGTGGTTGTACTGTCAGCTAAAAATTCTGCATAAGATTCACATCGGCTTCGTGCAAAATGTTATAGGGCCCTCCATTTTTGTTGTTGTTGTTGTAGGATTTCTACTTTTAAGTACTGCTTTTAACTTAAGTAGTAAAGGTCTACATATAACAGATCTGTGAACATAGACCCATTAGGAGCTGTCCTCCAGGTATAGCCACTGTTCCCTTTTTGTGATGAAAGCAGTGAGAAGTGTAGAGCTGTAAATCTCTATAAATCCTCTCTAGGCTTCTTGATTTAGCAGTTCCGTGGGTTCTGTGGCACAGTAGCTCCGTATTTAGTCGTGATTGAACCTTTCTACAGCTGACTGCAACCTTTCGGTGGAGGGTTTACATACTGCTGGGCTTCCGCCAACCCAAAGATAAGTATGCTGGGCAGTACTCCTGCTAGTGCACTTGACCAAAGTACTGGAGTAAGAACTGTGTTAGTCCCTCGGTAATAAACTGTGGCAGCTCCTTAACAAAATATTGGATCGAGTGCAAAGAAAGAATATCCCCACTGCAATAAATAAAGTATAATTTGGCCAAGGAACATACAGGCACTAACTGCACAAACATATTTCTTAGTGGTAGTGCTTTTTTACTTACTCTTTTTTTTCCGAATAAATACACTCAAGGAAAAAAGAAACGCACCATTTTCCTTTTCTCGATTTTTTCAGAAATATGACAGTTATTGCAAAATTGCAAACTACAATGAGTTCAGTACTATTCTGAGTCAAAATGAAATGATTGTTTTCCTGGTTCCGGTTGATTGATTTTGATTAGCAATAAGAACTGTATTTCTGTATTCCTCATCCATGTCTGCTCATGAGTGAAACTCACAGATGAACTGGACCTCTCCTCAATTGTGCACAACCATTCCCTATAAAAAAGACACAAAAATGGAGCAAAAACACATTTGTCCACAGTGCCACGACTACTGCAACCGGACAGAGATCAGGCCATTGGCATGCTTCAAGCTGGACTGAGCAGACGGGCCGTAGCCAGGGTGTTTGGAGTCTACCACTCTACATGGATGAGGAATACAGAAATACAGTTCTTATTGCTAATCAAAATCAATCAACTGGAACCAGGAAAACAATCATTTCATTTTGACTCAGAATAGTACTGAACTCATTGTAGTTTGCAATTTTGCAATAACTGTCATATTTCTGAAAAAAATCAAGAAAAAGAAAATGGTGCATTTCTTTTTTCCTTGAGTGTATATTCTATAACATACTCAGATTCCCACTTAAGTCCAAAAACTAGACAAGGAGAACCCAATTGCACAACTGTGGGTGGCTGAAAGCATGTGAAGCACTAAAATTATAAAGAAAACAGATGTTGGTATGACAATCAGGTGTGAATCTGGGAGGCTCCTCCTTAACAATCTGGGTCTTCACTCTTAATGTTTCATCTTAATGACACAGGTTTCTGGAAATATATCACAGCTCAAATAAAAATGGTAAGAGGATCCAACACTGTTTCTACCGAGAGCAAAGTGTTACATTGTCCAGGAGATGACATTTAACCCCAGGGTCACGTTTAGGAAACTACACTGACATCATTGAGGCTAATGTCATCATGAGACCACTGTCCAGGAGATCACTGAAGCACATTTGTCTACATGGCAGACCTGCAATGAGGAAACCACTGGTGTCATTATGGTCTGTGGGTGGATGAGACCAACATTTTAAGCTTGATTAAGAAGTGTTAATATCTGGCACTAAATAAAATATTGCATTCCTACATCAAAACCTTATCCCAACCTTATCCAAAGACTGCAATTAGGATGTCTCTGGACCAGAACGCCTCAACACTTGGGATCCATTTATCTACTTTTAGGAATTGTGTGAAAATCCAATCATGTTTTAGGTCATGTTTATGAAGAAAAACAAGGATAACAAACCATTTTTTGTTTGTTTGTTTTTTGGAGAATAAGTGTTTTAAGCTAGTGACAGAAAAAGAAAATTCAGTGCACACACAGGGCTGTCATTGATAGTGTGAAGTTGACAATTAGGCTAACTGTCAAATAAATAATTATGATTTACAATTTAATTGTATTTTTCTGTTAATTATATGCAACCATAGCCAACAATAATCCTGGCAAGAATTTAACTATATACCATACTCCTAATTAAGAAGAGCCATTTATCATGTGTTGGGCAATGAAAAACAAAAAATTGCTTTTCTGTTTGTCGTTCAGGCTTTGTAAATAAAAACTGAAAAGTAGGGATGCACGATAATTGTTTTTTACAACTGATACCAATAACTTCCTGCTTCTTGTAACTGCAACAACAATAGTTCCCATTCCTCAAATTCTTTTCTTACTATTTTAAGCCAGTGGTAAAACTCAGTTGATAGTAAAATAAAGGCTTCCACAGAAACAAAAGCCTATGGCTGCTTGAAATGGACAAAGACCAAGGGTTTTCAGTTACTTACTATTTATGTACACATACATAATTTGGTGATGATCAACTGCTGTTTTCAGACATTAAGCTACATTAAGCTTTTTCTCTATAATGTGTGCCTATGGAGAAAAAAAGGCTTGACGTCGACAACATCCATAAAATTGGGGTTGTTGTGATTTTTGCTGAGATGAAAGTGGGCATGACTAGAGATGTCTACACGAACTTTGGTGATGATTGATCACTATTCTCAGGCATTAAGCGACGTCAAACTTTTTCTACGTTAAGTGTTTTAGGATGTCCCTCTTCTTCTGCTGCCTGACCAAAAAAGTGGCCACAATCACTTGATCTTGCTCTTTGTCTGTGTATTCACACCTTAAAAGTACTTTGGTCTGCTTATTTGGTGCAGACTTTTTTTTTTGTTTGTTTGGGTCGGATCACATTCTCATTGTACTTTTTGCTAGTGGACCAAACTTTTCAAACAGAAGCATGCATATGATGAACTGCACTGGCATTGGACAGAAAAGTTGGGGGCGAGGTGAATCAGAGATGGCAGGTGTTGATGAAAACAAACATGGAGGTCCTACGTGACCTTTGACCTAATGTCAATAAGACATTCAATCTCCTTATTGCTCCATGTCTGTCCACATCTCATGGCTGCTGCTATTAGCTCTGGCTACCCATGCAGCTCGGCTACTTCCAGTTTTGTTGATTACTCACAATGCCATGTGGCTACGGTGGCTTGTCAAGCACAAAAAGGCGTATGGTTTCTTGATTTGTTTCGGCTCGAGGCCGGTTATACTCACACCAGAAGTGAACCGGCCCAGAGTCAGTTTGGAAATGCGCGAAATCTAAGCAATTATTATTATAGTTATTATTATGGTCTCTATTTATTTGTGAAAACTTGAATTATTGGAATTATCTGAATGATGTACATTTTTCAATATTGGACCAATAATTATCGGTGCCGATAGTTATTGTGCATCCCTACTGAAAAGAGCACATTTATCAAATATAAGTTAACAAAGTCTATTATTGAAATATACAGAGAAAACTATTGCTAATATCAATAAAGCACTATTTGAAAAGTACCAGTTAAAGCTATACCTACCGATGTGGCATTTCTCACAGCACTTAGTAAAAGTTTGAACATGAACAACCCGCCTCCCTCCAAAGCCCCTCCCCCTTCCCCTTGCCTGAGCTCTGATGCTCGCCTCCTCTCACCTGATGCGCGCGGAGGAAGCAGAGGGGCAGGTCCGGTCCACTTCGGTGTGTCCGCAGACCCCTCCCTCAGTAATCAGATGCATCATCCACCTGCCGCGGGCCCGCGGCCCCTGTTCCATCAGTAGACCCTGAATTTAAGGGTCTGGTCTGTGCAGTACTGGGTCAGGGTCTTCACTGCACCACGGAGATGAGATGCCCAGACGACGGGCGCGCGCACTGTGAACGTGTGGCCTCCGCGAATTTTTCCGTGGACATTTGAGGTTTCATAGTCCATATATTTATCATCCTACATAATCCTACACTGTGTGACACTATGTACATGTACCTGTATGAGTCCCACGGTCATAAAAGCTGAGCTTTATGCAGACCTGTTCAGTCCAGTACAGCTGACTTCCGGACTTTTATCTCCATCCTTCATTCATCAGACTCCTGTTTGTTCTCCTTAGTTGTTGTTTCTGTTCATAAATCCGTTTATTCCCATCCACATGTGCATTTGAGTTCTATCCACACATCCTAGAAAGACTGTGGTCAGTGACAGGAGAAGCAGCGCGAGTGATGCGTCAGATTCAGAGGTACTCGTATAGGATGTGGAGATGGCGATAATGGATCGGATGCTGGACGACCGTAATGGATGATTGACAGGAGGCTCAGCCAGGTTCGGCCAATTATTTTATTCGGACCGAATAAAATGATTGGTCAGACTTTTATCAGAAATATACGAGAATTAAACATTTTTGAGTTTCAATACCTGGTGGATTTCTTTTACATTTTAGTTTAACACACGCTTATTAGGAGCATTTTAAGATGACAAAAGAAAAGTGTAAAAATGCCACATCATATGGTATAGCTTTAAATGTAAAATGTAATGTACCAGTAAAATGATGTGGATATAATGGTGAGATATGGCGTTTCTATTAGTTTCATCCAAGTGTTTTTAAACAGCTGGCAGGAGATGACTGGCACGATTATACAAAATAGCCACGATTAGCCCAAATAACTGTGATACAGCAATTACGTAATAATTTTGGCAGGCCCGTAAACATACACTCAAAGGTCAAACAGTGTGAAACAAAAACCACAATAACTAAGTCATGGTCATATGCCTCCAGTTTACATCCATGTCTTAAATGACTTTAGTAAGGTATTATTTATTTTCTAATCACTATATTCACATATATGATTCCAGTGAATAATTTCCAGTAAGAAATATGTCATCTTCACTACTTTACAGAGGAATAGGATATTGTCCAATACACGTAAGATGTCATAACAGAATTTCTCACATTTGTGTGAAATTTTATCACAGTCAAAAACATGTTTTGAGACATTATAATGACCTTGACTTTTAATCACTAGAAGTAGGGCCATCCAGGTCAGATGGATATTTGTGTAAAATTTACAGAAATTTACTGTACGCGTTCCTGACATTCCACATTGACAATAATGGGACAGATAACCGGAAAAGATAAAGTCTCCGGTCACAGCTGTCACCGGCGTGGAGGTATAAAAAGACAAAAGGACAATTACCCCAAGCCAGAGTTAAGAGAGACATCTGTGCTTAAGTGTGTGTCACACAATTGTTTCTCCATGAGTCAGCAGAAATTGGACATATTCCACTTCCTCTATTGGTGGGTGATGGGGGATGGGAAAGTAGCAGGGCTGTCGCCATGGAAACTATGTCTTTTCCTGTCGGGTCATATCTCAGGCTGAAACAGATGCTGTGAGCAACATACAGACACATGAACAGCACACTTTTACAAAGAAGAGAACTGTGGGAGCTAGGCCGAACAATCTATAGCGTTATTCAATACTGCCAGGCTGAGCGGCTGCAGTCCATATTATTCCACTGTGAGTGTTCAAGGTGCCTCTGAAAGCTCTGGCCCTCTTTTACACTGGATCTCTCTGAAGTTAATCAAGTCATGAGAAGATGAGCTGTACTACATCAAACCCAACTAGACTTGCATCAACAAGTCAATGGCAGATGCAACTGGATTTCATTCAAATTGACAACACTGTATTGACATGTCCGAGTGTTAATGGAATGCGTAAATTTAACATTTGGCTATTATTCAAACAGGCGATAAATGACAACACACCTCTCTTTGACAACAAAATGTGTTTGTCTCCTTTCCAACAGATGCCAGACTGATGTTCATTTAAGTCAGATTCTGATAGTCATATCATGCAGAGACTTGCATGATTTTCATCCAGTTTGTCAAGGTGTCGGTCATGATTTGTGCCTGTCATGTTAAAAACTGAGTAAGCACTCTCATGTTAGGACTAAGTAATGACTTAAGAATATTACAGAATTTGTAACATACCCAATACATCCAAATCACAGAGGCTTGTGTGTCACATCAAGTGCCACAACAAACCATTATAAATGAAGAAGAGGGGTGATGGCGAATGGATGGAACCGAGAATTACTTCATTATTCTTGCATGGTTTTTTATGAAAAATAAAGGTAAAAATGACCACTTGCACTGACTGAATATCTGTCAACATAACCCTAATTTCTTCACCACTCAGCCTTAATATTTTTTTGCTTCTTTCCATCGTGAAACCTGACAATGACATGTAAATGTGGCCTTTTTATTTCACAAATGACTGCAAGCAATATTGAACAACTACATTTAAATTTTCTATTAATCAATAAGTCAGTTACAGGAGTACTCATTTCAGCTGTGAAACTGGACCGGGGCACATCCGATGGCCGTCATCTAAATGGTAACAACAGTCATTCCCTGTTCTCAGTGATAACAAGGAGCATGTGATGAAAGAACTGAGCACTCATTTACTGGAATGCAGATACCATGCAAACGAAGACTACCTCACTATCTTAAAGCAAACACAGCAAAATAATGCATCACAGATTTAAGTTCCTCTCACAGTGCTGTCTTTTGTGAGTGCCAGGGCAGTTGATAGTGCACGAAAAGCTATGTAAGTGATGAACACAACAGTGTTCAAGCACTTGAAACCTGCCCCATTTTCACACTGATAGCCAGTTGCAGACTGGTTTAGTAAATTATATCTGCAAGTGTCTGATTTGGGTATCTACAAAAAGTGCTGTATGCCTGAGGAGCTCCTCAATCTGACTGCAAGGAAGAAGCTCTCTAACACTGACAGACTGATCCTCACTTGATTCAAAGTATCAGCTTTTATTTGTACTAGATGCTGGCAAGTGCGATCCCTGCCAATATGCATGCTGTAATTCAGTGTCAACTATGGTTATATCACTGTCTCCTTGTAACTTCTTGGTCATCTCTATTCAACAGTGTTGAGACATAGGGAACCAATGTAGAAAATGAGAACAGAAATAGATCATTAATTCCAGCCAAAGGAGAAAACAAGAGAAAATAGGAGGCTGCAGCCAGGAGATGAATAAACCTCTGCTGAATACTGGGCTAAATCCTATTTCCTTATCATTAAGCCAGCAGAAACACTGTGTCCATCCAGCTGAGACACACAGAGTGACTAGCTCTGAATCATCTGCATATGCCCTATATGCAGACCTAACATACTGCACAATAACTTATAGCTCTTTTTGCCTCATGGCTTTTAGATATTTCTGCTTTCAGCAAAGTTATTTATGAGAAGTCAAAGTACAACAAACACAGCAGGGACATGTTACATCACTGAATGTCAAACAAGGCAAGATTACATTCTTCCTCTGCATGTGAACTGAGTTACTCATGGGTATAAGCACATATATTAAAGGTATATGTACTGTATACAAATACATTGGATAACACAGATATAGGCAGCTGAGATTTGTATGTTTGTGTTGGCCTTTCACTGGTTTCAGCCTGAGAGGGAGCAGGGAGTTGGCAAGACTCCCTGGTGGCACTGGCTGACCCACTTCTATGCAACTCTATCCCTAATGTGACCTGCTGGAAAGCCACAGGGCACACATGCACAAGCAAACACTCACGCACCCACGAACACACGCACATACACAACTGAAAGTGCTCGACTTCAAACCCTGGAGGACTGAGAGGCACATAAAAAACTGCTAAATGCTGCTGATGGCTATCTCTCTCCTTCTCATCCCACTCTGTTTTCTGTTCCTCTCACTTTGTCTAAGAACGCACCAATTAGGTCTTTGCTATCTGATCCAGCTAAACTAGTAATCAACATCCGGAGTCAGTTTCTGTAAAGTCTAATCTAGGCTGCCAGTTCAGAGAAGAAAAAAAGTGACTCGAACGATGCCAATGACAGGATAAACAGGATGCTTGTCCAAATGATCTTTTGTTCAGTTGATATGGTGACAAACCCTTGTGGCTTGATGGTTTAGCAATGTCAGTTGGTTGAGAAGGAACTTAAATGCAATATGTGAAGTGCTAAGTGAGAATCAATTCTGTTTTCTCCTGTACTGGCATGTTGGCAAAGATTAACTGATGCAAAGTGTAAAGATACTTAATTCTATCTGATGTGTGTGTCAACCATGAGTATTATCAAAAACAAACCCCCCTTAGAAGAAATAGTGGTTTGTTTGGAAAGTATCAGTAATCACGTGTCGGACTGACAGCTTAAGTTTGTGCGAGGCTTTCTTGTCAGAGAAAGATTTGATTAAAAAGGTGAATTTAAAGTAAACAAAATCAAACTGCCATTTCAGTGGCCAAAAGAAAATCCACATCAATGAGGTTAAACTGAATATTTTCACACATTTGGTGGCATTTTGTTCTGCAACAAACACATGTCCCCACAATCAGGTTTTTCTTCTATAGATAGCTGAACTGCCAATCCAACATATATATAATTATAGAAGAAAAAAGTGTCATCTGGTATACAGCCTACGCTGAAGATTAGGGGCTTTAAATAATCAAACTGAATTAGAAATTTTAAAAAAGAAAAATGAAAACAAGCCTCCACAAACAAATCTTTTTATTTGCTCTGAATCACCAACCTTCTTCAAGACACTAACAGTTGGTTTTTAATTGTATATCTCATAAAAAAAAGTTTTCAATCGAAGTCTCACTGAAGTTTATCTTCAGTTTTAAGCGGTTGCAGCTGATAAGAGGGAATAGTTTTAATGACAAAACACTCAGCTCACTGGTACTGTGGGTTGCATCTAAAAAAAAAAAGAAAAAACACTAACCAGCCACTTGGTCAAGCATATTGCTCTGCTGAGAATGTCAGCTCTTAGAGGACTGATGTTTCAGTGTCTATTTATAAAAGCAATGACAGCAGAACAAAGCAGGGTGACCTCAGTTTTGGGGGACAGGAGGGCGGGTAAAGGCTCCTGCTGCATACAGTGCACCGACTGTATATGTTTGTTTATGTGCATGTGTGTATTTGCATGTGTGCCTGATCTGGCCATAGTCTGGAAGGAGGAACAATGGCATTCCTGTGCTCTGAGCTCCAGGTGGCTGTGGAAACCCAATCCTAAACCAAGACTTGCTGGCACACAGAGTGCCGGGAACGCCGAATGCTGCTGCCTCCCTCCGGAGACATGGGCCAGAATAGAACTATTGTTCCAGAGCAGCTAGGAGCAATAAATGCACCAAAGCCACCCTCTATGACAAGAACATACACACAAATACCCACACACACAAACAAAATGGATATCAGGGATTTACACTTTCCTATCAGGCACCTTTCACTTTCAATTTCATATATCGTAGAAGAGACAAAAGTAATGGTATTTTCAGACAATAAAAACATGAAAGGTAAAACATCTTGATTCCTTTTGTGCCCATATAATTGGAAATCGTGTAAAGATTAAACTAATAACATTCCACACCATGCAATTATAATAATTATTACCACCTGCATTGCCATTACACAATGGAAAAAGAACACACAGGCCTATTACTTACATGTGATGTACCACCTTGTTTAAAATCATTTCTGTGCAACTCCTTACGGATGACGTTCACTCCTTACCACCAACTACATTTGAACCCAATCCAAAGACAAAAACTCTATCACAAGAGATCATCTAGAATCCTCTTTACTCTGCAAAAATCTCAGATCACCTGTCACAAAATCAAAAGCAGAGAAACACAAGCAGGCACATCTGCTGAAGCCTGAAATCGCAGCTAACACACACCGGGCAGGAAACGCATCATGCCGACTCCACGGCCTTGAAATGAGGAACATGATTCATTTCCTTTCAATGCTGGACAGTCATGCCTTTACACAGGGCTAGGTTGATACAGACATGCAGCTGCAAGGCAAGGTCCAGAACATGGTATACGCAACCCAGATCAGAACAAACACAAGTGCTGAGAACGTGCAACTCATAAATAGTGTATATTTCAAGGCAACACCAACTACATATTTAAGTATTAATACAAGGATCAGGTCAGTAATTCTTTTCATGTAGTTTGGCTCAGATGATCAAAAGGCGATCAAAGCAGTCAGCTCATGTTGTGCTTCATGGGACCCATGCTACAGGTAGTGCAACGGCAGCTTCTTCCCTCCAGCAGTACAGCATATTGTCCCACCACACACATACACCAGGATAAATAATACATGCTCCTCTTTCCTCTCCGTGTAAGGAACATGACAGATTAATTTAATTGGTTCCCTGTCAATCCTACATCTTCATCTGCTCTACTTTGCAACTGCGTACATGCACGATTGATAGTGAATCCATTTTCTTATCTCTTGAGATAATTACAGCATCGTTAATGCATGCTCACTCGTGCATGCTCATTCTCTCCTCTTTCACTCAATGAGGTTTTTTTTTTTTTACACCAACACACACACACACACACACACACATAGATCAGACTCCACACAATTCAGCCAACCCCTGTAAAAGGTCTCCTAGTGATTGCATTACATGAAATGTGATTAACCTCTGTTAAATTGAGAGGGAGGTCCCAAAAAGTCTTCAAGGAATGAGGTTCAGTCTGGACATATTTGCAGTGAGCTGAGTTAAATCATCTGACCTCTGTTGGGACACAGAAGACACAACAAGCACCAGGCGGGGGTTAAATTCCGGTTGTACAGTTCATCTTTCCAGGTTGTGCAACGTTAAACCTCTGACATGAGAGGGAAAAAAAACGAGGAAATGTCCCTCTGTAAAATGTAGTGACTGTAATGATCAACTTTGAGGGCGGCTTTCTGTTTTCTGCATGGGTTAAATGTTACTACACTGACAGGTTTTTCTGACACTGGACTCATTTGCTTGTAACGTTTAAGGTATACCCTCTGCAGTCAAATGCGGCAAAGTGGAAGATAACGTTAACCTGACAGTGGCCCATTCACAAGCCGACAGTCCTGAGTGAGCGCTACCATTACAATACCGTAAAAGTACTTAAAAACACCCCTATCCATTACACTAGCAGCAGTTGATTAAGTATAATTCAGACTGGTTATATAGCAGTAAGTGCCGGCTAACTACCTCTGAAGTAAAACCCAATATGTGTGTTTGAGTGTGAGTCGCATCACATCCCCGTTGCTTGGCTGCTTCTGTCAACAAGAACCCTCTGCCATAGCGCCCGTCTGCTGCTACCAGATAACGCCTAGTATTGACAGCGTATTACACCGTTTCAAGGACTTGGACATGTTCGCTTACCTGGAGTGACTGGGTACCTCAATCCACTTCTGTGGCGCAGAAGACCGCAGGCTAGCTACACGGCGGAGAACTAACGGCTACTCGGTGTAAAGTACCACAGCTAAGTTAGCGGGCTAGCTAGCTTAGCGGGCTAACGATGGGGGAGTGTGGTCCTCTGTCGGTGTCGTCGAGATAAACCAGTTACCCGCAAAACAGAGCCGGGGGCTGAGACGTTCAGCTTTTCTGTCGTTGAACACGGCTACAAGAGCACCGTCCAGTGTCGAAATGGGCTCCGAGCGGAGACATCCATGTATTCGGAGCGGAGATATGGGGCAGCGGCAGTAACGCTATGCGGTAGGGTCCTCCTCAGCCTGCGGACGTGCAGCCTCTGCCCGGGTCTGTGTGACTGAAGGAGAGGAGCTGATGTACGGAGCAAACAGCATCACTGCTCATCGTGTTCATCCCTCCCTTCACTAGTCACCCCGGAAGAAATACTGTAACCGAGGTCATCCTTAGTTACACAGGCAAATCATTATAATAAATAAAGAAGTAAATAAACCCGATAGAGCAGAGAGAGAAATGCATCAGTATGTGATAGTGATGCAGATTAAAGGTCAGAGATCATCAGTACAGCTGTCAAACGCATTTCAATTCAGGGGCCACATGCAGCCCAGTGTGATCTCCAGTGGGTCAGACCAGTCAAATAATAAGCATAATAACCCATAAATAACAGTCCCAATTTGTCTCTTTGTTTTGGTGTGAAAAAAGTAAAACTATAGTATGAAAATGTGAATAACCTGAACAAGCATGTACAGCCTGAAAAAAAATAAAAATAAGTGCAATTTCAACAGTATTATGTCTCAGCTTATTATTAACACAATTTGCAGATCACGGTGTATCTACAAATGCATAACACATGTAGTAACAGGCATTATATTGTTACAATTGCACAATTTTTTTCTTAAAACATTTCAGGTTCATATTTGTTTGGGTTTGTCAAATTTAATTGTGAAAGGATAATTTGTAAATATGATTACTTTCATAATGTTATTTAACTTTTTTCACATTAACTCAAGAAAAGTTGTCATTATTTATAGGTGAGCTTTCATAAACACCTGATCCATAAATGATATATAGATTTTTACTGAAAAATGCAAACCGCAGAAGATAATATTATGATAATGAATGGTGACAGACAGACAGACAGACAGCTAGCTAGCTAGCTAGCTAGATAGCTAGATAGATAGATAGATAGAATTTTCTTAAAATAAAGCTGAGCTTTTCACCAAAGAAAAATAAACTTCACAAATTTGATATCAAGGATGCGGTCCCCATGCACAAACAGGCATTTCAAGTCTTACATTTTGTACAAACAAAATACTGAGTGTGAGCATCCTGTTAAAGCAAACCTCTAACTATGTTGTATCAGGCAGTAGAATATGAAGGAGCCTGAAATGCTTGTGGTTGTTTTGTGAGTAAGTAACGCAAATAACAGAGCTTTTAATTTGGCTGCAGGGGACGCTTGGCTGAAAAAAATACACATGCAAAGAAAACACCACTGTATATAAAGGTACATAGACAAGTAAAGTAACCCATATGAAGTTCTTTGTCTATAGTTTTAGAATATTTCACTTCTTGAAAGACAGAGGATGTGACGAGTGGTTCCCTTGCTATGATCTTCTATTCTGACCCACCTATCTACAGAAATTTATTAGCCTGAATTAATCAAAGCTTCATTGTCTTACTAAATTCTTATCAAGTCATTAGAGTTAAATTATATGCTGATAGTAAAGAAAGGCTCTGGGGTATGTGGAACACTTATAAAACTGTAAAAGTTATTATTTGCCCATTATCTGTCCAACATAAAGATGGGTCTGAAGTGAATGTCACAGTGTCTTTATTCTGTTAATACACACAAAGCGCTGCTGAGCTGAAAACTCAGAAGGCCACGTCTCTGTTTTTGCAGGTAAACATTTACTTGCATATTCGTTGTATATTGTTAGGATTGCAAACTTGAACTGAAGAAGAGGAAATGTTAGAAAAACAGTGGAGATGAAAATTGCCCTGTCTTTCCATTGTAAGAACAAGGAGAATTGTTAATGGCAAACAGGATACTTTCACTTACAAGAAACTATAAATAATGCGTCAACTGTATTGCCCACTATTACCTGTTCCATCAGGGGAGTGTTTAAGTGTCTTGGCTGCAGGCATAACCCTTTTTTTCAATCACAATTTATTACCAGAATAAGAAAACACTTGGGAATGCTCAGGCCATTGCCAGTGCCAGGAACAGCAATAGCTGTCTGACTCGGTGAGTTCATTTCCTTCACTTCATACCAATTTACTGACCGCTCATTCACAGAGATGGTAAACGTTACTGTTGATTGGCAATGCTTTGCCAGGTGTAATTTTGTGAAAGATTCACCAGGGTAGTGACTATATGGTGAGAAAGATATGGTGTCAGTCTATTTTCTCATGGTTACTTATGCAAATTGGTTTGTGTCAGCATCACTGCTGAACTCCTGTTGCATATAATGAAGTCAGTGAGGAGCCGTGTTTCATTTTTATGAGTCAACGTTGTACCTGCACAGACAGAAAACACCTCGGCTTGATGAGATGTGAATAGAAATACAGATGCACTTCTAGGTCAGGTCATGGTGAATGTATTCAGAGAGTGAGATTCAGCACAGTGAATGATTAAATATGTGATACGCACAGCTTATTTGCATTCTCCCCTTGCAGGCACGGTATCCTGTATTAGTCATAATACACATATCTGCAAAAGACCAACGCAACCTTGGATTTTGTTGTGTATAATCATACCTTTATTTAGAAGTAACACTGACTGTTACTGTCTTTTTGGGTGCACCAAATCCACTTATAAACTGTGAGGCAGGTTGTTTCCTTTTTAGTAAATATTACCAAGCAGATTTGCACACCTTGTCTTTAGGTCAGAGAAATAGGCTTAAAATGTAACAGGTCTAATGTAACAGAAAACCCAAGGAAATTAAATCTCAGTACTTCAGTAGAGCTCTGACTGCAGTAACACACATACTGATTTGTTTAACCTTGATACAAAGATGAGCAGATGAGAGATCAGGTTTGCTTGATGTAAATCTTGATATACCCGCTTTCAATAACCTGTTTTATTTTTAGACTGGTTTTCCTTTTCAGAACAACATGAATAAAAGGCTTAAGTCACATCACATATCATATTCCTTTCGCAACAGTGCTGTACACAACCAAGTAATCTCTCCAGAACTGACACAAATTCTCTCAAACTCTGCAGAATTAGCTTGCCCACACATACTTAGACATGCATGCAGTCGCGTGTGAGCTATCCATTCACATTACAAACACTAACACATATCCAGCACCAGTCAATGGCCTGCTGACACAGATCAATAAGTCATGCTTCAGGCTGTGGATTACATGTTTGACTTACTTACCCACCGAAAGCCTTTTGAACAGAAAACACCACCAACTGACATGCACATCATTAGCTTTTCCATCACATCTCTAACCTTAAAACTTCTACTCTGCTTTTTGTTTTAGCAGAAAATTTGTAAGAGCGTTACAGACAGCGTGACACAACAGTTAATGTAGAACATCTCTCTGTGTTGACAAAAGAGCCCTATCT
This sequence comes from Sphaeramia orbicularis, assembly GCF_902148855.1. Taxonomy (NCBI): domain Eukaryota; kingdom Metazoa; phylum Chordata; class Actinopteri; order Kurtiformes; family Apogonidae; genus Sphaeramia; species Sphaeramia orbicularis. The sequence continues at coordinate 36,327,366 of NC_043972.1, read as the reverse complement.
GGCACCCAGGTGTGTTTAGACTGTAAGTACAGCTGGTAGAAAGTCTTCAGCTTTGATGTTGCTGATGCCAGCTTGCTGCTCCATCTTCCTGCTGTCTGCCTGACTGACTGGTGATGAGTTCATACGGAGAGGGATGTGTGGGTCCAATACCCCCCAGTTACAGCTCACAGTTTAACTTCACCCATGAAACATTCATATCTGTTTGCAATTGAGCTGCTGCAGACTCTCTGGATATACTTTATTCATGTAGCTAGCAGCAGCTGTGTGCCAGTGCTGAAAAATAGATGAGACATTTGGAGAGACCTTCCTCTGAATCAGCATTTCCCTGAGGAATGTGGTCCTCTAGTCATCGTGAGACAAGGCAAGGACAGCGAAGTAAGGCTTTTCTCAGGGTGTCATCGTCTCTTTCACACACACACACACACACACACACACACACACACACACACACACACACACACACACACACACACACACCCTTATATTGTTTCTAATGCACCTTCACATGTATTACATCAGTTCATCAGGGTCTCCACAGCAGCTCACAGGAGCACTGTGTTGAATTTGGATGCAGCAGATCTTTGTTCTGCTGCGATGTCTGGATGCTGACAGGTCCCTCCCCGGTGGGCCAGTGCAGACTGATGGGTATGCTAGAGGCACTTCCTCCTCAAAGGTGTTTTGTGCAAAATGTTTTGACTGAAAGACAAGAGGATAGCAGTGTACTTCCAAACACATGGCATCCTCGTCTAGTCAACCAGCAGATTACCCAAGGCCACCAGACTGAAGAGTTAGGCTGACAGGGATACATTTTTAATTTTGTCTGATCCAGTCACCTTAACACTAAAAAATATAAGGTGAGTTTTAGTCCAACAGCCCAATTCAAGGTGATTTTAGCAAAACAAATAAAGTACTCAAAACTGCTTCCCCGGTGTTCTGCTGCTATGTTTTTATCCTTAATTGTTTGCAAAATAACCAGTGAAAAACAAATATTTATTATTCCAGAAACTTTAGCACTTAGAACTCATGAAAGTAGGCTGGTGAACCTCTGTGTAATTCATGTGAAGCGTGTCATAGCTAGACTCTGGAAAAATGTTTATTGTCCATTGTTGAATTCATGGACCGTGGAACTCTCATCCTGCATAGCTATTGAAAGGCACACATATACAATTAAATGGAAAACTCATATCGTCCACAAGATATGGAATTCTTTTCTCCAATTTTTAGAATCAAGGCCAGATATCTCTTCATCATAACTTTAAAAGTGAGACCATACCCCAACTTTTAAAAAAAATATTATTATTTTTAGATGATGTTTGGTTATGTATCAGACATACAATCATGAATGTTGACAAGTATTCCAGTAGTTATATTGTCTGTCAATTTTTTATTTATTTATTTATTTTCATTGCATTTTCAAAATTCAGAGGTGGTCGGGGGCGGGGTTGTTGTGGTTTTGGCAGATTATGCTCAGGGGAGACCCACACAATGTTACCAAGTCATGTAAGAAAAGATATGCAACGTCTTAAACATTCAACAAAGACGTGTTAAAACAAACAAATAAATATCTAAAGCCAATCTCAGAAACATTTATTCTATATTACTAATAATCTATATAATCTGAAATTTTGCATAGCTTTACTTTTTTTTTTATCATGGTTATGGTCAAATTAGGCAAAAAGTTATGCTGGAATTAATTTGGAATTTTTAATTACATTAATGTACAGTACTTTGTCATTTGTGTTGTGCTTAGATATCATGGAAATGATTATTCTGAAATATATGTTTTCAGCTCAAACTAGCATCTCCTTCTGCTCAGTGGTACTGAATCTAAAATGTCACCAGACTGAAGCACACTACAGACTTTTGCAATCATGCAGCTGCAAAGGTTGATTTGAATGTGATTGGATCAATTGTGCAGTTGTAGCTCAAATTAAACTGTTTTAGAGGTTCAGAGGAGAAAATTATTATTCTGATGAGATGTTTGAAGGTTCAGTGTGAGATTTTGATTTTAGATATTTTCACTGATTTCTTAAGCATCCACCTAAAAGAGGAAATACTAAAAACTTTTGAATCAAAGGCAAAGATTTAATTTACATCCCAGTTAATTTTCATAAGAACATTAAAGATTAAAATCAAATAGACTATTAGACTACCAGTGAAAAGGCAAACAGCACCAGAGGACTTAAGATAACTAGAGGCAAACCATTGGAGAGTAGGTCACTTTACTGTAGTCTGAGAAGGGAGAACATAAAATATAAGCACCTGAATCATACACGTCATCTGAACAGGATCCTCAGTTTTATCTTTATTTGCCTGATTGGAGGTATTTGTTTATTTCTGTAAGTGAGAAAACACATGGACATCATAAAACACTCACGTGTTCAGTTCAGTGTTAAGTACAACAGAAAACACTGCAGGTTTTCTCTGTCATCCATGGACTTTTTAAATAAGTTCTTCTTCTGCATGCCACACGGTGGCAGCAAAACATCAGTAAACTAAATGTGTACTGACACTGCAGCTACTAATAACTGTTTAAGAGACACCAAACATGATTTTTTTCCCAACTTGTTTTGCAAACTGTTTTGATTTACTTCTATGACAATGCTCTTTTCATGCATTTTACTCATAATTAGCCTATGTGTTCCAACACAGTGATATGTTTTATAGGAATGACTGTAGGATTTTTAATGGAGTGGAATAAGGAGGTCTAATGACCATTTGGGTGGTGGAGGGGGACTGGGAAATCACCAAATTCTATCATACATATATTATCAATACACTAAAAATGCTTTCTCTAAACTTAGGCTCGGGTTCAAAACTTAATCACAGATTATTTTTTTATTGAGTTACCAAATGAGTGAAGTGCATAAAATTATGTGGATTATTTTTCCAAATTCAGTTGCTGGAATGTAACTCAGTGTGTTTACTCAGGTCTTAGTGTAAGTGTTAATCTGATGTACTTATTGATACCAAATCAAAAGTATTTTCATTCTATTCTGTCCTGTTCTACTGTTCTTCTGTTGAGGCTCAGTGGAATCAGTTTGAATGGGATTAATGTCAGACTGGTCTATCAGAGCAAATCAACATTTCCTTTCAGTTGGATGTGTGATTCTCAGGCTACTACCCAGTAGTTTACTCTTTATCTGAAACTGATATCACACTGACGAACTACAACTGTAAACTTATACACTGGTAATCAAAATAATAATATAATATTATATACTTATGAAAGACTTTGAAAAGACTCAGTCTGCAGAATGAATGAGCCATACTTTTACTTTTGGTACTTCAAAGTACATTTTGCTGAAAATGTATATTCTTTTTCTCAACTAATATGTTACATTTACACACGTTGGTGTACGAGTATTTCTACGCTGTGGTGTTTGTACATTTGATGAATTCTTTACTCACTGATCTGATGGCTCAGTGCACAAATAGACTTTTTGCATAAATGCGATTTGTTTGCTAATAAAAGTCTAAAATTGTTTGGGAAGAAATCACCACCCTCAAAACAAGGACTGTGAAGTCAGCATCTTTTTATTCAAACAGTACACAGAATCTCACATATTGTGGGAGATCCTGAATAGAGAAATACACCAGTATTTAAGGACAATACATGTTATATCCCTTGTGTGTATATTTTGTGCTTGGCAACTGCCAAGTTATCTGCCATCTGAGGTAGGAGAGACTCATGGTTGAAACTTCACCTCATCATAAAACTGGGTTTAGCTGGGTGCAACTGGATGTATGTTATTCTAATAAACACTGACCTTCAGATTCCTGTGAAACAAAGTGCACAATCATCAAGGCTACCTGGGTGCAGCACTCAGTATTTTTCCATCATTTCCCTCCTGTTTATGGTATTTAGTCATAAATGAATAAAATGGAATAATGAAAAATGAAGAATTGAAGACTGAATACATGTGTGAACAAATGTATGTACAAATGAGTAAGCTACAACATTTCCATCAATTCATCAGTTAATTCCATTTCTCTCTATTTTAAATATTAACTTCATTTAGACTCCTTTTTTTTGGAAGCTTACTTTATGTAGCGCCGTCATAACTAGCCTCAGAGCTTTATAACAGAAAATGACACATTCAGAATGATACATTTTTGTTTTATTTTTGCGTTTTTTTATAATGCCTCTGTATTCACATCTACTCACGGGTACAGATAAAGTTACCTTGACCTTGATTTGGTGCAAATATATTGTGTAGCAGGACAACAATCCCAATCAAACAGCCATAAAGTCAAGAACTATTGTCTGTCACAAGAACAACAAAGGATCCTGTAACAGATGGTACGGCTACCATAGAGTCCTACTCTCAAAATCACAGTTAGTCCAGGACCACCTGAAGACATCGAAGGCACTGAAACACCTTGAAGCTGTAGGAGGACAGTGACAAGAACAGACCATGGTTCTTCTCCTCCACCTTGTCTGACCTGTCTTCTACTTGTTCCACTGTTTATCTTTTTCTGTGACTTCCTGGCCACAGATTCAACCTGTACAAACAGGGGTGCTGTCGTATCTGTGAAACTGTGTAATACGATTAACAAGCCAACCGCAGAGGATGGCAAGAAGAAAACCACACTACTATCTGAGATGCACCAGCAGGATTCGCTACACAGCTTTTATCTTGATTTGTTATTTAATCTACATCTTAGAGGAATCACAGATCATTTTGTGAAATTAAATGACTGACTACATTAACATTAATGTTGCTAGACTAAGCTGAGTTTAGCAAGCAGTCTGCTTATAGGGATTCTTTAGTATCTGCAAAGGAATGATTTATTTGTGTAGAACCAAGGGCTGAAGAACACAAGGTAACACAGAATTCCTGACCTGCTGCTACACATGTCCAAGTGCAGTAAGTTGGACTCAGCACATCATTTGTTGAGGCAATGATGCAGATTATAATGCCAGCAATCTGTCATGTTACTGTGGAAAGTGTTAAAATGTTTTAGCTCATTCTGATACAATTGTAGAACAAATTATACTATAGTTAATTAGTTTATTGTCCCTATTGGGAGATTAATTTTCACAGATTCTGTACACACAGGTATGAAATGCTTCACATACATTGGAACATAACAGAGAACACACAGCATTCACTTCTACAATGACAAATCAACAGATCACAATTTCACTTTGGGGTGTTACATCGCAATAGATTTCCAACGTGATGCAACATGTAGTGACATCTCATGACAATCAGGTGATATCATACCTACTGATTTAGTACTTTAATGGCTAAAAGTATGAGACTGTTTAAAAAAAAAAAACTTGGTCTGTTTTTTCTAAAATTTCTGTATCTACATCCAGAGAGCAGTAAGAGTAAAGAGTAAAGTACCAGTGTAGTGGGTGAGTGCGATGTTGTATTGTTGTATTTGTGATGTGTGTGATGGCTTTGGCCAGACTATGGTGAGTTGTTACAGTATAAACCCCAGTAAATCTTCATATCTTGCTGCTGAGTCACCTAAAATCCAGGGGAACTTCCTGAATGCCGTTATATGAAATCTGCCCCCTTCCTGCTCAATACCCAGTTGATCTGCTCAGTTGTTTCCTTTGACCCTGTCTCCTAGATGTGCTATACCCATCAATTTGTCTCCCTTCTCCCTGTATCTCCAGATCTTCACAGCTCTGCTTGTACAAGAGATTTTCTCAGATTCGCTATCTCCCTCCAGTAATTAGCAATAATCTTGTTTGAAAGCTGTCAGTGTAAACCAAGATTGCATTGCTAGTGAAATCCTATATATGCAGCCAATCTTCTGAAGCTGCCTGTCAGAGCTCAACAAATCTAGCATATCAAATGAGCAATCAACAGAAAGCCTAGAAAAAGGATTTTCATCAAAGACACATATGAATGTGGATCATTGGCATTAACTAGACGAAGGTTTCATGGATACGGATAACTAACACATTTTGTTTTCTGTTTGTGTGACATTTTTTTCCTGTCTTTCAGTCAAAGTTTTGAGTCCAGAAGAAAATGGGGTCTAAGGCTGAGGTTGCTGAGGTTGACATTTGACAGTTCACATGAGTAAAGGTAAAGTGGCTGCCAAAAAGGAACTCTGCATGGTGGTGGAAGACCCTTTGCTGCCACACAGGATGGTATGAAACATAAGAGACTTTGGAAGAAAACCAAGGAGTATATGCAAAGGGGCAAACACAGCAGTAAAAACTGTAAATCCATCTAACATGTTAACATGTGAATGTTTATGTGTGTTGATTTTGTGTGTGTGCTGTAAATACATTAAGCCAGATAAGTAATGCAGTTTTCAATGTTCGATGCAAAGCAAAGAGAAGAAAACCCAATGGCCATCATTTCAACATACTAAACAGTGATGATTTGGTGATTATCTCCAAAGAGATTCTGAATTGAGTCTTCTGACAGAAGAGGCAGATCTTTTGGTTATCTTCTCTGACAATCCCTTTCACTTCTATGTGGGGAACAAAAGAACAAATACTGAGGTGCACACAAAACCAGGTGAGGACAACACACGGAAGTTTGCTCTAGAGTCAGCAGGTGAGTAATCTAGACCATATCATCATCTTTATCTGTTGAGTAGGGCTGAGCTTCACAGGCAAAAATGTTTAGATTATAGTTTATTTTGATTATTGCTTTATCCCCCAGCCCAGCTTTGAGCTTTACATCGTACCTTAGTTTGTGATATTGCTATTTCACATTGCATATTTTCTTCATTTTTATGTGTTAGTGCATATGTGGTGTCCCATCTGAGTTCAGAGGTGTAAGGGTTCTGGCTGTTTGGACTCGGGGACAATTTTCCAACTCATGACCCAGAGATTGTCATAGAGGAAAGACAAATGATTATTTCTTCTGTGCATTTATTCCGTCTGTCTTGGACATTATAGATGCTGCAATTGTCATTCCAAATGAAACCTGAAAGTTTGTTTAGTTAAAAATTCAGGAGGCCCATGTCACAAAATAGCATGGAGACCCATTCAATGGAAGGCCAAACTGAAACCCTTCAGAAGGACTGACCTCTGAGATCTCTAATCTGATCAGTCAGGCACTTGGGTCCACAGTGTTATTCTTGGATCAAACATCTGTTGATCCATCTAGTATTATACTCCATGTTACCACAAGAAGGCGCTGTGGCTGGGGAGGGGGAGCGTGTAGACCATATGCACTTCATTAACAATATTAGTGCTGTCCTTGAAACTTATTTTGAGATTCCTTTTGACTCAAACTATTACAAAAATGTTTTATACAGCATCTCCTTCTGCTCAGTGGTACTGAATCTAAAATGTCATCATACTGGAGAACACTGCAGCTGTTTGTAATTACGTAATTGCAAAGGTTGACACAGATGGTCACAACAAGGACCTTATGGGTCACCATATGCTATTTTCAGTGTGAAGGTTCAATGCTGCATGTCTAATGTTCTATACTAGAACATGTCCTGCTCCCACTGTTATCTTATTTTACCTGTATATCCGCCATAGTTCACCCTGACACGCCAGGGGGCCACCCCAGGATTCCCACACAAAACAACAAAATGGTGTTGGTCTCTCCAGCACCCATCGGCTAACTTCACTGGGCAAGTTCAGAAACTAATGACACAGCACAAACTAAAACTAGGTTTTGGGATGAGCTTTCATCATTATGTTACAACTGATTCAAGAGCTCAACACAATAAGGGACACAGGCCCATAAGTAGCAGTGAATTAAATGAAGTTCATCAAAATAAAAGGAACATTAACCTAACCCAACAAAGACAAACTGCTGGATTCAAGCACCAACAGGTGCTGCTGGAGGTAGCTGCCACTGGGGCTGGAGGAGAGAGACTGTGTGAGACAAAGAGTCTTCTTAAAAAACCTCTACCATCAGACTGGTACAGGTGAACAGACAGGAGCCAACCAGGAAACAGCTCAAATGAAGATGGATGTAACACACTGTGATTACCATTCAATTAACTGCACATTCGTAGCTCAGATTAAACTGTTTTAGAACTTCAAGGGAGAAAATTATTACTCTGATGAGCTTTTCCCACTTTCACTGCAAGGTTTTGATTTTGATTTTCACTGCTTTTTTTAGGGTTAGGGTTAGAGTTAGGATTAGTCAATATGGTTCAGTCAATAGTGAAAACTCTTGACTCAAAGACAAATATTTAATTTACATCCCAGTTAATTTTCACAAGAACATTAAAGATTAAAATTAAACAGACTACAAGACTACCAGTGAAAAGGCAAACAGTACCAGAGGATTTAAGATCACAGGAGGTAAACCATTGGAGAGTAGTTCATTTTTACTGTAGTCTGAGTAGAGAGAACATAAAATATCTATAAGCACCTGAATCATACACATCATCTAGATAGGATTCTCAATTTTATCAGGAAGACTCAATATTTTTTTTTTTTTATCATTCTAACTGTTGACCTCCTTGTAGGTAGTTATTTATTTCTCTAAGTTACAAAACACATGGAAAAATGTGAAGCACTGAGGCGATCAGTTCAGTGTTAAACACAACAGAATACACTGCAGATTTTTTCAGTCATCCATGGACTGTTTTTAAGCAATTCTTCTTTTTAACCACACGATGGCAGCAAAACACTACTAAACTAAGTGTGTACAGGTACTGCAGCTACTTAAAATTGCAGAAGAAACCTGCTGTTTCCCCCCCCCCCAATTTGTGTTGCAATTTGTTTAGGTTTATTTTTGGTGACTGAAGGGTTTTTTAATGGGGTGGAACAAGGAGGTCATAAATACAACATATAAAATGCACTAAACCTGCTGTTTCCAAACGTAGGCTCAGGACTAACATTTAATCACAGAATATTTTGTACTTTTGTCAACTAATATGTTAAAGTCAAGATTCTTGCATGTAATGGTGTGTTTCTACACTGTGGTATTTGTACATTTAATGAGGTTCTTTACTGAGTTATCTGATGGATGAAAAAACAGACTTTTTTGGATACATGTGATTTATTTGCCAATAAAAGCTGTTTTTATTTATATGTCTTTTTTTTTTCTTTAGTATTTATTATATGGTTATAGTTGTTCTTCAGAAACACATGGGGGAAAAAAATCTATGTGTCACTGCCAAAACTTGTATCCATGACTGTATATCTGAATGTGAGGCAACTTGAATTAAGTCACTTTTTTCAATTTATTGCACTGATGAAAGACTTGATGTTGACAGGACAAGTCATCCCAGAAACATAGTGAGAAGTCATGTTACTTCATTAAAAGACAGTATCCTAATTATTATCCCTATAAAATGTCCCTGTCAGTGTTTTACTGTTATATCTGATGTTTTAGATTAATTTTACTGGTGCATTAATATGTTGTTTGATTTGACTTTGAGTAAACCTGGTCCATAACAACTTAAAACACAGCACTTACTGTACATATCTGTGCATAAAACTAACAGGAAATAAATTATCATTTTTCAGGTCGATGGGATGTTTTAATTTCAGACTTCTAGTTTCCATTGTAACCCCACCACCCAAAGGGGAGGCAAGGGGTATTGTTTTTGGTTCAATTTGTTTGTTTGTTAACAGTATAGCAGCAAAACTATTGGTTGAATTCATACCAAATTTGGGTTTATAGATTGCCAGTGACCCAGAATAGATCTGATTACATTTTGGGAAAAGAAGGTCAAAGTTCAATTTTTTAATGAATTTTTTAAAAAAAAAAATTTTTCTCCCACTTACTTATAACGGACAAAATTTGATCGATATGCTGACATCAGCACATGCATATACATGATGACATCAGCTGGATCAATGCCAAAATTAGCTACAATACATGCAAGGGGCAGGATTTGTTGTGCCTGGCACCAATTGTTACCAGTTAAGAAGATTTGCAATTTTAGGTTAGCTGTTAAAGACCTAAAACTATTTTTTGTGGCAATTTCCACATGAATTTTTCTCCATATTTATCTCAAATGATTTATTACAAAATACTAAAATATTATCCTCTGTATTTTACATTTTTCAGTGGAAATCAGGTATTTTCCTATATTTAACTAACTGAAATCTCGGAGTAAAATCAAAGGTTATTATATCAAAACAGAGAGAAGTGAAGAAAATGTCACTTTTTCTGCAAAATATGTCATTAACCTAACATAAGAACATGCATCTGCAACCACTGTCAGTTGTCAAACTCCATGGGTTTCACTGGTGAATCAATGTTATAGAAGATGACGGTGTTTCCACGTTCAGTACGGAGCCTCTGCATGTTCACATGGGTCAGATTTAAAACTGAGAAACTTCATTTTACCAGAATTATTTCAATGTATTGACAGGATTAGTGGTTAAAAAGTCATTAAGCATTCTAGGTAGATGCTTTCAGTCTTTGAAGGTTAAGACTTGAGACTGAACTTGTTAAAATCCTCCTCTCTGTTACTATTTGACTTAGAAGACGAAGATGTGTGCAGTGTTTTATGCAGACTGTATATACTATATTCTGTTCATACGTTTTTTATTTGATGATAAAAACAAGCATGATTCACAGTTTCAGTGGGAGGCATCTAATCTGCCACTTTTTAATACAGTTCAAACAGCTACAATATCAACCAGTGGTAAAATTAGTCCATATACAAGTCAAAGCAAAATGTCCTTCAAGTTGTTTGTTGCTCAGTGTGTCATATTTGACTGTAGCGCTGTTTCATACTGCAGTACTCAAACGCTGATGAACAAACAAGAGCTGATGCAGCTGAGAGAGGAGAACAAAAATGTGAAAAAGAAGATGAGCTCCTAAAGGGGAAAGAGATTTGATGTTACTCCCCACCACATAAACTGTAAAGTTCAAAGAGATGATGGAATAAAAGCGAAGGGTGAGTGTGTGTGGAAAAAAAAAGAGGTGTGGTTTTCTCATCACCAGCAAACAGCAGTTGTTTAATATCTTCAGGCCCTTTTCGTCTCAGGAGGGATTTCCTTGTGCATGCAGTACTTTGAAGACTTGTGAGATGTATTTCTTGGCGTGTGCAGTCCACATATTCTTTTAATACTTGGAAGCTATCATGAATATTTTTATAAAACTGACCTATTTTAATCTATAACACTACTCTTTTATCAGATCTCGCCATTATACTGATATCTTTACATGAATCCACTACAATATAAGTTTAATACGTTATCAAAATCCCGTATCAGGTCTGAGTAATGGGTATATTTGCTTGCTTTTATATATCTTGTTTCAGTGTCTCTGTGCAAAGTGGACACTTTAATGTGGCGTCGGACTAATATGGCATCGCTTTTTTATTGCTTTCTTGTTCTCCACTCTCCTGCTCTGCTTCATTACGGTGTTCCCATCAGTAAGTAGAAGGTGAGGGCTACTATGAGCAGTAAGCAGAGGGGAGAGTTAAAGGTCTGGTAAGCTGTGGAAGGCATAAAGATGTCCTCGTACTTGTAAATACTGATCATGCGGTCACTGACGGGCGGACTGTCAATGTCATGCCTCGTGATTGAACCTGTTGAAAAAGACAGACACTTTACAACACAATAAAGACGATAAAAACCAAACATGAGCAGTTGGATATGATACTAGGATGTGCACCTTGTATGGCAGGCCCCCATGCAAACAGGTAATACCACGACAGGTGTAAATCCACCAGTGTCTCCTCTCTGGGTACGTATAAGGGCCGCTTGAAACGGCAAGTCACCCGGTTGTTCTCAAATATGCCTTCTTCGTCACGAGCCGGGTTCCGTTTGATCTCCTTCGCCCATTGGCCAACATTGTAGAAGTGATGGATCCGCACACGCCCGTTATCGTCATGGACACAGCCCATGACGTCATCTCCTCCCTGAGAGAAAAAGAAATGGACAAGAGTTAAACAGGACTACCCTAAATCCATAACTTTTGTCTGATCTGCTTAAATACTCAAGTACATTCTGATCCAATACTGTATTGACACTCATTGCTCTACAAGTATTGTTCATTTTATCTGCTTGCACTAAAATCTGCATTGATTTTGCACATTCATATTACACTTTTTGCACATATTCTTATAGTTTAGATACTATAAATACTATATTATTCCATGCCCAAAGTTGATTCTACTACCGTATATTTCTATTACAATGTCCTAGAAGCAATGTCACATTGCAGTTTTAGTTAGATTCACTCTGCCTTTCAGTGCCTCGTATTTGTGACACATGCAATGAAATGTAATGTAATCTAAACTTTCACAGAGTAAACAACTTTACTGTTACATATTGTGTAAAAATGTGGATAAATAGACAACTAATAGTAAATGTGTAAATGTGACAATATTATGTTTGTGCACTGGTTTGTTTCATTCATATTTGAGAGTAAACATATTTTTTGCCCTTTCATTGATTGCAAACATTTTAATAAATAACTATGACGATATGAAGAATATAACTTTTCATAAACCGGACAATGTGTCTTATTATAATAAGTTATGACATCAGAGTGGACATGACTGATGATCACAAAGTATCTTTCATCTTCAGATTGTTTCATTTATTTGATTTTAAGTCCCCTCGAAAAAGGGATAATATCGAAAGTGATGAAATAAAATATTTATCCCATCAATTATCATGTTACCAAGATAAAGAAACTGGAAAACTGTAATCACCAGGAATGCCCCACTATTCATTATATAAAAAATATCTCATATTTTGTGTGTTTTATTTTTTATGAATAACAACAGTAACAGCATGTATTCAAACTGGCACTTAAAGGGTTCAAATCCTGAAAACTATTGAATGTTTGGTAGTTTTGAGAAGAGATTATGTGGTTTAACAGATTTATGCAGAAAATAGAAATAGCAAAAAAAATCTCGATATAAAAATGTTATAGCAGAGTCCATATTTGGCTTGGGGGGCCTCAGAGGATGCAAAAAGTGTCAGTAGTGTATAATAGACTTGTAAGAGTAAATTACATTATATTCACTAAATATGTAGAAAAAATAAATAAATAAAAATGTAATTCCACAAGATGTAACACAGCCTTTTTAATCACCAAACCAAAAACAAAAATGACAAAAAAATGCACAAAAATGGCCTGAGGGGTTCCTAACGGTTTAAGTCAGTTTATTTTATGTTTAACAGGTAGGTGATTAATTGCATTATAAGAACTAGAATTATTCTTGAAGTCTTCCTGTTTGACTATGCTTTATTACATGGGTATATTACTTTGTTGTATTTAGGATTTCATCTTAATGTCAAAGTTTAAATAAAGTTTGAATGCATTACATGCAGATCACCTTAGGGTAACACTGATGCAAATTAGAGCTATATGTAGTTATATGTTCTGTTAAAATTTTTAAAAATGGTCTAAAATTATCATTGGAGTATTGAGACTGAAGAATTCTGAAGATGTCAGTGCACTCAGAGATTTAATTTATTCAGAGCCACATGCTAACATCATCCTGTCACTCTGAATATATTTGACCACTAGAGGGAGTAGTGAGTCTTGTATGGTCAAATTAACGATGAGAACCAGTGAGAAACAACTTTCTGTCAAAGAAAGTAACAAAGTGATAAAAATATAAGAAACTATAGGTTACTATAGGTACCTTTTTTAGTCAATCCAACCTCGATCTTTAGTGCAACTACTGACAACACAAACATGGCAAATAGAGGTGATTTGTGGTTTTACTGTGACTGTTTTGTGTCTAAAAACAGAGCTAAGCTAAAAGAGCTATGTAAACTATCAGCCAACACAGCACATGAAAACTATTAGACATAGTGTGATTTTGACCAACTGAAGTTATGTTTAATGGAGAAAACTTGATGATACCATGATACAGATGTGTGTAAATGACAAGCTTTATATTTTATTCAGTGTGTGACACAGTCTGTGGAGATGTAGCCTTAATTTGCTGGTGGTTTTGGTAACTATGAGGTCTGGTATATGTGGACAGTCTGGAATATTACGCAATGCTGACATATGTTTATTAATGGACTGAATATTCAAATTTATATTTACTAATACAATGAAAGAAAGAAAACAACAGAGTACAAGCACGATCTTATATGTACCACTGTTACCATCTGAATGTCTTAACTGACTGTTACTGTGAGTGTTTGGCTTCTCACCATTTTCTTGTCAGAGGAGAACCCTACAGCCACCCAGCCATCTGTGTCTGCACTCATCTCATACTCCACATCTGTCCCGATGCGACGATAACTTAGAAAGTAGTCACACGTCTCTGCGTCACAGCCTGGCTTTCCATACCTGAAACAGGGAAAATATGAGGAGAAATAACATGAGATGTTCAGTGGTGCTTGTTATTGACTGTACGGCCATAATGAAGCTACTTTAACCCTTTAAGACCCTGTGCTACTTATATGGCAGGTCTCAAATGTATTTGTCTCTCTTTTTAACCTTTCATATGTGATTTATCACCATTTATTATAATATTATTCACTGTATCTTGGAGGGTTTTTTTCAGTGAAAATCATATATTTTTCTATATCAAATTTACTGATCATGTAGATGTTCATTAAAGCTCAGATTAAAGTTGAGGGATATCATATCAAGAACAGAGAAAATTGAAGAAAAAGTGACTTTTTCAGTAAAATATATCAATAACTAGCGGTGTCAAAAGTATTCACATTCATTAGGTAGAAGTATACTAGGGTTTGAAAAGACTTCTGTAAAAGTTGAAGTATCAACTCAAGCTTTTTACTCAAGTAAAAGTGTAAAAGTACTGGTTTCAAAACTACTTAAAGTATAAAAGTAAATGTAAAGGGGGAAAATGCCATTAGGACAAAGGCTTAGGCCACGCCACAGCCCTATTGTGCACTGCCTATGTCAGGGGTGGGCAACTCCGGTCCTCAAGGGCCGGTATCTTGCGTGTTTTAGATATATCCCTCTTCCATCACACCTGGAAGCCATTACATCATTATCAGGCTTCTGCAGAGCTTGATGATGAGCTGATCATTAATTGAACCAGGTATGCTGGAAGAGGGAAATATCCAAAACATGCAAGATAGGGGTACTCGAGGACCGGTGTTGCCCACACCGACCTATGTCCTTGCTGGAGTGTGATGTGATTTGTGTCATGTGCAGGTGCGATGGATCACATACAAACCAATAGGGTGTTGGAAGGGTATATGTTTATACTTCCCATCCAACCACAATCAAATTCACTTGATCCGGATGGTGCCATTTATCTGGATAGTTTTTTTTTTTTTATTTGAAAGATGACAAGCTGGAATGAAAACAAGCCGAAATGAAATAGGAGTAACGAGGCTATTTTTAAAATGTAGAGATGGCGTAGAAAGTACAGATAACTATGTGAAAATGTAAGGAGTAGAGCTAAAAAGTAATCTGAAAAATAATTACTCCAGTAAAGTCTAGATAACCAGAATTTGTACTTAAGGTAATGAAGGTAACCTCTGTCAATAACTGAACAAAAACCAAGTGTCCATCCACTGTCACTGATCCAACTCCATGGGTTTGACTGGTGAACCAATGTTGTAGAAGATGACAGTATTTCCACATTCACTACGGAGCCTCTGAACATCCAAATGGGTCATATCTGATGACCATGAAAAGATGACAAACTGTATTTTAAACCAATTATTTACATGTGTTAATAGGATTAGTGGATCAACAGGGATTGAACAGTTTGGATCAGGTGTAGAGCTGGGTGGATGTTTGGGTCTTTATGGGTTAAAGAACGGATAGTGAAGTGTCCCTGAATTCAGCTCAAGCATCTGGGATGAAGGAGCCTCAGGGAATACAGCTCTGTTTGCAGAAAGTGGAAGTCCTTCTCTGACCTGATGCAGCCTTTGGTTATCCCACAGTCGCTGACTTTTATCTTGGCGAAGGGATCCACTGGTGGGGCTGTGGGGAATGGATAGCCTGAAAAATAAAAGATGCACACTGTGTTAGTTCCGGTGAAGGCAGCTGACTGTCTGTAGTGACTGCGGTGAAAGGGCCCACTACAGGGCGGCCATCTGCACAGAGTGACGGGGAGGAGGAGGAGGGTGTGGACGGCCACCACAGGGAGCTGTCCTGGGTGCTGAAAGGCCCCACGCACAGGACACAGGACACAGGTTGAACGCAAACAAAACAAAACAGCAGGCATGTTCAGCTTCCGCTCTGCTTCTGTTCCTGTTTATTTTTTGTTCTACATATGCATGTATTTGTTTACTGCGCACTACATGTAAACAAAACCACCAGCTGTGAAACTTCAGTCCACTCACCGTCATCAGACAGATATCTGGACTCCAGGAACTCGGACGCAAAGGTGCTGTAGGAGTCTTTATGGGGCTCCTGGTGTCCCGGATCTCCGTGCTCTCCGTGGCCGGCCCGGAGTGCTCCCTCATCGGTGGGGCTCGGTGCGACCCCCAGCCATCCACTGTGCACCAGCAGCACCCACAGCTGCACCGACGCCCGCACGAAAAACATGACCGATAACGCAACAAGCAACGATGAACACGACTAAAGCGACCTGGAAATAAATAGCATCCTTATTTTAGGGTGAATCTCGGTGTCTCCGCAGGTATCCATGTCTGTAGAATCATCTCCGCATCCTAATTGCCTGTTTATTCGCTCGGATCGAGAGGATACGGGGGGGGGATCCGAGTGGAACACCGTGGGATTATCAACCTAATCCAATTCTAAATCACCCACAGTCGTAATCTATACACCTAATTCACATGCAGACCCATAATCCTCTTTGAACCAGGACTCTACATGAGGCCTGCTTTTCCTTCTATATTATTTCAGTCGGAGTTTTGGTCAGATGAATGGTTTCGTCCAGCCTCCCTCTCCTCTTCCTCCGCACTAACCACCAATGAGGAGCCGCGACGTGCTCATATTAGGTCGATCAACTGGGAATCCACACACCGTACGTTCTATTTCCTTTTAGAGGCTTCTGAAACAGTTGACACACAGCTTCGTGTAGATTTCTGCCTTATGCTTCTACAGTAAAGGCACAAATGCCGCACAGATAAATAAGTAAAACATACAAATAGGACAAGTGGATAAAAATATTAATATAGTGTACCTATAGTCTTTTTTTTAATTCTTTCTGAACTGTTTCTATAATAATCTGCAAAAGTCTTATGGAAATATGTGCACTGAATTGAAACACATACAAAATACTAGAATTAAACAGTTTCTGCAGGTACAGTCACTGTTATTGTGATTTACCATTTGGATTCAGTAAATGTCCAACTCTTTAGTGTTGACTGTCTGGATGTTTTCTGAAATTATCTTGTGTTATACGTCACACTTTCAGAATGTTCCAGTGATTTTCAAGGTCTTTCATCCTTCTGCAATATACAGATTTTTTTTTCTTTTTTTAATCCAAAATAGGCTACATGATCACACATATACATTTCCCAGTCTTTGTGGTCATGTATGTACAGCTGTAATATACAGGAAACATGTAAATAGTATTAAAAACAAAAAAGTGCTTCAGAAAAAATGAAAGCCTCTGGGACATTATGAAGGTGTGTATCATAATACAAGATTATTTAATAAAACATCCAGACAGCTGGCATGAGAGTTGACAATTTACTGAATCCAAATCACACCAATAACAACTTTACCTGCAAAAGCTGATGAGTTGTGATTTTTTTTCTTATATCGTTTTCGTATATGCTTGTTTCAAAACTGTGCACATATTTCCTGCATACTGTTTGTTAGAAATAAAGACACTTCAAAACCCTTCATAAATAGCAAAGATACAGGCATAACAATAATAATAATACTAATAATACTAATACTAATACTAATAATAATAATAATAATAATAATAATAATACATTTTATTTGTATTGTATGTACATATTTATTTGTAACGCACTTTACTTTTGACATCAAATCTTAAAGTGCACAACACATCAAGAGAACATGCAGATCATTTGTAATTTTTTAATTGCAGAATTAGAACATTTCTCCAAGCTAAAAACACCTACAAGAAGGTGGGATTTTATTGCTGATTGTATCCTTTTGTTTACATGTAAATTTTAAGTAAAAATCTACAGTTTCTTTAATAAACTGGCACATGTATCCTCTAAGATGTTGTTGTAGAGCTGTTTTTACTGGAAAAACACCCAACTGGAACATACAAACTTCCACACTATTTTGAATATTTTAGTTTTAGCTTTTCAGTAATAAAGCACACACTGAATAACATACACGGCTAACAAAAGACATTAGATGAACATGGATGGAAGACTGCCAAATTATGCAAATTATCAACATTTTCCTGCATTCTACAACAACACAGAGTTCACATATAAAGGAAAAGCAATCAGGTGAATAACACAAAACAACACACAACTCATAAACTGCAGTTCCACGGTCTCATTAAGCAATGCATTAAAGGTTTCCATGACTTGTGCTAATGGTTTTGATGATTTTTAAACTGTTCCATTTCAGCAGAAAAAACATGCCATAAAGCCACCTCGAAGTCCCACACAATAACATTTTGTTCAACCCCTTTTAGCTTTGATTATGGCTCACATTTGCTGTGGTCCTGTTTCAATCAGCTTATGCAATGTCACAACATTTGATTTGATTATTTAATGTTGCTGAACCTAGACCTGACCAACTGAACCAACCCCAGATCATAACACCGCCCCCTCAGGCTTGCACTGCGGGCACTATGCATGATGGGTAATCACTTCATCTGCCTCTCTCCTCATCCTGACACATCCATCTCTTTGGAACAGGATCAGTCTGGACTCAGTAGACCACATGACTTTTCCACTGAAGCGCAGTCCAGTCTTTATGCTCTCTGTCAAACTGGTGGTTGCTTAAGAAATGAGAAGCTGCGAATAAGCAGATTTGTCTGCTATTAGGTTATTTTGTTATTACTTTTTTCTCTTTTTACCTTTTTTGTTCAATGAGTACTTTGCTATTTTTTATTACTATTCATATCATTGTGAGTTATGACATTAATATCAAGACTCAGGATGTGACAATAATAATTTTGTTATTATCACTATTGCACCACGGATGCCTATTAATGCCGATTAATGCCTCTGAAATTGAATGTTCAAATGTTCAATGTAACTCAAATCTGCATCAAAAAATGATAAACAAATATGTAAAGAAAAAAAAAAAAAGAGAGAGAGAGAGAGAGAAAGAGATGGTATTTATATAAATATGTACATAACAAAAAAATTTGAATTTAAAAAAAAAAAAAGAAAAAGAAATGAGAAGCTACTCATTGCACCAGTTGGAGCTGAAACATATTAATCAGTGCACTAGTGATCCAGGGAAGGATCTTATGTATTTATTTAGTTAAATCCAAGTGGTGACTATTTTTCCTGGGTTGCGTATTTTGCAATAACAAGATGTGTGTTATTGCAATATGTCATTTAATCCTTTCACAAGGTGATGGAGCCTTTCCCTGCTCACAATACGTGAATTCATTTTCCTAAATAAAATAGAAGAAGAGTGTTGAGAGATGCTGCACTTGGCAAAGTCAGAGCAGTACTAGTTGTAGAAGATGAAATTGAGGTAAAAGGTGCAACAATGTAGAAAACAAAATACATGATGCAACAAGACAAAAGCAATGTATAAGACACTACAAGATGGAAATGGTGTAAAAGATAGATATGAGGTAAATATTAAATGAGGTAAAAACAACGTAAAGGATGGAACAAAACATAAATGATGTAATAAAAAAAAATGCAACAAAAGAAAAACAAGGTGAGATACAGGACACAAATGGTGTCAGAGAGTTAAAAAAATGACATAAAAATAAACTTTAAAAAGAGTGTTTTGATAGTAGAAGAGTCAATAAATAGTTGATCTGTGGTCATTCATGATGCGTATTTTTATGTTCATGTCCCACAGAGATGCATAATAATGTGTATTATTATGCTAGTATGGAGCTGTATTAAATGTGCTGCTACTTTTACTCGTAGCTCATGGTTTAAAATGACAGGTTTGATTCATGACATCCACTTTAGAAGGATTTAATTTAAAAACACTTACCTGACCTTCTCATCTTCTCATTTATAAATTGGTTGTCTTTTCTAGTGGTTGTTGCACAGTCCTGCCACTTGATGGTGACACAAACCCACAGTTTGGAACAGGGATTCTTGGCCTTAAATCTCCAATTTATCTGTCAAAACTAAAGAACAAACTGTAGCACCATTTATCTATGACAGTAGCATGTAAAAACATAGACTTGATTATACAATACGTGTCTTCAAAAATATTTACATTGTGTCAGGTTTATTTTTTAGTCATGAAATAAGAAAAGCAATATAATTATACGGTATATTTGAAATATCTCCAGTCCATCGGTGTAATTACAGCTATGTAAGGGTTTCATCTCTGTAGTTCCAAATGCTTCAGTTTTCTGCTGTAGAAATACTCACTGATCTAGCTACTTAAATGATCAGTGCAGCGTCTCAAGCCTTTCCTGAGTTATTAGTCCAGTGTCCCTGATTTATTAAGGTTCCCTCAGTCACGATGAAAAGTCACACTGTAGCTAAACACACTTCACATGTGCACAGTCCCATCCTATACTAACCTCTGAACAAATATTTGTAATTTCACAGCATCATACATGTTACTGGTTCTGTCAAACTGTTCAAACACATGACCATATGCAATATATTGTGTTATTGTTGTGTCAAATTAAAGCCAGATAGGACCTTCTAATGTGAGTAAAGACAATACAAATGATTCAACCTTTTATCTTATTTTAAGTCTTAAAGACCTAGAACTACAGTGCCAACTTCCAAATGTTTTCTCCAAATTTAACTTTTCCTAAGTGATTTTCCACAGTTTATTACAATATTATTCCCTGAATTTGGCAGTTTAAGTTGAGTATTTTCTTGTAATTTAATTATCTCGTTAAGTAGATGTTCAAAACTGGGGAACCAAAATATATCATCTACATGTCAAATTACATGGGTTTTCTTGGTGAATTAGTGTTCCAAATTTCACTACAGAAGATCCTCTGAACATCCAAATGGGTCATATCTGATGTCACTGAAAAGCTGAGAAATTACATTTTACTTGCATTATTTACACGTATTGATAGGTTTAGTGATTCAGAAGTTATTAAACATTTTAGATCAGTAGATTTTTTTGGTCACCAGAGGCTGTTTAGGTCTTTGAGGGTTAAGTCATGATGTGCTGAAGTACAGGCTTGGTTTAACATAAACAGAAAAAAACCCAAAACATCTGAGTCATTCAGTTCAGCAAAGAAACTACAACAAGGACAGGTAGAAGTAAAATCTGATGAAATCAAAGATTTTATTTGTCCAAAGGATAAAAATTAAGCAATTTTATGTTGTAATGCATTTTATTCATTGTTGCAGGCACATGGTGAATAAACCAAGGCTCAGTTCCAATGTGATCTTGATCACTAAAGCCTCACTCACTTTACTGATGTCAGTTGGTATAAAAGGAATTGGATAATATTTTCCTACATTATCTATAAAAAACATTACCTTGATGAAACCACACATCATTGATGAAAGCTTAAGAATAACTTCATTTATCACTCAGGAAAATTAAAACGATAGGTCACAGCTCAAAATAAAAGACATTGAAATTAAAGTAAGTAATTCATTTGTTGTTCAGCAACAAAAAGCATTCTAGAAGTAAATATTTTTCGGTTTGAGGCTTTGTGATAATCAAATAACCTACTTTTATTCCAGTAAAAATGGACAGAAATGTTTGATGACATGGTGTGTAATCAGATCCTTTCAGTCCTCTGGTTCTAGAAACCAACTAAAATCCTGCTTAATGTTGTGTTCCTTTGAACATTTCATGGAATCAGATTGTCCCATTTTTATCACTTTTAAAGCCTCGGGGTGTCCAATAGTTACCCTGAGTTTAACGTCATAACAGTGAACTGTGGGTAAGTCCCTCAGATAAAGTACGCAGAAGGTGCTGTCTTACAGAAAGTGGCCAAGAAAGGCCCAAAATGTCTGCAGTTCAGTCACACTGGGACAGAACCAAACCCTGGGGACTGAACTAAGAACACACCTCAGCATCTAGGAGTATGTGAGAGCGGACACTGGACTGGGCCTGAAAAAGGCAGGGGCGTCTAGCTGTTCATGTCGGTGTCCTGTAGGTGATGCTGTTGTCACACAATGTGAAACAGGTCAGATACGAAAACAGCGAAGATTGTCAGAGAGATTATAGTGTGATCAGGATCCATAATCTATGTCACACTCATACAAACACAAGCACACACACACGCACACACACACACACACACACACACACACACACACACACACACGGTGTAAAGATGGTTTGTTAACAATTCCATTACACCAAAAGTCCAAAGATATCTGCATGGACTGAGAGAGGTAAGAGAAAAAATTTTACACGTTAAGTAGTAACACTTTTACTCTCTGTATGCATGTTGTGTATTTGTGTTGCCTTTGCCTTTACTTTTGTTTTTTAGATCACCTTGGTCAGTCTCTGGGTCTAAAAGACCCACTTACATATGTAAAACACGCGGGACTGGAGTGTCTGGATGTGAACATACATGTTTCAACATGCATGAGTGTGACCTTTAACCCTTCGTCTCTTTATACCGTCTCTCTGCTGACACATTTCAACCTGATCAATCACTCCTCTTGTTCTCAATCCGCCCAATTATCTCTCGTTTATCCTCCTATTATTTCACCTTCTACCCAAGCTCACTCACTCTCTCTCTCTCCTTCCCAATTACCATGCTGTGTAGGGGGCAATGCTTGCTGGGTAATGAGGGACTCTGGGCGTACCAATCTTATCTTAATAGCCTTAAAGGGCCACTCATTAACACAAACACTCATTCCGTCACACACATACACACACATCTGTCCCTGCACATCATGCCATAGAGAAAGATGGAGAGAATGAGCATGGGACTTGATTGAAGCAGTAGGAGAGAGAGAAAGGAAGAATGAGACAAGAAAGAGGAAGGGGACGGTGGGAGAGAAGCAATGAGGAGGAGCGGGTGAGGCAGGGGTGGGGGTAGGGGGGGTGGGAGTCTGGTAAATGTCAGCAGTGTGTCTCCTGGGCCTGAAAGACGAGTTAGTGACAGGAGAACAATGGCTGCTGGATCCATTCAGAAACACAGCTGCTATGAGTGCATGCCGGGATCTGTCTTCTGCTTTGGCGTCAACCAGTGCTTGTAAAGGCACAGCAAAACACGTAAACACACTAATAGAGAAACTCATGCCCCCACCACACCCAGACACACAAGGTAAGCCCTGGATGTGATGGGGGATCAGCAGCGATGTGCATGGCTTAGGAAGGGCTGTCAGTCAATAACAGCCCCTGCAGAATAGTGACCAAAAGTCTTGCATATTCACAACTATTTCTGCTACAGGCCTCACCTTAAAAACAAAGCTACATATTATGAGTGAGGCAAAATGTTGTAATATTGTGTAGCAGTTCCTCTAGACCTTTTCACAACAGAAAGGCGACAAAAAAAAATTAACTCCGTCTGCATTTTACCACAAAGTGACTACTCTGTGGTAGTGTATCTATGTTTATTTGGTGCTTTAACAATGCCATTCCATTAAAATAGAGTAATGTGTGGTGGATTCATAAAATTAGATGACTACAATAAAGAAACCAGTTGAGATTTGCATTCTTTTTATGAGTAGGTGCTATCTCCAAAGCACAAAACTTCATTGATTTATTGCATTATGGAGAAACAAACTCCACTGGCATGTTAAGGTGTATTAGAAACTGATTATGAACAAATGCAAATTGAGTTTGAACAAAAAATGAGCCCAGCCCCAAAATACCACATGTATCATAAACATTCATTCATTCATTTATTTGTCTCGAGCAGAAGAAAAAAAAAAAAATCTTTTTATGTGTACAAGGAACTAATAGCTGAGCAATACATTAATAAATAGAGGTGATCGAGACAATATAGCAATTGTCATGTACAATAGTAATAACAAAATAAATTCAATATGTATTGCTCGACATTTGG
Source organism: Sphaeramia orbicularis (assembly GCF_902148855.1). Classification (NCBI taxonomy): domain Eukaryota; kingdom Metazoa; phylum Chordata; class Actinopteri; order Kurtiformes; family Apogonidae; genus Sphaeramia; species Sphaeramia orbicularis. Next base: position 36,303,489 of record NC_043972.1, on the reverse strand, counting down.
GTTGATGAAATGATAAAAAATGTTTTTATTTGGTGTGTACGAGTGAGAGTTAGAAAGTTCTCAGACAAATGTTAAAGACAAAGACTGTGTCAAAGACAGCCCCAGTAATTCTACAAAGAAGGAATCTACCCATGGAAATATAGTTTTAAAAAAAAGTGTTTAGACTCTAATGGAGCTTATGTAGAAAAATAATTGTGTTATTTTGATAAACTTCTTATTACATTTGTCTATGAACTTTTTGACTCTCCCTCATATGCTCTACATTTTACAGATAATCAGCGCAAGAATTCTTTCAGGCCAACGATGATTGGAAAGCATTTGTTCATTCATTCATTCATTCATTCATTCATTTTCTGTAACGGCTTAATCCTCTGGAGGGTCATGGGGGACTGAAGTCAGTCCAAGTTCACTCAGGATATTTGACCAGTTCATTGGATACTCGATTCAGAGCAACCAATGAACCATTTTCATGTGCTGCTCATGCTTTTTGGGCAAAGCCACAGGAAGTCACTGGAGAGAGGCTTAAGAACAACATGTGCTTCAGGAGTCATGCGTTGCAGACCCCTGCTCCAGACATATTGGACATATTGATGTTTTTAATCATTATTATTAAAACATACAGGTATTATGAAGAGGCTCCTCTACCAGTTCTACTCTACGCACTTAATGTGTAAGATTATGTTAAACTGACACCATAATGCATTAAATAAAGATGTAATAATAGGGTTTTTTTTTCTTCCAAGATCATGATTTATCATAGATAATTAATTGTCAAGTGTCAAGTATCACAGAATCACCGATTTGTAAACGCACTGTTATCATTGGCAACAAAAATAAAGGTCGCACTGTTTTATGAATTATTATTTTGAGCATTGTGAATACCCATAGAAAACTGCTATTAACACATTTGTCAAACTAGGGCTGTGTATTGGCAAGAATCTGGTGATAACGCAAAATGTCATGATACAGGAGATACAATGCATGGTGGTATATCTGTTAAATCTAACCAAATAAGAGTTCAGTGAAACTGCTGACAGATTACAACACTACACTGCTTTCTAATAGTCAGGGGTTTAAATACAACACATAGTAAACCACTGTCTGCATTGTATTTGAATATAAACTCTTAATTAAAAATCAATGAAGTGTTTTTGACAATCAATACAGTATCACAAAACATAATATCCCAATTGTATTGATATTTTCCTTTCGCCCATACTTCAAACAAATATTGTGTTGCCGACATTAAACCCTATTTTTTCACTTCACCATAGTGCAAAAAAGAAAACTACAGGAAAACATCATCTAAACTGTTGGAGACCTCCTACCTCATCTCTATCAGGCAGTCGCTAGATCATTTATCGACTGATCCTCCTTATAACGCCAAGCTATTACCTCTGTCTTTAACTCACACACTCACACACAGTCATAAAGCTGGTGTGTGATGTGGCTGTGGGACTCCACAGTCCTGGGGCTTCATTTAGGACTTGTCAGAAATGACTTTACTCACAGAAGAGCATAAACACTATTGGCATGTTCTTGTGTCTGTAGATTAAACGCACCTCCACCCCTCTGCTTCCAGCTTCATACACACAAAGACACTTAAAAAAAAAAAAAAGACAAGCACTTTCACCAGTGTGCAGCTCTTCCTACACTTTCTAAAATGTGGCAACATAAAGAACAAAAGCATGTCTGTGTGTGAGTTATTTGCATACATCTCTGGGTTTGTGCAGTGTGTCTGCTGGGGGTCTCTGTGTGTACCAAAGGCTGAACGCTTCCATTGTGCTGATGAAATGTTTGCTTTAGAGATAAGGAGTCACAGATGAGACATCGATCAGCGCTTATTAAACACCTCCAACAGTGGTCACACACAAAAACGGATGCGCACATTCATATTCACACACTCAGATGCATGTGCAGGTTCAGCTGACAAACAGGAAAATGTATTTAAGATCTGAACGTGTTTGGTCTCATGCATTAGTCTCCTGCTGTGTGAGTGTATTGACAGCTGACTTAAAATGCTTGTTGTCAGTTGACTTATCCATTAAGCTGTGACACTGCTCCCTCTCCATATAGACAAACCGACTGGTCAGGGCCTTAAGCAGTGATTATGGTGTTGGGCAGTGGGAGCTGGGGGCTGCACCGTCATTAGTCTGGTTAATCAGAGCCTTGCTCCAGGTTAAGCTCCGCAGCCTCCAGAGACGGGCTGATGAGCTGCGAGCCGTGCCCAGCCTACAGTTCTCAGGTCTGGGCTCCGGTGGCTCCCCTGGCCCCTGCCTGCTCCAGCCAGTAATCTATAACTCTCCCCTGGAGCAGCGCACAGAGGCTCAGCCTGCTGGACAACACTGACACACGATGCATGGTAATGAGACACACACGGAATGACACACTGTCACACACACCTGTTCGCACACACCCACTCTTCCCACTGATGCAGCGTTAGCAATCATCTCTGACTTTCTACCAGTTCGCTCTGCCTAGTTTCCAAGAGAAGAGAATAAGCTCAATAATGCTACAAAGAACAAGTAGTCTGAAAGCAGGGCATTGAAATAAGTGATGACATATGGCACCTGTGCAGGAACTGTCTTCTGCCAACTCCTGGACTTCATTCTACAGCTTGATTCTCGTTTTTACCTAAATTGGCATTCAGTTGTGCTACTGGAGGGAATGTGGACAAGTCATGGTTGATCATGATCATGTCTGCTGGTCATGACCCTCCGTCCAACCTCTGTGGAAGTAAGTAGCAGCAATCATCTGAAAAGACCAGGGATTTAGTGTCAGCACAGCTATCACTTACCTTGATCCTTTTTTCAAGTAAAATTCACACTTATCTCCCATGCCATTACTGAAGACTGTGTTCTGCTGGTCTCCTTATCAATATCGTTAGACATATACATCTTCTAAGAATGAAACGAGAGACGAAATTTATGTATATATAGCCAAAGAGAATGACGTTTCATCATCATTCTAAGTGCGGGACGGGTTGTGAGATGTTGAATTACTAATCATCCTTTAACCTCATGTCTGTTTTCTATCATATTTTGGGTTGTAAGGCTTCTGACTGTAAGGTTTACCTTGGATTATCAAGGTTGTCTTTAAAACTCTGAAGGAAAATTCTATAAATTGAACATCTACAGCCCTTATCATCTCTGAAAATGTCAGTGAACACATCAGTATTTGAGAACGCCCCAACATTGACCTAACGCAAACCCTGAAACCAAGTCTCCATGAAATTCAGGCGGATGCAACTACAGAAATAGAACGTAATATGCATCATTATTATTATTATTATTATTATCATTATTATTATTATCATTATTATTATTATCATTTACAAATAATCTGAAAATAAGAATTGTGGTGTTTTATATCTACTGGGGGGAGTGTTTGCCCTCCACAGAGTCTGCTATGTTTGTACTATAGCTCAGAACAGACTTCCTCCTCTTTATAACAGGAGGCATCCAGGTGTGTCGCTCACCAACTATTTTCAAGCATGAATATGGTTCATTAATGTAAATACCACCACTGTAACAGTGCGATCTTTAGCTTAGCTTAATTTTTTTTTTTATTTCTATAGCAGTAGGGTTAGACAGTGAATACACATGCTATTTTGTTCTTGGATATATACTTTCAGTAAATGTTATTGTTACACAGTTTATGTACATGTTGTATCTGTTGCACCACTCAGACACCGTCAGTGTAAAGGTGTGGAAAACATTCATATTTTATTGCATCCCCAGCAGAAACAAGCAAGATGCACAGACAGAAGCATAGGACTTTACCTGTCAGATCCTGAAAACACCCCCCAAAAAAGGACTTATTCTACACAGTTTACAGTGATGTGTTTCTGTTTAATATGATCTATGCTTGCAGTGCAACACAAGGAAATGAAACAACATAAATGAACAAATCATGAAGAGGTACAAACAAGATATTAACATCTAGAAATATAGAAAACTGAGCAACTACCGTTCTGAAGTTAAACTTCTAGGTGCCACATATCTAACTTTACGAGATCCATATCACATATTGGGGTAGATGATAAACTTTTAAGACTGAAATCTCATCATCTGTTGTAGCCTTCATCAAAAGAGCACTGAATAAATAAAATAAAAAGTTTTTCACAGCCGCTGTTAGGCAGGGTGAGGTGAGGTGTATGCAACCGGTTGTAATCTGCAACTTCCCCACTACATGCCGCCAAATATCATATACTGAACGTTTATAACATGAGAGGTGATCATAAAGACAAAGTAAAAAAAAAAAAAAGTATAAAAACAAGCAACCTCTCTGTGTTTTACCAGTTATCCCTGACCTTGACTTAATGACCGATTTGATTCGACATCTAAATGCATAACTACCTCTGTCCATGGAGCGCTATAATAACCAGCTCAGCACAATGAGTGTATAATGACCACTGGGACTGTTGGGTTTTCAGACAGCAGCTATTCAGACACACACACTCATACACAAACAAATTCCCATGAGGTCATGAGGGTCTCAGCTCAGCAGGGACACTCCAGAGACATGTATCTGAACCAGAGCCGCCATTGGCCGGCCTCCTCCATCCCAGCGTCCCCTGTGAGCTCATTAGCCCCAATCATAACCACTTCCCTATGACTACTTTACACGCTCCATCCATCCCCACCCTGCTACACACAAATTACACTCTCCATCAGGATCTTAGTGTGTACGTCTGTATCTGCAGGAGTGCATGTGTGTGTGTGTGTGTTTAAAGGACGAGGAAGGTCGGAGAGCCCCGTGAGCCCTCGACATTTCCCAGCGGACTATGCAAGAGCCTGGCGGAGCAGCAGAGTGGGCGGGAGGAGGAAGGAGAGGAGATGACCGGGGGTGAAAACTAGGTAGAAGGAGGTTAAGAAGTGTATTTTCAGGTGATAAAGTGGACGACCAGGTTTTAGTTCAGGGCCCCCATAGTGCTGTTTTGTGCGTATGACCCATATGAGCAGTGAAAGGAAGGTGGGGGGAGGAAGGCTGGGGTAGATAGAGGATAGAAAGAGATAAAAAAAAAAAAAAAAAAAAAAGAGAGAGGCTTTTCATATAAAAATGAGTGTAGGCTGCAGACAGAGGAAGGACCCCAGAGGACCAGAGAATGGGACGAGACAACAAAGAGCCCCATCATCAGTTTACTGAATAGATCTTTCCATCTCCCCCTTTTATCTCCCTCTGCTCTCTTTTTTTTTCCACCACCTCTTCCTCTCTTAATCAGCCTCTCATTGTACCATTAGCTGAACCTGTACTCTTAATCAGAGGCTTGGCACAGACATCATCGCTGTCCGCTGCCCTTCTCACACACCTACACACACAAACACTAAATAAACACATTTTAATGCGACACCAATCATGTCATCATCTCAATGAGCTCTCCTCTTCCCCTCCCTCTTGTAAAATAACTAAATACTGTAATAACACATGGGACGACGGCTCCCCTGTCCATCACTGCCAGTCGAAAAATGAGAGTGTGGGCATGCTTGTCTGTGTACTTTGTGGGGACAGAACTGATGGATCTCACAACATTTTGAGGGTTAATAAATAGTTTTAGAGGAGGTTTTGATTTAGGCAGTGAGCTGTGATGGTTAATGTTAGGATGAGGGGTTAGGGAATGCACGATCTCAGTGAGGTGCTCCCATGAAGAAAGACAAGCATTGTGTGTGTGTGCGTGTGTGTGTGTGTGTGTGTGTGTGTGCCCCAGAGGGAGGAGAGGGATTTTAACTCTGTAACCTATATCACCTCTGATCCTAAATCTCTGCTGTGTGAATACTGTATACACACACACACACACACACACACACACACACTGATGCATGTCAGTGAGTTTCTATTGATAATGGTCATTAGCATATTTATGATCATTGCCAGCCTCTTATTGTTTGTGCACTCCATTAATCTTCATCTGCTGCCTGCCGACTGACAGCTCAATCTACCAGGCCATCACTGGGCACCAAGCACACACACACACACACACACACACACACACCACACACACACATGCACATGCACACACACACACACACACATTAAAAATGCATAGTTGTACATAAAGCAAACTTGCATCAACAATTAAGAGGCATTGTCTCACACACTCAGACAACACACACACACACACACACACACACACATACACATATTCAGGCAGATTGTTTGATTGACATTCACCCCTATGAGTGTAATCACCAGAGGTTATCCTGCCCAGCTGTGTAGGGCTCTGCTTGGCTTCTCCTGTGCAGCAACATGGCGTCAAACCTGCCAGCTGAAAGCCCCTTCAGGGCCACTGGTGAGCGATGGTGCACCTTGATCAGGGTGCACCCAACCAGCCTGTTATCTGCACATCTGCCTACACACAATGCAGTATGTTAGCCCTCTACCCTCATGTTTTAAGACCCCTTCCTGTGGTTGCCCTAAGCGAACCACAATACAGCATCTGCAAGGAGACAAACACTCCTTCCAAAGGGTTGTATGAAAGGCATGAAAATCACACTCAGTGCAGCAGGTGGGTGCTGAAGGGCTCATGTGTGCGTGAATTTAATCTGATGACAGCATGTTTGAGCGTGTGCATGTGCGAGCGCGTGCAATGTGGGCTCAAATGTTAATGTGTTTGTTTAAGGCCGTATGACTGACTGACTGACTGACTCACAGCTGATTACTGGCTGAATGAGTGCTGGAAGCGAGCCAGCTTCGATGGGAGGTCTATTCTCCTGTTGCCTCTTCCTTTTTCTGCCTCCCTCCTCCACCTCCTGTATCCCCCTGCTGCTTCAGGAAGAGCGACCGGGGAGCCATCATGTCTGTGTGCATGTGTGTGTTTGATACCCTTACTTAGCTAGGACATAAATTTAACAAACCAGGAGAATAAAGAAGATATAATGCTCACCTGTACAGTGAGAGAAACAGATGGTTGATAAAACTAGAGGTGTTTCAGCACGTTTACCTGTCTTAAAGGATTAGTACTTAAGCATTCAAGCAACTCTATATGTAAATTGTAACACTGTGCTTTATAGAGCAATCAGAGACCATACACTTACCCCAGTTTTGGCAGTAAGTGAGGAAACTTTTTAGTATGAGACAAAAATATTAAATGTTTTCTGAACAGACTTGGTTATACCTAGAAAATTATGTCAAATCCTATTTTTTTATTTGACCAGTTTGTTTTTTTTCTCCATATGTGGATACAATGTGATATTTAGGAAAATATGAGCAAAGTGTTTCCCATGTTGAGACAAAAATGGCCTGTTGAGATTTTTCATGAACAATAAATGATGACTTGGATAATTATATCTCAGGTATAACTTGAACAAATATGTGCACATTTAAGAGCAGAAAACTTACTATTGGTGATCATCAGGTTTAATGTCAGTCCAGAGGAGGGCTTGATAAAACTGAAGGGACGCTCATTTTTTGCATTTTTGTCTGGTCTCTAAAGGATGTAGTTTTGAGTTAAATATCCTCCATTTATGTTAGTTTATTTTGGTTGGATCATAATGAAAAAATATGTTGTATTTCATAGCAGATTTTATTTGCTAAATTGAGGAGTTAGACAGAATATTTTAATTCATTTTTAACAAAAATTCAGTGCTTTATATTGAAATTACAGGAAACGTTGGACTACTGCCCCAATATTATTTGTAAACAAAAGTATTGGGCACAAAAATAAAAATAATACGGACAAAATCCAAATGAATTCTGTGTTTGGGAGCATAAGCTTGATGACTTACCTGCTACATAAGAAATCAGTGTTACCTTTATATCCAACAAGGCTTTATCCAGTGTACAGATCTGATGTTTTCTCACAGGCTGTATGAAGAGCACAAACAGCTGCTAATTGTCACAATGTTCTTTGATTTTCTGAACAAATCTGAGATATCAAGGCTAGTTTATCTTGGTTTATCTGCAGAAGATAAACAGGTAAAAACACTAACACTAATACTACTATGTTTTTTTGTTTTTCAATCTCAATACAAACAAAAATTTATTACAACCAGGTAATAACTTGACAGGATCAAATATTAATCATTTACACATATGTGACTTTGGCTTGAATAAAATATAAACAGTTAATATTGTAAACACATCTATTGGCCTGTGGAAAGTGATGACTATTTATCCTTATCAGCATCAAGTTTCTTTAGGACAAAGTGTTCAACCCCCTTCTTTAACCTTCTCTTATCTGAGTACACTTCATCAGTGCTGGCATCACCTCCTCATAACTTTACATCCGAAACAAGACTCCTAACATTTTTATTGGTAAATTTTGATAAACCCACTGTGAGTTAGATGTCTGACGTCTAAAATCTATGGACTCGTTTATCTTGAAGCTATAAGATAGTTTAAACCACAACATACAATGCAGAACAAGTCGTAATGCTTCTCTTCGCCGAGCAATAAAGCTGTTTTTATAGAGGCTATCTATAATATCCCACTATCAGAGATTATGGAAGTTTTATTGTAATCTCCCACAGAGAGTACAGTTTTATATCGCTTGAGTAAATCATTTGTTCCTTCTTTGATATCAGCTTCTGAGACTGTTTCCCTGTGTGAGTATAAGAGTTCTGCAGTGTTAACATTTATGAGGTGTAAGCTAATATATTTGAATAGTTTATGGAAGCAGTAAAGCATGAAATACATAATTTGTTAACATGTACCATGTAAAACAGCTCAGTTAAGATGAGCTGTGAATACAAATGCACATTTCCTATTGTTTAACCGTATTCCATCATTCATTACAGGAAGCTTTTTTCTCCCCGCTGCATTTATTTAAACAGTAAAACTCCTCCTGGCAGCTGAGCAGAGGAAAATATTTAAACCAAGACACAAAAATGGGGAGGTTTAAATTACTTTCATGCAATTAAAACAGATTTCAAGAGATCCTGATCTATTTTTGATAATTACATGGGAAGAAAATGTCATTATTGATTTACTTTTAGCATGAAAAATGGAAAATTAACGTCACTTAATTCAACAAAAAATATATAGTTAAATTATTTAGATTTCTCTGTTAATAATGTTGTTTTGAGTGTCTTGTATTCATAAAAATGTATAGATTTTTTTGTGATAAACCTAAGACAATTTGGAGAAACTATATTCTTTAACATAAATAAAATTTATATGTAGCAATTTCTGTTGCCTTGTTTTGACACATTTAAGCAAATTCACCAACTAAACAGCACAAACAAACCAATTTACATAGAGAAACATATTTTTCTCCAAATGTGTAGTCTTTGCTCAATGCTTTCAGATTTGTTTACAGCTAAATGCATTAATGACTGGAGATCTTTGACTTATGGTCCACAGCGAAATAGTGGACTGATATTAAACACCCTACATTTTCAATATTTTATTTCTTCTTTTCCCCCTCCAGCTGCTGAAACTTAAAATAATGAGAATATTTTTAACAGATTTTTTAGGGTCGGATTAACTTTGCTTAAAAAACAAAAACAAACAAACAAAAAAAACAGTTGTTACAAAAACAGAAACATCCCACAGTACCCTTTAATGCACACTACAAGCTGAACACCACCCTGTACTTGCATTATGTTTACATCTTCTGTACTGTATGTTTCTGTTTTCAGGGCACCGAGTCCATGACCTGGTTAATGCAGGAGCAAGAGTTCAGATTGATGTATGAACACCTACTGCGTTTCTCTCATCAGCTTCATTTAGCCCATGATTAACACCCAATCATAACCTGTGATTAAAAGTCAGAGTAAAAATATTCCATACATATTTAATATTCCACTAACAAGGAAACCAGCTCCCAAACTGCCAACAAAATAGATATACACCCATAACACGCACACACTGCCACATACATCTCTCCTTTTCCTCGCCTGAAAACACACACCTAAACATTTCGCAGCTATCTCCCCCACACCCCCGTGCTGGCTAGGTGGAATTAGAAAACCAACCCCGCGGTCTCATTAATTAATTAAACACCATGTGCCAGTGGCACCTGGGTACCGGTTATCACTGCTACTCAGACACACCGTGATCTCAATAACCACCCCACCACAGGGCACGGGGGGGGGGGGGGGGGGGGGGGCACAGACAGAGATTGTTCCTTCACAACTTTGAGGTAAAGACAGTTTCTTTAAAAGACACAAGCAGATAGAAAAGTGACCATATTTCTACTCAGGGAGTAAAGTGGGACATATTTACACTTTATTAAAACATGATGAGTGTTTACTGCTGTGTTTTTGTTTGCGAGTCTCACCCTCCCTTACAGGCTCTATGGGGCCCTTTCATCATCCGGCCTAGCAGGGCCCCTAAATCACAGCACCAACGCCCTCCTAATCATCCACACTTATTACCTCTGAAAGTGGAAAACCCGGCACAAACACACATCTATGCCTGTAGGTGTCTACACAACATTATAAACACTACTTCTACAATTTATCTTACTGTGTTTGACCATTATTTAATCTGAAGATAAGTTATATTAGGCCACTGTTTTGTTTTATTGTGTTTTCTTTTCTCAACAGCTTTAAATTTAATGGCACAAATATAATTTGACAAGATAAAATATAATATAAACTGACAAACAAATATCTAAATGACGAACCAAATATGAGATATTATTACTTTTTCTAAAATTAAACTGAGGCCACTGGCACTAATTGGACCTATAGGGAAAAATAATATACAGCAGTGAAAAACACGTTACATGCACCTTGATTTATTTGCAATTGAGGTTTTCGAAAATTGACAGAAGAAATGCCCAAATCAATATGAACCATGGGAATCAGATACACAGTGTCAATGAGCTGTACATTTTAAGTGAAGCTTAACAAATGAGAACTTCATAATCTAGCCGTCCAGTGTGTGCCTGAATCTGGTGCAGGTATTAGATTAATAGGTGATATATTAGGCTGACTATTACGGTGATAAGTCATTGAGTGTCTCAGCTCTTCATAAACAGTTTATAACGTCCCAGTTATTGGACATTGTTCATTAGTCCGGTCTGTCATCCCCAGCTAACAGCAGCGATGGATATGTTAGAAAACTGGAATAGCTTTGTCCCGCAAATGACATGGCGACAGGTGAGAAATATTTAATGACTATATTAAAAGTCAATGTTGTGAATCGACTTCTCCAGCTTTGGACTTGGGGTCATTTCTGGGAATGTACTTAAAGATCAAAGCTCTGATTTGGAATTGACATGTTTTATTCTGATCTTCAGCGCTCTTTTCTGTTTATTTCTAACCTTTGAATAAAGCTCTTACATTTTGCAGCTCTGCTTTGTTTGCTGAACATTGTTCTACTCACTAATCTTAATGCTTGCTTGACTGTCTCATCATTGTCAGTACTGTGTATTGCTTTAACTGTTGTGTTTTGTCCTTAGATTGATCAGAGTGTGTCCACAGCACAGATTGGAGACTTGATTGAGTTTGCGAACCCTTGGACAGGATTGTCTCTTTGGGGCGTCTATGTTGGAGAAGGCTATGTTATCCATTTTGGAATTGGAGGTGAATGACCTTAACCTTTATTTTATCTTTTCTCTGTGTTTAATTACAACTCAAGTTGTCTTTCTTCCTCCCCAAATCCAAGACGAGAACACAACACAGAAAGTGTGTCGCAGCTTCATTCAGCTGTTGAGTCCAAAGTCAAAGGCTGATCGGATTCTCAAGAAGGCCCGGATCTGCACACAGCACATCTCAGAGGTCAAAGTGCCGGCAGGGACTCGTATCAGAGTCAACAACAACCACCTTCTGGATCCGGCTCCACAAGAGGTGATACAGCAGCGCTGCGAGACGTTTCTGCATCAGGAGTTCTGCTATGACATGATGAAATTCAACAGTGAGCACTTCGCTACTTTTGTCCGATATGGCAAAGCTGTGTGCAACCAGGTGAGTTCATCTATGTGATCAAATGTGATTATTAGCGCAATCATCATTATAACTGTAAACTGATGTTTCAGTTTTGTTCTTTTTTAGATTCCCTTCAAGAAAAAGAATGAAGCGCATGTGGACACAACTCAGACTCTGGAAATGATAATGCAGCAGAGGACTGAGACAGAAACTTGAGATCTTTTTAATGTTTTCCTTCAGTAACTTTGATAATGAGCAAAATAAAAAGTGTTTGGATGCTACATTGTCTGAGAATGCTTCATTTAACAACTCAAGGTACAATCAAATGTGTTCAATGGTGAAAAAAAAAAAAAAAAAAAAAAAAAGGACAGCACAGCATTAACAATGTTTCTGTGCTTCAACACAAATCCTTAGCAAACTCTATTAAAGGCCAAAAAAAACTTACCAACAAAGCAAACCCCCATATGAGTTGGGAAAGTATGTGTCCTCTTGTTTATTAAGACTTCAGGAATGTCAATAAGAGCATTTCTATACAGTAAAAGGGCTGAGGAGGCCAGACACAATGACCTTCTGCTATTCTCCTCGTTGATAATGACCCAGACACAGGCGCACTGCCCATCAGCCAGACCTCTAATAAAGCCAAACACGCTCTATCATCTGCTAATAACCTCCACGCAGCAGCAAGAGTCACGGACAGGCCAGCGTCTTCTGAATGCGACGAGTGAACAAAGCTCCGGGAGGACAGGAATAAACAGGAAGCATCCCGTTTATCGATCTGGGATTGTGCACAGCGTGACGGCACAAGGTCGGAACAACATTCTTCTTCAGGCCCAAACACACAAAGACAAAGAGAACTGGAGAAAAGAAAGAGAAAAAAACATATACACAGTGCAAAACATTTCACTCTAACAATCAATCCTTTTGGTTTGCTCATTTGCTAGGATCTTGGTTGCTGTGCTGCTACACATGCACAACTACGCAACCGCACATACACACTTGCAGGGTGGTGTTTTTTTAACTCGTTACTCTTTTCTTAATTGGTAGCGAGATTCCGTCATTTTTTTTCCCCTCGCAGCAACCCCTCCAGGGGAATGCTGATTAATTGTGCCCTAAGTCCTCATAACACCCCCGACCTCTCACCACATCTACACATACATTCTGGTAGCAGACAGCAGTTCTCTGTGCAGACCCACACCCCAGTTGTCCACAGACAATGCACAGTTCAGTAGGATAATATTGTTTCTGCCTTTCCACTGGCTGTCTATTCTGTCCTGCAGCTTTCACATCACTGGCTGAGTCTCATAATGTACCCATACAGCTGGTCTGAGAAAGCTTCCAGAGAAAATTTATCTTGTACCCTCCTCCTCCCAGCTTGTCCCATGCCCCTGTGGAGTTGCGGCTCCCTGATGAACCTCTCCATGGCCTTAGAGAAGGCCTCCGCCGTGGGCTCGCACAGGAAGCCCGTCTCCCCGTCTGCCACGCTCTCCAGGGGGCCCCCAGAGTTCACAGCGATAACAGGGCAGCAGCAGTACATGGCCTCGACGGGAACTATCCCAAAATGCTCTCTGCTTGGGGTGTACAACACGGCTGTGCTGCCCCGTAGCAGCGCCACCTTCAGTGCATCAGAGGGGGAGCGCAGGAATGTGACGCAGCCCTCCAAGTCGAGCTGCGCTGCAAGCTCCTTCAGTTCAGTGAAATGCTGAACATTCTCAGTCACCCGGTCGTCGTAACCCCCCGCCACCACCAGGTGAATGTTCGTTTTCTGGCCCAAAGGAAGACTGCACTTCAGGGCTGCCAGAGCCTCCAGAGCCAGGCCGAGATTCTTCTTTCGCTCATATCGGTTCAGAGAGAGAAACAGGTTGGAGGTCCCCTCAGGTAGCAGCCCTTCCAGGCTCTGCGCTTCAGCGGATGGCTGGTCAAAGGTACGAGTATTGAGGGAGGGATAGAGGACATCTGTCTGGACCCCACTTAGACTATGAAAGGTTTCCCTGAAGATGCCTGCGGTGAACTGGCTGTTTACCAGAATCTGAGAGGAAGCACAGACAGATTAGTTCATACAGATCGTACATGTATCACAGGCGTTTAAATCCCTGTGGGCTGGATGGAGGCCTGAGGTATTTGATTTTCCTAAAGTCTAGACTAAAATCAAAATGTCACTTCCTTTCTATCAGGGCCCTGAGCTTTCACAGCAGTTTGCCTGCAGAGATCAAGCTACATTTCATTTAAAATAACCACTGCAGTTTTTCATAGCTCTCCAAATTGAAATAACTGCATTCTGATTCATTTAATTTCAGACTTTTGTGGGAAGCATTAGAATAAACGGCACTGTGGATAGAAAGAACAATTCAGTCAGGAGGAGACACTGTACATCCTATCAAATGTTACATTTCTGATAAAACAGTTTCGCATTCATGAAACATATTAATTTGGAGTATGCTATTCTATTGTTGTTTTGTCTGGTCCTATATTTACCTCCTGTGCACCAGAATCAACAAAGACTATTTATGTTTTGAAACTGTTAATGTAAATTAAATTACAAAACACTAACGCTGCACAAGACTTAAAATAAAGCGGAGACGCTGAGGATGAAAAAGGATGAAATGCTCAAGCATCTGGGTGTAAAACTAGACAGAATATTATATTCAGACCTTTAGGATTCTGATCTTATCTGTGTTCTCCATTTATCTGTTTTTCGTGTTTATACTGTTTTATGAGAAAATTTCTGAGGAGTGGCTAAACACTCCTGATCTTCCTCAGTCACCCACATTACCACCATATTATTCTGAATTTTAAAAGTGAGGCAGTAAAAAAATCCAAAGAATATGATGAACCCCCCAGTCTTCAACCGTTACACACCAAGTCAGCCATGCCAGTGGTACGTTCCTCCAGCCAATCAATGGGTGCACGGTAAAGCTTCTTCAAGGCCGACTTCCTTTGTGTTAGTAGCTGGTCTGGGAAGTGACAGTAGAACAAAACCTTCTTCCTGTGACGGGACAGTCTGAGTACCGGGATACATACAGATACCTGGAGTGGAATCACATAAAGGAAGAGGCGAGGTTGAAATAACTTAAAAAAGTACACATGTACAAATTGCACAAATATATTTAGCCAATTAGTCATTTATTACTAACACTTGACCTCTTTTCATATTGCACTTGATGTCAGGTTGGCTAATGTATCAGAGTGAATTAAAATAAGCTCATAGACAAACAAATATTGTGGTTCTGAAGATGACTGATTGACCACCTAAAAAATAATATACAGAATGTCATGTGTTGTATTTTACTTGTGTTGCAATGAAATCATTTAAAATCCTTAATAAACCATCATTTTTGTTTCATTACTTGTTAAACATTTTATATATATATATATATATATATATATATATATATATATATATATATATATATATATATATATATATATATATATATATATATAAGTCCTTTGAGAAAGAAATACTCCAGTCTGTACTCTGTGTCTACACCTGAGTTTGCGTTCATGCACTTCAAATAAAAACTGAACAATGTCACACTCAGTTTTTCACAGTTCCAAATGTTCACTGTCCTTCTATATTCCCTGTATCAGCTCAGATTAAAAATATCAATTTATTTTTCCATTTTTATGTCTACCATATACCAGTCTCTCTTACAGCAAAACATCCTTAGACCATGACACACCGCCCTGTGCTTCACAGTAGTGATGATGTTCATCAGTTTACACTCCTCTCCCTTCTTCCTCCATACATTACGGTTGATTCTTATGTCCAAACACTGTCATTTTGTCTCCTGAGACCAGTGAACATTTCACCAAAAGATAAGGTCTGTGTCATTGTGCTCATCTGCAATGTTTTGTCTTGCTTTTTTTGTGTTACCAAAGTCATGGCATCAATTTCCAGAGTTTTCCAGGCTGTTGAAAGACTTGGTCTACAAAAATTTTGACTGTGATTAAGTAATTTCAAAGTTCTCTTAAATATTACTCAGCAGTTTGACATGATCAAAATAAAGCAAACTGAATTCATTGTATATACTTAAAAAAAAAATTTAAATAATGAAAAACGGAGTTTGAGTTTATCTAGTCAAGATACATTTAAAGTTTACATTGAAAACTTCGGACCTTGACTGTATTTGTGTAAAACGTCAAATAGAAAATAAGGATGGAAGAGGGTGTGTTAGAAAAACTGACTGACAGTGGAAGTAATTACCTAACAGTCAGATAATCCTGACAGTAAACAAAACTCCCAAACCAACAGATTATTGTTACTGCATGACACAAATCTGTAATAGAAAAATCTTAAAATAACCTGATCACAGAAGATGACATCATACTCCACACCACTGAGGAAGACCAGATAGAGTGCAACATAGATCATCCTCAGGTAGGCACACAGGGCATGCAGGTAACCAAAGAGGCTGGTGGGTAGCCAGTCGCCCACACACACCTGTTACAAGAGAAATGGGTCAGAAAGAAAAACGGATGAATCCCTTGACAAGCTCAGTCTTAGTTTTTTTTTTTTGTCTTAGTGCGTTATTATGTAGTAATGTGGATCTATATGTACCACAGGCAGATCTGGGTCCAGGGTCTCAGAGAAGCAGTGTGCTGGGTCATAATGGGCTGTCCAGATCTGGACACTGCACCCACGAGTCTTAAGAGCCACAGCAGCATCGACCACCAGTCGTTCAGCTCCACCGATACCCAGGTCTGGATGCAGAAACACCACTCGGGACATCCTCAACATACACATGTAAAGGATTAAGTCAACATTACATATGCTCTACAGTTTGTATCAGACAACAATGAAAACAAATTTGGAAGTAAAAGATCTAGGCATTCATAATAGCAAGAGATTTTTGAGAATAACTTTCATTACCCTGCATTAGACAAACACATTTCCACTGGCATTTTAACAAATTGAGACTTATTAATATTGAACAAGATGGAGCAAGTATTTATGAGTTTAATCTTTAATGCTGAAAGGAAACCCTTTTCAGACCTGCAGTGTTGAAGAAGTTGACAAACTTTACTGCTAAAGCTTTCTGTGTCATGATTTTTCAACAGTGAACCTGTTTCTATTGGCTGTCACAATAATGCTAAAACACATTTAGTAGAAGCTAGGCTGCAGAATTTCTATTGCTCTCAATAATTAGAGATAGGAACTCCACAACAGAAAAAACACAGCATATGCATGCATTTTCAGGTGGAATTTTGCATTAGAAAGATGAGAGAGCATTAGCTACAGTAATATAATGGTGAATACAAGGCTTTAAAGCTCATAAACCGATGATAGCTTACTTGTGGACGGTATATCAAAACCACCTCCCCGTATAATTGAACTGTAGTCCAATAATTCTATTAATAATGATAATTACCTTTGGTTCTCCTGAGTACTCCACCAAGTTCATAAACCTGTGATTATAATCGTCTGTTACGCTACAGTTTCAGACCGGCTGTGATGAAACTACACCACTCGGGCGCCATATTGGATCAAAATCTACGTTCAGATTGACGTGATGGTTCCTCTGAGTTTGCACCAAAATGGCGCTTATTTCTCAACATGGGCAAGCGCTTCCTGTGAGACACGTCTTCTTCATTGGATTGGTAGACCAAATATTCGCCTTTAAATTACAAGATAAGTATGTAAATGTATTAAATTATTCAAAAGCACACATATTTTTAACTTTTAAAAAATTAGCAAGTGACAGTTTAAATAGCTCTTAATGGGGACTTCTCTGTTGATTCTCTGTTCAAAGTAATAAACTGGTCCGGCATCTGCTTGGATACCTACGCTGGTCTTGTGTTTTGCCGTCGTGTCCTTTTTAGACAGGCGTCAGCTTAGCCAGATCTCTTCTGTGATTTTTACCAATTCTCACAGTCTCCCGTTCATTTGACGTGGACTTCAGCTTGAAGAGAAGAGCACACAGTCACCTCGGCTCGGATCATATTTAAATAGAAATGGTATGCCAGCATTCCCAGCATCATCATCTTGGTTTAGACTCTTTACACTACCCAGCAGTCTTTCATTCAGTTAATCAAGAGTAGCTCTTTGCTGTCTGTTAGCTTGGTAGCATTAGCTTCTCACTGTGGACGTGGCTGTCTTAACGTATATCGAAACGTAAAGTTAAGTTTAACCAAATATGTAGTGCTGAATTACACAGTGTATATCTGAACATATTATGGTGAGTATGCCGCATGTTGTAAATGTGAGATGGTAACGGTGGACACAGTTGAGAGTTAGTCAGGCCTTAGCCCTCAGTCTCCATAGTTTAGCTGAAGAAGGGCTCAAAACTTAGAACTGGTAACATGTCTATTCGAAATGCTTTGGATTTGTAAAGGTCTGTGTAGAAAAACTGGAAAATCTACATGGAGGCTGAAAGAGAGCTCTTAATCTCTTTTTAATATATTCACTCATTTTAGTTTTAGTCATTTCAGTTACTGATATTTATATCTATTCATTCACCCAATTGGCTAACTGTATCATGCTTGGGGTTTTATGTAGTTATATCATATAGCAAATATAGTTTGTTTCACATTAATGAATTGAACTAAAAGTGTATGAATTTTATCACTGAGCATTTGTCTCTACCTTTTCAGCCTGGACCAGCAGCAAGTGCAACTAACGTTGGGGCATCTGGCCGTTCCCCCAGCAAGACAGTGGCCCCTCGTGCAGCCGGCTCCACAGTTAGACAGAGGTACACATAAACTTTCAGACTGTTTAGATTTCACCGGATGTTACATAAACTGTAGTCAAAGTGTTCCAACTGTAACACCAGAATAATCACTATACCTCAATACAAATCATTGCTTATTCCTCAAAACTCAGAGTAAAAGAAAACCTTTTGGCGGTATAGAACAGAAGAGGTTAGAGAAAATGTATGGCACATTGAGAGTTTTATTTATAGCAAGTGTATTGACTATTGAGATCCACTTAACATCAGAGCATAGGATTGAATTCACTCACCAATGATGGCTCCCAATCTGGTCGTCAGACCATAAAGGGTGATTGGTGGTCTTCAGGTAGCTCTTGCCTATATTCATGTGCTCCAAGTAGATTAGAAAAGTTAACAGATTTTGTGTTGTGGACTTAATCAGTGTGTAATCAAGTGCTCGCATTATTACTCACTACTATCACCCTCTTCATTACCTCCCTAACCTCTGCTTCATTTATCACATACATGAAGCAGCCATGAATCGCTCAACTCTGTAATCACCATCTACTGTAGTTACACTGTGACTATAGACTTTTTAATATTTTGTAAATGTCAGGCTGAGAATCAGGATTTGTAGCTTTGGTCTTAAAGTTGTATCCGATAAAAGTAAAAATGTCTTTTGGAACCAGTATTTTGATTTGTGAAACATATGAAGACACTGATCTTGAGTGTTACTTAAGTTTGAGTTTTGTCAGTTGCTCTGTCACTTTCAGTCACTACATTTTTGTCATAGTCAGCATAATCCTGACTCGGTCTGTGACTTTTTTTCCCCACAGGAAAGCAACCAGCAGCGGCACACGCAGTGGCGGCAGAACTACAGGATCAGCTGGCACAGGGGGCATGTGGCGCTTCTACACTGAGGACTCGCCAGGTCTAAAAGTGTAAGTAGTTTATAAAAACTGTAATATGCACTCCTACACAAAATGCATGCTTGCTTGTGTGTGTGTGTGTACATGCACTGTTTGACATTTTTACTTGTATTCACCCAGAAAAATATCATTAAAGTAATTCTCAGGATTTCCGACAGTTGTTAATTAAATTTATGTTCATGAAGCTGAATAGGAGGAAAGTTTAATGGCAGTAAATTAGACAGACGTGCTTCTTTGGTGTAGCAGATAATCTGAATGGGGGACAAATGTGAGTGTCTTTAAGTGGGCACAGTTGCATCAGAATGGGTTTAGAAAACTTTCAACTTCCCAAACTTAATTTCTGCCACAGCCTGGTCCCCAATATTAGAGAACACTTCCTGTCTCCGGGCCATAATCGTCCATAGTTGATCGATGGGGCTGTGGTTCTTATTGAGTGCGTCTCTCTAGCAGTCGAATGAGGGCAGACTTGCCATACACTGCTGTATATCGAGTATGTGTTTGTTCCTGCATTAGACGCCGGCCTCAAAGCTTCATTAAAGGATCCACTCTGAAAGGTCAACTCAATTACAGCCTTCTGACAGGAGGAGGAGGGGGCCACTGAGGATATGGTTGGCATGGCAATGCTGCTACTTAGCAATGCGCACCCCCCCCCCCCCCCATTTCCACTCAGATCAGTCCCTCCTTCAGAGATGAGAGCCCCTCCTTGTTTCCAAAGCTCATCAATAAAATCAGCCACTCCACTAAGACATGGGGTTCCTGCAGATGATAGGATTTTGTGTGTGAGCATGTTAATCTTTGTGTTAATCAGCATCTCTTTGTTGTGACAGAGGCCCAGTGCCAGTGCTGGTGATGAGCCTGCTCTTCATCGCCTCTGTCTTCATGCTGCACATTTGGGGAAAGTACACCCGCTCTTAAACGCTGCCTGATGACCTCTGACCCCGCGCCTTGGCTTCTTAACACATTGGACCTGGACCAAACAACAAATTAGCCCCCTTTCCTCCCCATCACTACTACACACTGATAAACAAGAACTGTGTTTTTATGCAGCTTTTTCAGTACATGATCCTCATCTTCACTGATCACCCTTGCTGCTTTTGCACTTCTTACATTTTAAGATCTGAGGGGTGAACAGAGAGACACCATGTTAACCCACCTCTGACTAGACGTCTGTGTGTATTTGTGGCCCCTCCCCTCCAGCAGCAGCATGGGTCTAAGTGCTGCATGCAGGTTCAGTGCAGTGTTAAAGGACATTTCCGTGTCAGGCCCTTGGCAAACACATCTCTGTCATGTAGCCTGAATTATTATTATGTTTTTTGTTAAAGAATTTGTACAAAATGTGATTATAATATTGTACAATAAAAAAGTAAAAAATCTGTTTGATATTTTATTGAGTATTTTTGATTTTAGATTACAAAATATCATGTAAGAACAGGTGTGTCTGTATTTTTTAGCTTCCACATTCATATAACTATACTTTTTTTTTTTTTAAAGCCTTTGTACATTGCTGATCATCAAAGGTCAATTATTTTCTTTTTCAGTTTCACCAAAACAGCTTGTAATGAACTGAAATGATGAAAAAGGATATGTTTAAGTGAGACTGACCGGTGACCTAATGCTACTGTAAATCCTCCTGTTCCATATTAGTACTACATTTGCATGTTGTCTATGGTTTTGAAAAACTTGTCACAGACACTAAAAAAAAAAGTTGCATCAATAATTGCTACACAGTGTAAGTTGTCTAACCTGATCATTGTGTCATACTCTTAGTTCTCTGTGAGACAAACACATTTCACAGGCATAAAGAGAAAAGCCCAGACTTGTCTATACAAATACCAGTGCGTATTTAGATTTATGACATTGGAGCACAGATAGGATATTTCAAATTCTTAATCTACATTTTGCACTGGTGTTTTTCCTTCTTGTCCTGACGGGGGCGCTGCAGACTATTGAGTGAATTTCACTGGCATAGAGGTGACTTCGATCTGTGAGGAACAAGCATTAACACAGGTTCTGTTTTCTCAGTTTCTACCAGGTCGTGTTATGCTGTTGATAAAGTTTTAAAACACATGCCAATAAAATAAATTAATCAGCCGAGAAGTTAGAGCTGATTGAGTTTTTTTTTTTTTACATGACTTTTTTATGCTTACACTTTTTATACTTGACTGTATAATTGAAGTGTGTATCTACTTGAGCACCTTACAGCATGTACAACCAAATTTTGTTGCACTGTACAATAATATTTTTTAAATACAATAAATTCTCTTCTCTTCTCTTCTCTTCTCTTCTCTTCTCTTCTCTTCTCTTCTCTTCTCTTCTCTTCTCTTCTACTCTACTCTACTCTACTCTACTCTACTCTACTCTACTCTTAATGATATAAAAATCAAGAATAATCCAGCAATGCAAAACATTTTTTTTTTTTTTTTATACTATTTTGGTTATATTTGGTCCTAAAAAGGGCCTAACTTGAGCTGAATGAAACAGCTTCAAATCAGTTTTTTTTTTTTTTTTTTTTTAAATATTTATTTAAGTTTAGGAGTGTTCTTCTGTGTGATGTTCAGGTTACTAACTGCTGCCGTGTGGATATTTTGTAGTAGAAGAAGCTCAGGCTCGACCTGCATCACCAGGTTGTCTGTGCTGAATATGTAACCACCAGCTGGCAGGGCTTGCGCTTGCATATGAGTGAGTGTGTGTATATGTATGTAAGTATGTATGTGTGTGTTCATTGTGTTAAACGCAGAATCAGGGTCCTGTTCATTAATTCATTCCGTTGCTATGGCTCTGCTTTCCCACAGGCTTCCAGTGTTCGTGGCAAACCCATGCACTACTGCCACATCACTGTCCCTCTCGTTCCCGTCCTACACACAAACACACACACCAAAACACACTCATAAGCTCCACGGCCCAATACACGGTGGCACAACACGGCAGCAAGACAGAATAATTCAACATAACAATTAAATATGAAGGAGCCGTGGCGAAGGTTTCCCTCAGTGTGTAGGAGTTAAGCCAGTGCAGGCAGCTTCTAGAGCACTGTGACCCTCCATACGGCTGCAACCTGTAGTTCCAAACTCCTCCTGACACCGTCTATGTAAGTCAACTCAACGCCTCATCAAGGAGGAGGGGATGTGGTCCAGAGTCCTCAGTTCTTGTGTTTTGGTCAGATGCTGCAGGGAAAAGAGCACTGTGAAAAAAAAAAAAAAACAACTTACACTAGGTGACATCCTGGATTCACCGAGTAGCACAATTTTAGTAAATAAGGTTACAAGAGCACTCAGGGACTATTACGTATTTACTGAGGCAACAACCAAGGAATATTTTGATTTCAGGCCAACTATCCCGCCTTTGAGCAGTTCTTAGGAAGCCTATCTGTGTCATACAGTGGAATTTATGACAGTGTGATTCATTCCCTCTGTAGATATTTTGATAAAGGTGTCTGTCAAAGTATTTACTTCACAGTTCATCAACAATGATTTCATCACCATGTGTACTGTTAAAAAAGTTTTTGTCTCTCTCCATATATCATCCTGAACATGTGCATGTGAGATAAATAGGTCTCATGAAAAGAAAGAAAGAAAGAAAGAAAGAAAGAGGAAGAAAGATGTGAGAAAAAGACAACAAGGTTTCTTGACAGGGCTTCCTCTCATTTTCACCAGAAACCCATACATATCCTGTGAAACAAACCACACGCTTTAACAAGGGATGGTCCCCTCCACAGAGACTGATGAGCATGTGCACACACTTAAGGAGAGCTGCAAATAGGTCACATGTATTTTCTATTTTACATGGTGATTGCTGTTATGTGGTTTTGCACGGGAGAAAAAGAAACTAAGTCAGGTTCTCTCCGTTAACTATGTCACTCTCTCAGCCGTCCATCTCACATGTTTGTGCCCAGATATGTTTAACCCTTCAGGCAAGCGCAGCCATCAGGATATCAGGTGCAGCACAGGGCTTGAAATTTGAAACTTTCCTTCCAGAGAGGATGCAGGATATTCCTTCCCCAGGTAAGCATGCAGTCTAGCGCACATGTATGGTGTGCATGTGTGTGTTTTTTACCAGATCGCATGGTCGGTAAAGCGTGGAAGGGACAGACGGTTGGAATCAATCCAAGTTCATTGAGTGAATCCAAAAACCCAAAACCTGAGGACCCAGGATCTCCACCCTGAAATCTGAAATAATACGATTACTAGACACCGGCCCATCAAGTGACTGACCCCAGGCCACGGATGTGCGTGTGTAGAAGTAAAGGCTGTGGTAAAGAAGTATTCAACGTCTATAAAAGGTGAAAAAAGTACTGTATTGTCAAGAAAATACAAAAGCATGATGCACAAATATCAACTACTTTGTTTGTTAACAAGACAGCTTCAAACGTGAATGAATGAAATCAGCAGATCTACTGTGTAGTACTCACCTCTGACATGTGAAAAGCAAGAACTCCATAATACTAATAAGACAAAGTCATTTATAATTCTACACAGCAAAACCTCTATCAGGTCAGAGATCTAAGACACATAACATTAACTGAATGAATGATAATGTTTCTGATATTAACTTAACTTAATTTTTCCTAGATCGTCAGAATACACAAACGCAAAATATTAATGATTTCCGATCGACCAAAGCTACTTGTCATCAGATATGAGCTAAATTTGAAAGCTGCTTTTGCAGGTTTGATGCAGCGTCCACGTTTTTGAGCACAGAAAGCTTACATTGCATTATGAAACCGTCACCAGCCTTGGACTTGAAGCTGAACCGGTCGCTTAACCCATAAAGACCCCAACATCCACTGGTAACCAAAACTATCTAGTCATGTAAAATGTTTAATACCTTTTGATCCATTAATCCTATCAATGCATGTAAATAACTGGTGTAAAATACAGTTTGTCATCTTTTCATGGTCATTAGATATGACCCATTTGGATGTTCAGAGGCTCCGCAGTGAACGTGGAAACACTGTCATCTTCTACAACATTGATTCACTAGTAAAACCCATGGAGGTGGATCAATGACAGTGGATGGAGACACTTGATTTATGTTCAATTAATGATATGAAAAAGTCAGTTTTTCTTCAGTTTTCTCTGTTTCTGATATGATAGCCCTAAACTTTGATCTAAACTTTAATGAATATTTAGATGATCAGTGAATTAAATATAGGGAAAAAACTTATTTTCACTAAAAAACAAAACAAAATACATAGGTAAATATTACAATAAATGGTGACAAAAGTTAAAAACAGAAAAATTCATTTGGGAACTGACATAAAACTAGCACTGGGTCTTTATGGGTTAAATGTGGAAAATGTTTTTTTTGTTTGTTTGTTATTTTTCACCTTCTACTTTAGCCTTAGCTGGACTTGACAGTGATTGAGATTCATTTAGATTTGCATGTAGCTCTTGTTTGTTCAGTGCTGTGGTATATCATTAAACTGCATTACTTGAAGTAAAATACACTTAAAGAGTTCTAACTCCATTTAACTAATTACAGTTTACCGTTATCCCTGAAGGTAATGTCTATCAAATTTCATGTTTTCATGGTGTGTGAGTGTGTTGATGTTTTTTTTTCATAAGACCAGGGTTCAAGCAGGGATTTGTCAGTCCCATTACTGCCAATTGGTGTCCGTTAATGTCTCGTGATCAGTAGCACAGTCTGGTCGGCTGAGAGGTGAGAGCTTGTTCACTGTAAAATAATCTGACTCCGTCTTTTGCCATCCAGGCCACATGGTCACAGTCATATGTGCTGTATGTGGGTCAGGAGGGTCACAGGGGAGTGGGACGGATACAGAGTCTGTGAATGTGTGTGCATATGCGTGTGCATGTGCCAGCTGGACGTTCCCGGAGCTCCCTGGACTCCGATCACACTTTGACAGAAATAAGTGCAATGAAGCCGCCGCCAAGGCTGAGTCTGCATCTATCAGTGCCCCTCTATCAGTGCCCCATCACTCTTTAATCCTCTATTTGACACTCACTTACGTCATGCTTTATGCATGAAAGATGAAGTGTGTGAGACTGACTCATCAGATAGAGTCAAAACTGTGACAGGAAAATTAAGTCATGACCTTTGTTGATATCTCTACTTAGTTGTGTTACATATTTTTCATTGGTACAAATAAAATGTGTTCATTTTAACAGTAATAATTAAACTACAGATTATTCATTTTTAACCCACAAGGACCCAAACAGTCACCGACGACCAAAACCATCTACTGATCTAAAGTGATACCTGTTGATCCAATAATCCTATCAATACATGTAAATAACTTTTAAAATACAGTTTGTCATCTGTTCATGGTCATCAAATATGACCCATTTGGACATTCAGGGGCTCCATAGTGAACGTGGAAACACTGTCATCTTCTACAACATTGATTCACCAGTAAAACTCATGGAGTTGGATCAATGACAGTGGGTGGACACACTTGGTTTATGTTCACTTAATGATATATTTTGCTAAAAAAGTCACTTTTTCTTGTGTTTTCTATGTTTTTTGTATAATAACCCTCAACTTTAATTTGATCTTTTTATGATCATCTACATGATTGGTAAATTAAATATAGTAAAATACCTGATTTTCGGGAAACAGCAAAACAGCAAAATACAGAGGATAATATTAGAATAAATGGTGATAAATCGCTTAAGAAAAGTTAAAATAGCGAGAAAAATACATTTGGGAAGTGCCACAAAGGTACCACTGGGTCTTGATGGGTTAAAGATCCCTTATGAAGTTTGTCAATGCTGAAGCCACTCTCACATAAACAGTTTACACCCATTCAAAGTGACCCCTGGTACAGTTCGACCATGCACCATGAACACGATGTTTAGGCACATGTCTGTTGCAAATAAGTGACCATAGGGAACATAGGAGTGGGGGATATAACCCAAATCTTCTATCATAGTATATGTAATGTTATGTCTCTCTCACAGTACTGTATATACAGCATCACAATATAGTAATAGTTAATTATATTAAATCAAGGAATGGTTGATAATAACCACATTGTTCTTAATCACATTCGGTTACTTTGCTCTGTTATTTGTGACTTCTATGAAAAATAATTCTCAATAATTTCAGTCTGGCCTGTGTCATGTTCACCATGTCACATGTTTCTTTGTGGATTAAGGATCAATTAAATTAACCCATAAAGACTCAGTGCTACTCTCATGTCTGTTCCAAAATTGATTTTTCTCTCTATTTAACTTTTCTTAAGTGATTTATCACTGTTTATTGTAATATTACCCTCTTTATGTTGTGTTTTTTCAGTGTAAATCATGTACTTTCCTATGTTTTAATTGAGTGATCATGTAGATGTTCATAAAAGCTCAGATTAAAATTGAGGGGTACTATATTGGAAACAGAGAAAACTGAAGAAAAAGTGACTTTTTAAGCAGAAATATCATTAACTGAACATAAAAACAAGTGTCTCCATCCACTGTCATTGATCAAACTCAATGGTTTTTACTTGGTGAATCAATGTTGTAGAAGATGACTGTGTTTTCACAGTAATTATGGAGCTTCTGAATGTCCAAATGGGTCTTATATGATGATCATGAAAAGACGACAAACTGCATTTTACCTGAATTATTTCAAAAATATTGAGAAGTTTAGTAAGTCAGAAGTTATTAAACATTTTAGATCAGTAGGTGCTTTTGGTCGCCAGTGGTTGTTTTCTTTATGGGTAATCAAAGTTGTAATATCTGAAAATCATGAAAAATGCCAAAATTCCAAAATCCAGATCATTCTTCTGGATGTTTCTTGCGCAACAAAAATGAATCAAAATGAAACATGTTTGCTTCCTGTAATATATTCACTGTGAATGTGTTTCTCCACTCACATATGGAATTGTGGTTTAATAAAGAAAGAGTCATTTTGAATCATGGTTTGTCTTCAGTTCAAGAAGCCAGAAAACAACTGATTCAAATCATGAATCATCTATACATTGAAAAAAATTTAGATTAATATCTTGGGTATATTGCCCAGCTTGAGTGACATTCGTGCTAATGAAAAGCATGAAATCAGATAATAGACATTTCCTTCATCATCATTACATTATATATATTGTCATATCATACAGCCCTGAGTGAAAAGTTGCATAAAATCACAAATTAGTGACAAAAAAGTTTATCAGATATCATCATTTCCAAGTGTAAGAATGGAAAGAAGGGCTAAAAAAAGACAAATGAGCCAAGTAGACAAAAGTCAAAAAGACAAATACAGCAGAAACAGATGAGGAAACAACAGAAAAGCAAGAATATGAAAGTTGAAAGAGTATTTGAAGAGAGGAAGAAAGAAAAAGATGAAGAAATGGAGCTATGAATAACTACAGGAAGATGGAAACAGTGGAGTTAGTGATGACAGAGCACCAAAAGAAATCCTTGTAGATATAGTGTGTGTAGATGTTTCAAAAGAATGGAACAACGAGGGGGCTCAGCCTAAGACGAAGAGCTGAAGAGGAGTGGGAGAGGAAATGTGAATGGAAAAAGGACAGAATTTTCCTTCAAACCAGTACGATGAAAATAATATATCTGAGACTCAAAATGTACAACATAATGTGTGACCTGAGTGTGTGGACGTGAGGTTGTGAAGAGACAGGCATGTGTGGTGTTATGATAAGGAGACCCCCGTGATGGAGGCCATGCTCATCTCTGTAACCTCGCCACATGTGTGCCCCCCCGCCCCCTCTTCAGCCTTCATGGCCACGTCAGACCTGGTGATGCCCCATGTGACTGCTACAGGCATGCATGGCCAACTGGGCTGTGATGTCATAAGCATGTGTCCCCCAGCCTGTCTCCTCCCCTCCGAGCCCCCAGACCCGTCCCCTGCAAGCCTGTAACAGAGCGGATCAGACTGGACCCTCAGGGACACACTGACCAAGGCTGGACTAATTTAGGACAGAAGGGTGTGAGGAGGGTGACACCACCACGCTGTGCAGAGTGTCTCAGGTGTCAGCCTTGTGCTTTCTAATATTAAAGACACTTGGCCTCTATGAGTGTGTGTTTGTAAGTGTGTTGTTTATGTGCAGTGTATTTTAGGTGACTGTATTTTCCACTCCTTGTGCAGCGCTCCAGGGCAGCGGCAGAGGGAAGAGGTGAGGCAGAGGAGGGGGAGGCGTACAGTGAATCTGGGAATCTCCTGGCTCTGCTCTAATTTGTTCCTAATAAAAATATACTGATGGAGTTTGAAAGGCATCCTGGCTACGCTCTTGGTTTATGTTATCACATAATTCACTGCAAATAGTTTCAGTATTAATTACATTCTTTTGGCATTAGAGCTTAAAACAAAGCTGTGCTTATTTGCTTTTGCCATAAATTTTTGTACATCTAAGCCCACATTAGGAGCAGAACTAAACAGTCTTTCTTCAAGGTTTAGTAACTGTAATAATAGCAGCAGATTAGAGTTTGGTAGATGAATGGATTCTGAAATTTGGATTAGTACTGCATTAATTAGTCTATATTTAAATAAAGAACTGATACACTACGAGCATAGTCAACAAAGATGTGTCATCAAATACATACATTGAAAGTATCTGCACAGTGCACTCCAAGTCTGTAAAAGTACTGTCCCTGTTAGTGTTTGACTATTTCTTTTTGTATTATTATTATTATTATTATTATTATTATTATTATTATTATTATTATTATTTATTGATATTCAGTATCAGACATTTGCATTCAGTACATCATATGTGTATGTCATACATCTGTTGTCTGCTCTAAATGCCAGAATAATATTTTTGTAATTGTCAGATACCCAAATAAAAGAGGAAAAACTATATACAAGTAGGGAGCGATCTTTTTCATACAACACAATCACTGATTTGTGAAAACAAAATCAGGCTTATAGAGTGTGACATAGTTGACCCAGTTTTCCCAGTGTGAAGCAAATTTCTCCAATTTGTGATTAATGCATGCTGTTATCTTTTCAGTGTTTGACTATTTCATTTTACATTACTGTGTAAAAGTCTTAGGCTACCTTTACTGTCTATGTTTTTTCAGGGGTGTGGTAGACTTAAAGCCTCCTACAGGTAAAGGTCAGTATTTTGTGTGACCTCTAATACATCTGGAAGTTGTCTTATATAATCTGGTGCTTCCTTCAGAGCATCCCAGAGTTCTTCTTCACAGTTGGGCTGTCTTTTTATCTTTTTTTTGCCCAGATGATCCTATGTAGCTTCTGTAATGCTGTAAAAAAATGTTTTATATGTTGTTTACATAGTCCCTGTAGATTACAGTTATACATATAGGCTATTGATACAGATATTTAGAACTGAATATGTATGGTCACTATTATCTTGATACCACACAAACCTAATGGTCCTAAAATGGAATTGTTTCATTGCACACTGACTGTCAGAATCATTTTCACTTTGTGCAACCACTCAATAGGCTTGTAGACTACTGTGGTGACTTACAGATGAACATGGTGTTCTTTCGTAGGATGAGATGCAGTGTTGTGGTCCTCAAAGGCACTGGGGGCTGTACTGAGGGAGGCCTTTGGTCACATGTGTGCTGATCAGATATCAACTTCACATCACTTCACATAATCTAATAAATCACTTGCTGTTCCACCATCTTCTTGAACAAATTTTTTATTATTTTGACTACATATTATCTAACACTATGTTTGTGATAAAATTAAACACTTGCCTGAAGGGACTGCAGTTAATTTATATACTGTAACTCAACTGTGTATTTACCAAATAGTGTTATCTAAACTAAGTAAATGTTATGACATATGTAAATTTTCCAACTTTCTCATAAAACCAAAAGCCTTCCTTAAACCACTGGATTTGCATGTCATGGCTACCTGATTTGCATGTAGTGTATGTTCATTCCTTGCTAACCGGTCTGTCAGGACATGTGTGTATCTGAGGAGCAGTGTGACTCAGGCAGGTGAAAGTGTATTATGTAATCCCAACATGTCAATAAGCAGACGCATTCATGAACGAGGGCATTTGGAGGATTGGCATCATACTCCGTGCATAACATCGTCTTTAATGACAAACCCCAAAGCGGAAATGCAAAGCTGAAACAATTGCTTACATATTTTCTCTCATACTTTCCTGCAGGCATGATAAATCCTCATGATTTGGGGAATATTTATGTAACTCCTTATTAAATCACTTTCATTCATAAATTCCTCACAGCCCATGTCAGTGCTCATCTAACCTCTCACCCAGTGTCTTGCTGTGACCCAGCAGGCAGCAGCCGCAGTCTTGACACACTGCCCTGACTTACAATTACATCCTCCTGAACTGTTACATAATCACCCCTCTCTGCCTCTGAAATGTACAAACTTACATTTTATTATTTGTATTCTTATTATTATCCAACACTCATATTAGAAAACAGTGTGCTATCTTCCTGGGCTAATTTCTAACCTGTCTTTCTCTAAGCTGCATACCTGCTGCAGGTCTGAGCAAGGGATTTCCCAAATAGTGTAAATCAGGAAAAGTGTTTGAGGGGCTTATGTGCATTTGACTGCAGATGTGTGTGTGTGTGTGTGTGTGTGTGTGTGTGTGTGTGTGTGTGTGTGTGTGTGTGTGTGCGCGTGCGTGTGTGAGTTTGTGTGTGTCAAAGCTGTAGGCAACAGAGAGGATAATAACATAATTACAGGCCAGTCCTGCAGTCATAATTCTCTGGTAGCCTCCAGGTAAGGTGTGTGTGTTCACTGGGGACAGCTCCGCTAAAAACAACTACGAGGTACTTCTTCTGTAATGCTTTCACCTGTCCTTTTTTTTTACCTTTACCTTATTGGCTCCACTTCTTCTCCTTCTATTCAGCGGTTTTTGGTAACAAACTACAAAAATGTTGTTACTCAGTTGTAGGATTCGCTACGTTGTATTTACTATATTTTTAAGAAAACCATTTTCTTTCATTCCATATATCTGAAAGCTCCAGTGTGAAGATGTACACTGATTTTGGATAATATAAAAGGAGAAATAGTGCCTGATATTCAGAATTATATTGTTATTAGTGAATAAGTGAGTGAGTTCATGCATTCATTCAAGTTTATTTTGATATGTCAAACACTCTTTAAAATGAAGTTATGAAATGGACAAAGTTTATTTTTGATATGTATAATATATTTTGTGATTTGTGCAGGATTGTTTAGAATTTATTTTGACATGTGTAAGATTTGTTAAGGTACTTTGAGGAACCGACAATGGGATTTTGTGATCAGTGGAAAAAGACAGGGTAAGGGGGTAGGAGTAGATAAGTTGTACTTCATCCTTTCTTAAAGTTTTTTTCCCCTATTTTTGTTTTCTTTTTTTTTTTTTTTTGATATTCAAAATGAAATTAAAAAAAAGTTCACAGGAATGGTTTATACCTCCATGATGCACTGTCATGTCTTTCTAATGCTGAGAACAGATTTCCTCCTCTTCTTCAGTGTTTTTATGACAGGTGGCATGGCGTCCAGTTTCAAGGTGCATTACATCACCTATTATGTGTGGACTAGAGTTAATGTCCACTCAACCGAAAGCCTAAAAACAATGGTGTTTCAATAAGGTGAGAACAGGGACCACCAGGTACTATCAGAGACTATTTGTAGAACCATCTTTCTTCATCTTTGATTTTTGATACTAAACATGTAAAATCTTGCAGATCATCACTGTGTCCATACCTACTGTATGTGTTTCTTCATGGTGTGACAAAGGACACCAATAAACCAACTACAGATTTGACCAAACAACTACTATCACAAAAGAATCTGATCTGAAGTAAACTTTGCCACTAGATTTCACAAAATATCACACACACAACCTTCAATACAAATATTTCTGCTACATCTTACATTTTCAAAACAGACTTATTGCTTCAGTTTTAATGCATTTGAGGTGAAGTAGTGATTTTTTTTTTTGCATTCCTGAAAGCCTTCACAATACCAAGACTAAATGGTCTGGATAAAAAAGACAGAAAAAATTATGTAACAAGGTAAGAAAGAGAGACTCGACCATGGAGAATAATCCTTAATATATGGCAGACCTTTCACTCTTCCACCCAGAACCTCAGGTCTCATGGCTACAGACTGCAGGTGGTTCTATCCCGCGGTGGTGTCTAGACTACAGACTGTCCCTGAATCTACCCGGTGCTGATTCAGTGGACTCTTAAAAGGCAGCTGAGAACCCTAGCTAGACAAGCTTTTAGAGAATGAGGGTTTTTGGGATTTGTTTTCCTGTTTCTCTGTTCATTATGTGTCGCACTATCATTATGAAATTTTATTTTACAAAGCACTATGATTTTTATCTATGAAAGGTCCTGTATGAGATATTTTTTTTACTAATTGTCTATATTCTACATAATATTTTAGTAGGACAGGAAGTTTAGGATCAGCTGTTTCTATTTTAGATTTTTTTTCAGCCTGATCAGTGTTTTTTCATTTTTACTAGAGCAAATAAGTTGAATCAGTGCATCTACTTTTACCTTAGTCTTTCTTCTTTATTTCCGGGGCACTCAGCTGGTTCATTTGGTAGAATTTGTACTGTAATGGCTAAGGTCTTACAGCCCATGATTCCAGCTTGAGCCATTAGCTGCATGTCATCTGTTCACGTCTTCATAACGCTTCTGTAATAAAGTTTGAAATGTCCATAAAATCTACACTGTAACAAATTTCCTGTAGAATTTACAGTGACTACCAGGCAAAGAATTGCCAATAAAGTGCTGTAAAATTACTTGCTAATTACTGTAAAAATAATTACAGTATATTACTGGATACTTTTTAAAGGCTTTTGCTGTATATAAATTACAGCAATGTATTGATATTTCATATTAAAAACAACCATTAATTGTATTTTAATTTTTTTTAAGTTTTTTTAGCTCCAGTTCGACTGTAGCCGTGCTAACGGCGCTAATGTGGCAGCTGTGACTACAAATGTAGTTTACCACCATCACAGTGTGAATGTGAGAGTGAATGAATAATGGATCGATAATGTAAAGTGCTTTGGGTGCCTCGAAAAAGTGCTATAGAAATCTAATCCATTACTATTATCATTATTATAACCATGGACTATCGGGGGCATTTCTGAATGTGGCTAACGCACGCAGCTAGCGTTAGCTTAACTTAACCAGTTTTTTGCTAGATAACATTTGCAAAAATGGTGCATTCTGAGTCCTACACCCATATTCCATATGAAACACGACTAAGATAAATAAAATAATGTGAAATACAGTCACTTATGCAAATAAAGAAACATTATTCTTACTAAAATGCTTGTTTTGACATGTCTACATTACACGCCGAGTTAAAATAGACATCTACATGGTAAAATTATATTGCATGAAGTTACTACTTGAATCACATTTAAATTTTGTGGGCTAATAATGTCTTCCACTTTATTGAGGGGATAGATGTCTTGTTCATTCCCCCTTGTCTGCCTTCATGTCCTCTTTTGTGCCTTCTAATAATAAGAGTGTATAATTGTAATGTATATCATTTACAGTCAGGACCAAGTGAAAACACAACCGTCCTCTAATTTTACAATGTGATACTGTGAACAAATGCAATTGAAGTTACCATAAATATTTTTTTTTACCCATAATGCATTGCAATATACAGTTACACCTTGTAAATTGTTAGAACAAGAAGCTACTGTAATTTCAATAGTAGAAATTACAAAAATTTGCTACAGTGTATTCAAATGAAGTACTTGTTCTTCTTGTTGAGCAAAGTGTGTGTACTTTTCTTTCCTCCCTGTTCCGGGCTTCTGCATACACAACATGTTCACCAGTTGCTCACATGAATAAATAGATGAAAAGAAGAACAGGTAAAACAAACCCAAAGACACAATCTGCTGGGAGAGAAAAATGCAAACTTGCAGAATTTTCTCACCGAGTCTTATCACGCTGACTGACTGATGAGAGGAGACAGACGGTAAACACGAGTAAACATGACAGTGGGAGCATACGTGTGTATTCGCTATGAGCTTTGGAGTTTAACTGTTTCTCTATGTATTATTAAAAAGCTGCAAAAACAAGGAAACAGAGGAGCTTGTCTGTTTAGCAGGCAGCTTGTGATTCTTTTATGAGGTTGTTTCATATTAATGACTACACTGTGAGTCAGTGATTTGTAGCCAGACAGAAACAACTTGATTCAACTTTATGTTTCAGGAAAATAACAGCGACCTTTTTGGATACTTTCGTTTAAAATAGTTTCATGTTGTGGACTGGATTAGTCACAGATTTACAAGATTACGCTCCACTATGTGCTTTTGTGCATGAGGACTTGTAGATTCAGGTTGTCATTGGTTGTCACATCTAATATCGTCACATGGCCACTGAAGCTCTATTATTCATAAGATCAATGCTAAGATTCAACCAGGCCTGATAGAGGACAACCCACCTCCCCCTCAGGCTCTGTCCCTCCATCCTTCCTCCTCGATATATCTCAGATTATTTTCCCTTCACCGTACTCTTTTCTGATAAGATTTGTGCTAGAGACTTGTGAACATGAAAACTGAGAGTGTTCACCTCCAGGGATGACAGCC
Source organism: Sphaeramia orbicularis (assembly GCF_902148855.1). Taxonomy (NCBI): domain Eukaryota; kingdom Metazoa; phylum Chordata; class Actinopteri; order Kurtiformes; family Apogonidae; genus Sphaeramia; species Sphaeramia orbicularis. The sequence continues at coordinate 36,268,628 of NC_043972.1, read as the reverse complement.
AGGCAGACACCAGTGCCTCTGACACCTCGACTGACAGGGTTGTAACGCCAGAGGCAAAATGGGGAGAGAGGAAGGGACGGGTGTGCATAACGCAGAGGGAGACGAGGTGATAAAATAAAGGGGTGAGTGACAGACGCCCAACAATGACCAGGGAAGTGAGAACTTGTGGTACATGGGCCACAAGTCCCCATTCACTAAACACTCAGCAGAACTGGAAGGACATGTGGAGAGCACTGAGACCCACCAGTCAAACAGCTCCTCATTCTACAGTATTATTAAACTACAAACACACATTATGACCTCCTTTTATCAGTGTGTGCCACTACTGTAAATAGTATAGTTATAGCAGTAGACCAGTTCAGATGAAAAACTGAATTTTGAAGGTTATCCTACTGTGTATGTTTGCATATCCACAATGCTAAAATAAATTGGACAGAGAAACTCACCTAGACATCTCATGCTGTCCATAATTACCTGTCAGACTCTACATATTTACATTTGTATTTAGCTTAAACAACAATTTCATCATTTGTTCGACCCAAAATATTCTGTTTCCCTTTTTTAAAGGATCATTATAATTCATGGATGATGGATGGATGATGTAATTGATAATAATAATTTTCATCATACTATGAAAATCTTATACCACTGTATCTCTTTTTGATTGCTTCGCTGTTACCATGGTAACAGACATGTTATGGTGCCTTCACCTTAGACCTTTAGCCCGTACAGATGCCACCCCACTGGTGGTGTTCAGAACCTTCAAAGTGGAAAATTAACCAGAGTTCATGAGTAGTATTTAGAATTTTTTTTTTTTTTTTGGGGGGGGAGGGGTAATGCAAGATGTTGCAACTTGACAACAACCACATTTCCTTGATAACTGCTCATAATATGTATGAAGAAAGTGTGGATATTCCTAGCAGCCTAATTTTTTACATTATGCTTTTACATTTCATACCTTTTCTGCTTGATGACCCTCTATATAATAAAAAAAGTAGACTTTAAGTCCATATTGGCAGAGGTGTAGCTCCACTGCTGTGCACTTTGATGTCATTGAACAAAGAAAAAAAAGTTTAATTTCTCATCAATTTAAATTGTTGGACAGTAGCATAGAGTATAGACAAAGGGATTAGAGCACAGATATGAAGCTATGGTGTTTTGTGAGAACCGTTCTAAGTCCATAAGGCTTTAAAACTAGCTCTGATGCTTTTCAATTAAAGGAACAATATATTGACCTTCAGTTCTTGGCGATCTAACTCCAGTGTGGCTCCCATGGCATCTGTGTTGTCAGTGCTATAGCTATGTTTCATAATATACCAGTTGAATGTGAAGCATTTTAAAATCACTATTTCCCATGTCATAACAGCCCATCACTTAAAGCAGCATTAGTTATAATTTGTGAATTTGTGCTGGTTAGTTTAAATAAAACACTCTGTCTCCAGTGTTAAAGAAAGTGAAAACATTCAGCCTCCTTTTCATGGGTCTGATCCAAAATTTATGGAGGTCATCCTTGGTTCATGCATTACCCTTTCACCGAGTTCATGAGAATTGTTGTGGTAGTTTTTATATAATCCTGTTGACAGACAGATTGAAGTGAGTGATCACAACCTCCTGGAGGCAATAACAGTAGAACATTTTCTACCACTTACTAATATTCTAATCATCCTTTTTATGACCACAGACAAGACTGCCTTAAAAAATGTCCTCACTTTTTAAGGCCTAAGAGACCCATCTGAGCTTGTCACAATGTTTGGTGACAATTCATAAATATTTCCAAACTCAAATGCTCACCCCTGAGAACTACAACTCAGAGGCCCTGGGAACTACAACTTCCACGCAGAGACATCAGCGTGTTTGCGTGCCAGTGTGCTTGGCCGTGACGTCTCAGGAGAAGAGCGTGTACTGGTTTGAAATGCGGCGCATAGGCCCGTGCGTGGACGCCTGTCTGATGATGTCAGCACACGGCTGTGGTCAGAGGAGTCGGGCTGAGGTTTGGGATCATATGAGGCTGCAGCAGCTGGAACTGCCTCCCAGGGGGATGCTGGGAAAGTGGCCGCAAACCTCCCCCAAGGGCTCAGCAAGAGACAGATAGAGGACGCCCCCAGCTGCAGCATGTTATTAGTGGATGTATTGTGATGCTGTCTTCTCTTTCCATGTGCTGCATTGTTGTGACTAGCCACTAAAATCATGCCTGTATACAGCATTGCGCACAGGAAGCTGTTATGACGCTCTTGTACGCCTACTATAAAAAGAAAACACCAAGCTTCTTAGCACCTGCACCCAGCACTCCCACCCCACAGCAACCAGAGGTGGCAAAAGTAGGCACATTCTTTATTCAAACAGAAGTACTCATATTTAATGTACAACCCAAAATCCAAAAAGGTTGGGACACTGTGTAAAATATAGAATAAAAACAGAATGCAGTGGTTTGCAAATCATCTAAACCCATATTTTATTCACAGTCGAACAATATATTGAATGTTTGAACTGAGAAAATGTTTGCTTTTAAGAAAAAAATCATGTAATTTCGAATTTGATGTGGACAACACATCTCCAAACACCTGGGGCGGGGCAACAAAACAGCTGTTACAACTAATTAGGTGACATGTTAGTAACATGACTGGTTAGAAAAAGAGCACCTTAGATAAGCAGTCATGCAGAGGCTTAAACTGCTTAGGTATAAAAATAAAGGTAGCTCATTTCTACCAGTTGTTCAGGTGTAAAATCAAATGAGCCTCACATGGTATGGATATATAAAGACTATTCTACCTTAAAATGTATCTAAATATCTTAATATAATAAATGGCAACTTTGCTCCAATACAAATCAAGGCAATGTTGCCTTTTTTGTCTGTTCAGTCTGGTTCTGTCTTTTATATTATATACATTATATTATGTATATTATACTACATGCAGACAAGGATCATCTTGTCTATGAGCGCATGTATCATGAATTTAGGTTGAAATCTAAACTTATGTTAGGAAGGTGTGTAACGATGCAAGATAAAAAGCATCAATCAATTGCCCATAATGCATTTAAACGTATGTAACAAGACCGCGTTGAAACTATTAAGGGTAGAAAGTACAAATATTGGTGCTGAAATGTGTGTGAAAGCTATCGTTAAAATAAATACTCATGTATATCCAGTACCTGAAAACTCTCCTGAAGTACACTAAGTATTAGTACTCAGATCACACCTCTACCTTCATCACTCACATGGAAAACTACCACAGAGTCGTGGTGTGGATGCACTGACCAACCGTAATGTATATTCACCAGCAATGGCTCAATAAAGGCTGAGTCAGGACACATTCGTCTGTGTGTGTTTGGTGACAGTGGAGAGATGATGGCAAAGCAAAGAGGTGTACACACACTCATATGCTCCTCTCTTGACACGTGAGGATAAACATTGATTTTCTTGACTGACGTTAACACCCTGTTGAGTAAACACAAAACTTAACTCACACCACCGGAGCGACATACGGCGGCCCCTGCACACTGTAAGCAACACGGCAGCGTCAACAGTCGCCTGGTTAGCAGCGACAGGCCCAACAAACAGCGCCAGTTCAGGGTTCAGAGCAGTCTCTCTGCAGTTCTCCCACACATACAGCCGCTAAACACAACATCACATACCTGTATTATGGTTTACCAGCCTCTGATCATCAACACAGTCCACTGTCATGCCCCACAGCGAGACAGAAACATTGAGTTACAGGTCACACCATCACCTCTCACACACTAGACGCCAGTTAAATGGACCTATATTTTTAAGAATATACTTAAAAATATTTATGAATGACCTAAAGCTATCATTAATGTTTAGAATAAAGAGTTCTGATGTTATGTCAGAGATGTCATGAAGGTATTTCACTCACAGGTTCTGGCTGAAATGTCTGTGTGAATATATGAAACCACTAGAGGGAGTAGTGAGTCACTGTCGGTCTGTCTGCACTGAAAACAGCTCTTGCTGTCAAAGAAAGTGACAAAGTGATTTAAATAGAAGTTATTTTGTCACCAGTGGACACAGCTCTAAAGTAAAAAAAAACAAAACAAAAAGAAGTGGCGCCAGGCACTACAAACCCTGCCCCTCGCACATATTTTGCCCATTATAAGTAAATGGGAAGATTTTTCAAAATTCATAAAAAATTTGAACTTTGATCTACTGTTCCCGAAATGTAATAAGATCCATTCTGGGTCACTGGCAATCTATAAACCAAATTTGGTATGAATTCACCCTATAGTTTTGCTGCTACAGACATTTGAAATTTCACCCATTACAAGCAAATGGAGGAAAAAAATATTTTAAAAATTCATAAAAAAATTTTAACTTTGACCTACTTTCCGAAAATGTAATGAGATCTATTCTGGGTCACTGGCAATCTATAAACCACATTTGGTATGAATTCAACCAATAGTTTTGCTGCTAGAGTGTTAACAACAAACAAACAAACAAACCGCTCCAAAAACAATACCCCTTGCCTCCCCTTCAGGGGGCGGGGTAAAAATGAAGTGTTTCTTCTACACTGGTGAGTTTGATGATGAAGCTTATGCAAGTATAAACAAGAAAAGCATTCAGAGAGCGCAGACCTCCGCCAAGACAGATCTGACCCTGTTTGGTCAATTCAAAATGAATCTCAGAAGACAAACTGCATAGAAAACAGAGGTGAATTTGTGGTTTTACTGTGTTTTTTCTGTCAAAAAACAGCTTGGCTAACAGAGCTATAATGTAAACTAGCAGCTAATGCAGCACATGAAGAGTATAGACAGCAGTATAATTTGGACAACTGATGGTTTGTTTGCAGAAAAAAACCCTTGACAATACCATAATACAGATGTGTGTTAATGAGCACCACACTTAATTCAGACGATTAAGTTGTCGCATTAATCCTTGGTGGTTTTATGGCTTTTCACTGCTGGTAGTAGTTTGGAATATCAATGCTTCATACAACACTTTCAATCCTTTAACTCTTAATTCAAGATGAACATGAGATTGAATCGGTGGCTCAGTTGGTAGAGCACGTCATCCAATGACTGAAGGATCGGCAGTATGAATTCTGCCTCTGACGTGTTGAAGTTTCCTTGGGCAAGATACTGAACCCTAAATTGCTCCGAGTAGGGCCTTGCATGGTGGCAGCCGCCTACTGGTGTACAAGTGTGTGTGTGAATGGGTGAATGTGAGGTTTTGTAAAGTGCATTGGGCACCATAAAAGTATGGAAAAGGGCTATATAAGTACTGACCATTTACCTTTACTGTCACTACAATTTTATGTGTTCTATTCCAGTGTTTCCCAACCTTTTTTGAACCACGGCACATATTTTACTTTAGAAAAATCACAAGGCACACCACCAAACAAAAATGTCACAAAAAGTGTATTTACTGAAATGTTATACAAATCTAGTCTCAATGTACTTACTCGGTGTGAAACCTGGACCTGTTTAGTTGAACACAAAGCTTATATTCTTGCAGGAATTGAAGAAAGACACACACAAATATTCCTCAACAGCTCTAAGTCTCTCTCTTTTTTCGGGGGGGCAGGGCACATCGGGGCACATTGTCACGGAGTGTTTGGAACAAGAAAGCTGAGAGCGGTTCGTCAGCGACCCCTCAGACGAACCCCCGGATTGAAGTCCGATGTGTAATACTATGGGAGGCATATCCCCCCTGCCCCAACCTGATACCTGGGGTTTGTGGGTTACTCACTAATCCGCGCATCACTAGTGAGGGGGGGCTTTATCAGCAGATCGCACCGCATCGGGGCTGGTTCACTTTCACTTTTATTTTTATTTTTGCATAGGCAAACAGGAGACTGTTGTGGTTGAGTGGATCATTAGTGCGTACGCTGTTCTTACAGTACTAGTCAGGTCAAATTGGATAATCTTCCACGGCACACCTGATGATTTTTTACGGCACACTAATGTGCCGCGGCACACTGGTTGGGAAACACTGTTCTATTCTACAGTACATCTAGGTTTAAATGCTCATATAACACAGATTGCTGCTAATGATTTCTAACAGATGTGTACACTCAACTTCAGTATATTATCTACAACAGGGGTTCCCAAAGTGGGATCCACGTACCGCTAGGGGTACTTGGAAGAAGCCCAGGGGGTACTTGAATTTTTTTTTGAAAAATACATTAAATAAGTCATCATGTACTGAATACAAAATAAAAAATGAAAATTAATGCTGAAATATAAAACACAATAAATACATTCATATAATAGTTTTATTATTTTAAGAACATTTGTATTTTATCTTATTCAAAATGAGTTTATTTGAGTGGCTAAGTAATGATATTTTTGTTGATGAAAGGCTCATTTTTAATGAATGACCAGTTTATTTATTGTCTTATAAATAAAAGAGGGCACTTTTCAGTTTATATTTTACACACAAAATGTACATGTAAAGTTTGTTATTTTTAAAATATATTACAGTTAAATATATGTTGTTTGTTTGCAAAGTTTTGAAAATAGAAACCAACACCTTTGGCACAGGAACAAATTTTGCCTAATTTTTTCCAGCCAAAAATGCTGAAGTGAGAGGTGGGGGCACTTGGCTAAAAATATATATATTTCAGGGGGTGCTCCACTGTAAAATGTTGGCAAACCACTGATCTGCAACAGTCACTGCACATTGTACCAGGAGATACAGTATTTGTGCCATTTCCTGTCCTACACTTAAAAGTCCTGAGCTAATGCAGTCCTGTGCTTAACTGTTTTTTAACCACACCTGTAACAGACAGTTGATTAAAACCGTCATCAGATCATTATTAAGCCATCAGTCACCTTTAGCAGACACAGTCTATATCATATCAATTAAGCAGTAAATGCCTCATAGCCTTTACATAAGAAGAAAATACAGAAGTATTCTGATTCTTGTATTACACACGAGAACTTTGTGAGACTTCTATATAATTGACACATCTTATATTGTATTCCACAATTATTTCTTTGTTTTCAGTGTTTTGGTCTACCCCAAGTGACCTTGTAATTTGTCTGATCTCCTATTTGTGCAGTTTTCTCATATGACTTCATGTGTTGACACATTTAATAAAATTATATATAATGAATTTTAACATCATAGAATTCCTCAAAAGTCCCTCAGGTCAAACTAATGGCACTAATAAAGTAGTCAGGACAAAGATTTATTCACTCCAGATAGTTTAACAGTTGATAAAGTTGTTATCTTTATACCAATCAGTCTGTATAACAGTGTTCCTACTGGCTAAAGATGTCCATTTGAATGAAATGAACCGTATTAAACTTTATTCATGCACATGCAGTTTGAAAAATTTAAAAAAAGATAATAAATGAATGTTTTCATTAGTGTATAATCACTGCCATGTGTCCACAATGAGTCACAGCAAATTGGTTATTCTTGTTTGTCCTGTTTTTATGGCAGATGACCTCTAGCATCATAGTCTTTCACTATCACCCACTGTATTTGAGTGAGGATTATCCTGTTATACTTTAAACCAAAAAGCCCAGAATGGACGCTTTCTTCTTCTTTTTCTTCTTCTGTCACCTGCATTTTTTATATTATTAATTTGTGTTACCGGTTTTAAATACTACACAATATAAGATAAGGGTATTTCAAACAGTTCAATCATGTTTTATCAGTATTTTTCTTTCAGTAATGCTTATGTATGCTTTTAAATGATTAACATTATTGTAACTAATCTTCTACAAATTTTCAGGATTACAACAGGGACAACACCAGCGATGATTAGTGTGCATTGTCCCTGTAAAATAAACAAATAAGATAGTATGAGTAATAATAATAATAATAATAATAATAATAATAATAATAAGAAGAAGAAGAAGAAGAAGAAGAAGAAGAAGAAGACGAAGAAGAAGAAGAAGAAGAAGAAGCAGAAGCAGAAGAAGCAGAAGAAGATATACGAAACACTGAGGGGCTTCTGTTTTGACCTTAGGGAAGGGTGAGGTGAGGGGTACTTAGATGGTTGTGATCTGCTACTTCACCACTAGATGATACCAAACATCAGACACTGAACCGTTAAACTTCAGAAAACAGGCTCTTTACAGTTAGATCATTAAAAAATGCAGCATACTAATTTTGATCACTTATTTTGCAAAGAAATGGATACTTTCATTTTGGAAGAATGATTCCCTTCCATCTTTTAAGATTTTCCATGATCAGCTGTCTTCTTTTTTATCTTTAGAAAAACTGACCTTGGATAAATATGATTGTGGCCATCTCTTTAATTAATTTTGGTTGCATTTACTCTCTGGTATGGAGAAAGTTTGAGTTTGTATATCAAATGCTGAATACTGCCCTACTACTATCATTTATACTACAGTATGCATCACTATGCTTATGCTCATGTTACTACCTCTATTATTATTATTATTATTATTATTATATTTTTTTTTAGTTTTTTACTGTTTTTTGTTTTTTTATTCATTTATATTTAGACTTTTATGTTTTTGGTCTGTTACTTTTGAGTGTGTTTAGCTAGTTTATTCCTTTAGGGGTGGGAGGTAGGAAGAATGCACGAAGGAGAATTGCAAAAGGTAAGACCCAGTATCACTAAGTTTGTACTGTATCTGGATGATTGTCTTTTGTGAAATAAAAAGATATTTTAAAAAAGAAAACAGGCTCTACCTTTAAGAACCAAACTAGAATAGGGGATGTACGCATACAAAACTAAACCTCCGACCAGCCCATTGCTGTGAGCCATAGACTGGGAGACTACAAAAGTCAATTTGGTGGGTCACAGGGAATACATTTTTACACTCATGTCAGGAGTGTGTTGGGGTTCTATATTGGTGTAAAGGGACCTTCTCTGAGGCTCATCAATTCAATCAGCACCAGACGTCATCTACTGAAGCTCTGGGCACAGTGCGTCTTTACTGCATGTTCTCCAAAAATAATGATGGTTTCTGGCTATGTTTTATCAAGGAATCCAATCTAATGTGCAATTTAGTGTTGCCTTCTAGTATGTGTGTCATAAATTGAACAAAAACAGAGACAACCACAGTGCTTTGAAATCTACAGTCAGGCATGGAAAAAAAATCTGCACAGTGTGAAATACCCAGAGAATTTAATGAAGGTGAATGGGCACTCACTATTTATTTTTTGTCTTGACCTTATACTTTTTACCCCTTACATCTCCTTACATGTTGGTTCATATTAAAGCATTTGAGGGGAATCATCAGCTGCTTTTATTTTGCCTCAGTGCTCAGTTTCCCCTAATTCAGCACTGATTTAAACCTAAATGGATGGAACAACCACACAGAAAGGAAATCCCCTTGTGATGTCCATCAGTGCATATCACACCAAAGTGATTTAAGAAGATAAAACAGAACATAAAATGACTGATGTTAATGATTTTTGTTGCTGACATTGAAACAGATTTGCACACTTGAGCAATGTTGATATTAATTATTAAGAGTATTTTTTTTTTTCATTTAACCCTATTACACCAAACGTATCATATTTGATACATGAGCTTTGAAGCCCTCTACATGACGAGTGTGATATTTTTTTTCTTGAAAATCCTGATGTATACAATTAGATACATGCAATACACAGATAATTCACCAGGGGGGAGGAATTCATTCACCAGAGGCCTTTCCAGTGACACTACAAAATTATTATTAATGAGAAAGGAGGCAGAACTGTGCCAGTTTAGAAAATGAATTACCAATTTGTGTTATGTTTTTGTTTGTTCAAAAATAATAATATTTGAGCATTGAGACCCGACGTATCAAATATGATACAAAATTGAAAATCATACATGGAAATTGATATTTGAAAAAAAATATTTTTGGGGGGGTTGTTCAGAAGGACCAATAAAGGCTCCGGTTTCACAGAACTGGAATTTTCTGTCAATATTAACAATACAATAATACAAATTTAATGGTTTAGGCTTTACAGGGTTAATCTGAAGTTAGCATACTCCTCATTTTACAGTAAAAAGACAGTTAGTGTTGTTGTTATTGCTTGTTCATGTTGTTCAGTTAGTGTTGCACAGAAACAGCTGATGAAGATGTCCTTCTACTTTTATTTTTATGCTCTAAGCACATTTCAGTTTGTAGTTTCTCATGATTGCTTGAGTAAAGAATGCCTTAAATCCTCCACATACTGCATCTCACCTGTCTTTCCTGTCCTGTCTCATAGCACTCAAACCATGACAGACATGTTGTTGTTGTTCTTCTTGCTTTTATCTCATGGACAGGCAGATCGATTGGAGACGTGGACAGGAAAGAGCTGAAGCACAAAGTAGTGAGGAGAGAATGTCCTGAATGTGTGAGTGTGAAGGGTGGAGGGTGGTGGATGGAGGGAGGTGAGTGAGGGTGGGTTTGGACAGGAACATGCTAGAGGATAAGGCGTGTTCCCTTTGGCAGTGCAGTGCAGTGTAAATCCACCGGTGCCATCTGATGCCTGTGTTTGTGACGGTGCAACAGTGTGTGGCAGACGCTGAGAAAAGATCTGGTGGCTATAAATAGGCTGTGTGTTAAAGAGGCGCGTTGTAAATATAGTGCCCTGGTGTGGTGTCACTTTACACCCCCCCCGCCCCACCTCTTCTTGGTCTCGGCCCCAGCTTCTACCGGACTCCTCTTAACAGTTTCATTATGCCAGAGTGCGTCATGAGCGCTGGAAAAAAGACTTGAAAAACACAGGAAGAAAGGGAGAATGAAAGAAAGGAAAGACGGGGGCTGGCAGCCGAGTAGTTATGGGACAGATTACGCGTACGCTCAAGTTGTGTGTGAGTGTGTGTGAGTATGTGTGTGTGATGTAATGTAACTGAGGCCTGGCTTCCCCCAGTCCTCTGGTGTCTGCAAGTTTGGGAAACCTCCAAGTGCAAGAAAACAGAAGTATTGAAAAGGAGCTGGTACTCACTTCTCTCCTCTTCTGTCTTGTTTCCATTCTCTTCCCTTCTCAGCTTGTCTACTTGACTCTCCTAATCCTTTCTAATCTTACTTCTCTTCACATCTCTATTATGCTCCTGTCTTGTCTCCTTTTCCTCACCTGTATGTGTTTTTCCTTTCCTCTTCTCAGGTTTTTTCTGTTAATTTTTACTCATTTTGTTGATTTTGTTGGTATCTCCACAACCATTGTTCAGGAAAGGTCTGGTTGAATCCATCATCCTTTCTGACCAGGAGAAAAAAGTCTCTCTGGATATTTATATTTGGATGCTTCTATGAAACTGGGTTCAATTTGGTACCTGGCACTTTGCCAGCTTTTTAGACCCAATAAAAAAAAGAAATTTATACATATTTCCCCTCAGGATGTACGGAATAATGACCTCAGATAAATGCAAAAAATATTATACTCTTACTCTGAGCCATCCCAAAATTAATAAATTTTCAATAAAATATTGGAGCCAAAAATAGGACCAAAATTGGGACATAAAAAGCTACCTAGATGTCAGTGCATTTGATCTGGAACACATGAGTTGAAATGATCTTAGATACCACAGTAAATAAAGACACTGTGTTAAATTTGATGATCCTAGTGGTTTTTCTAATCCAGACATGCAGGTTTTCATGAATCGGCAGTCTCATTCCAGGTTTCATGTGTAACCCATCGTGTCCACTCATGTTACATGCGGAACCGGCTCATTTAAACACAAATAAATCGTGAGAGATTTTGCAACAATGGTCATTTTTGTGAAACACTCTGCCTTGCATAATTAGTTAAATTGCAAAAATGTACCTGTGAGAGAATAAAGAGGTATTAAAAAAAATTAGTAGCACCTAATTTTCGTATGTGTTTTATATTTATTTTTAAAATAGACCCAAAGTGCGTCCAAACTTGCTTCATAGCATTAGTCTAAATCTGGTTTGGATTTTTAGCCCCCATGTCCTCTTTTTAGGGACCAGTTTCACAGATGCACCCATTTGCTAAAGCCAATTGCTATTGTGTTGGATCAAGCATTGTTGGGAACTTGATGAGGTGGAACATTTGCATTTGCAGAGATAAGACATGTTGATAAGATGGAAAACACCCCAAACAAACAAGCAGGGATGCCTTAAGGTGTGATACCAATCTTTGTCTATTTTGGTGGGTAGCTGCTAACTCTGAAGTTGTTTTTGTGACAGTAGCAGAAGGGGAGAGGAATGCTGATCCTGTCAGTCAGTGGCAAGGCTTATTCCAACTTTCTGTGAGTTTCTGCTGGTCATCTGGGTTCATGCACAATATCCATTGTAAAGTGGATCTGATACTTTTCTTATTCTAATAGTGCCGTTTTGTCACTATCCTTCACTTGTCTGCCTTCATTATTTTTGTGTCCCTTTACTTGATGATTTTTTGTGCAAAAGTTTGGAAATAGTTGTGAATAATAAAATCCTACTACTCACAATGTAATATTTAAAAGTCCTCATGACATAAGCAGAAAACAAAAAATACTGATGACGTGTATTAATTGCACAAAAAATGAGTGAATAAAGGCCTTTAGGATGGTAACATGCAGGTATAGCTGCAGTGCTTGATTTGCTTGATTTGCTTGATTTGCTTGATTTGCGTGCTTGATGGTTTTTTTAGCATCAATGGGCAAAAATGCACAAATCCCTTTCAGCAATGAAATGGTCTGCAAGGATATTTCTGCGTCTACTCCTTCCCAGTGTTTTCAGGCTGTAGAAAATACACTCAGTGACTCATTTTTTTTCTAAACCTAAATGCTTTCAGACACATATGAAGGGTTAATACATGCCTGACAACCTGGACATGATTCTACTGCTCTAGTCTTGTGTCTTCATATGGATGTTTGCCTTTTCCGTAACAGCATGAAACAATTTATCTGGTTAATTTATTTGTTATATGTATTTTTATTCAGTCTTTTGATTTGAACCAAAAGGAGAGAGCTGTTGAATGACGGTATGTATTTTCAGCTTCTATTTTTTTTCTTGTGATTTCGGCTCCTGCAGCTTTACAGCAGCTCCCACCTACAAAAAAAGGAGGAGAACATAGGTGGTAATTTGTGGTTTGTTTATGGTGTAATAATAATCTTGTGGAATGAAAAGAGAAGTGACCACTGGTGTTGACAGAGTGCTCTTCAACTACCTGATGTCTGTAAGTGCTTGTGTTTCTTGTGCCCTCTTGCTTTTTACTGGTCTTATATTTTTTTCCTCTGGTGTATGTGTGAAATTGATTCAAAAAAGGTCTGTTTTTAATTCAATCTCTCCTACTTTTACTAACCTGTGAAAGTGTTTTGCTGGGTGTGGTGTGTTTGTGTGCAGAAAAACTCTACTTACTAAACCATTTGAACACTTTATGTGTGTGCATGCGTGTGTGTGCGTGCATGTGTGTGTGAGTAGGTGTGTGTGTGTGTGTGTGTGTGTGTGTGTGTGTGTGTGTGTAGGCTACATTATACTATAGGTGACTTGCTCCTATCGCATATAAAATCCTTCCTATGACATCACATAATGACGTCCCCTGACATTCAAGTGTCCACTAAGCCAGCTTTTGAGGGTACAGTGTAAGTCTGTGTGTGCACATCTGGCAAGAATTTTCAAGAGCTTTTTCCTTTTTGTTCCTTTTCAGCTTCAACAACTGACTTCTTTACAAGAGAGTCGGATACACTCCATCTCTCTCTCTCTCTCTCTGTCACACACACACACACACACACACACACACACACACACACACACACACACACACACACACACAATGTGACGCAACAGTCACTGGTCATGTTCCCAAGGTCCTGTTCTCAGAGCGGTCTGACTGGAGGCCTTTGTCTGAGCTCACTTTAAAAATAAAACTGGAGCAGGGTTACCACACACGTACGCACACACACTCATATATACACACACCCTCACTCTTTGTGCGTGAACTAAGCCTGACCCGAGGTGGAAAAGAAGCCCACTGCCAACTCATGATGCTGTTTAAGTAAAGTGTGTGTATGTCAGTGTGTACTTCCATACTGTATGCACTCAGCCTCCTCCTGACAGTGTAATTATAGGCTTGTGTAACACCCATGTGCATATGCGGATACACACGTATATCCCTCAAACATGATCACTCCACCTGCCATTTTACTACTGCACATAGAAACATGATCCCCTCAAATTACAAGACTCAGATTAAACTTGTCAAAGTCTTCATAACTCTGGATACTTGGTGTTCTTACAGTTACTGAACGTACTCAACACTCCTCTTACAGAACTCCAGCGACTTTAGCATCCTAGATCAATGTCGGAGTGCAGGGTAAGAACTAGTATCCCGTTTCACAGACGATCAACGTGTCATCACTGTCATCTGAGCATTATACAGGGACAATTTATAGATCTGGCATTACAAACTGTTGAAGTCAAGATGAAATCAAATTCGATGTGTGGGGTTTTTACATGGTAGGTCCAAGTGGCAAGTTCTGAGGGCTGAAACATGAAGCCTTTGCAAAACTTCCAAAAAACTGACGTATCTTGAATGTCCATTTGAGGCTGACTCAAAAGTCAATCCCCCGATACCCTTGTGTTAGAATGACCAATTTTTGATCATGTAATAGTTTGCTATACTATGTTGCAAATAAACATGAATTTTAGACGACATTTAGTCTATATAATGTATATTATTACTAATGGAGGCAGTAAAGCCAGGTGTAGATTACTGCACAAAGTGAGAATTATATTTTCCTTGGTCAGGATATGTACAGTCAGTCCATCTTGTATTTACAAAGCTGCAAATTAATACTGAAAAAACAATAACTCGAACTATGAATTATGAAAGAGCTGCAGCATCTGAAACCAGCCATAATGAACATTTTAAGATAAACAGTACCACAGTGCTTCAGTTTCAGCTTCACACTTTGTCATGTCTTTTATGTATTGTGATTGTCTCTCTCAACTCACCATATATTTTTTATAAGTAAGTTTTTTGGTTTTCTTTTCTTTTTTTTTTTCAATTACTTGAAATTTCAGGCTACCCCATTTGAATTTTAGGTGACCCCACATGGGGTCCAGACACCAAAGTTGAAAAACACTGCCCTACATGTTTCACCAGTTCAACACAGGGCTGATATATACAGATATACAACCATTCACTCTGACATTCACATCAATAGGCAATTTTGACTGACCAGACAACATATTAAGGTATGCATTTTAATTTAGGGAGAACAGAGAGAACACGCATACTCCACATCCTGACTGATTTGTAGCTGCACTGTGTGTAAATGCACACACCACAGCTATGTAAGGCTGCTGTTTTCATCATGGACTAATCTGTGGCTGAAACAACTGAAACACTAAAAACTCTAATGAAGGACAAACACAAATTCCATTAAGGTGCAAACATTTATGAGGGTGTTTGCATATCATTAGTAGAAGAACCTGCGTCAGCAGGTGCAAAAAACAGAGCACATTGCATGCAAAATTCTACACAGTTCCCTGTGCATTTAGTGACTGCCATCCATTGTTTGTGGATCTGACCATGTGAGTCATAGTTATCCATATTTAAGTGGCCACTGTGATTGACAGGTGAGTGAGTGTCATCTGTGTCTGTCCATGTGGGCTGAGCTGAGTTACACATTCAGAGATTCTGTTCATTGTACAAAACTTTTTGTTCCTGTGACAGTCAGTTCTAGTTGTGTTTTAGACTACACTAACAAGCCCATCAGAGGGTTCTGTAATGATATTTACCATATCGCCAATTTTTCTACAATAACTTAGCTACACTAGCTAATCGTAGCTTTAACTGATATTGTATTTTATGGCCTGTCAGCTAGCCTGCTAATTAGGCCAGCTAGCATATGTTCATACATTACATGAAGTTGATGTTTATCAAGTAGCTGAAATTGCCAGTGGTGTTAGTTAGTGAGGTCAGTGTGTAGAATAAGCAAGAGTTTGGGGACTTTGACTGGAATATACCCTGAAATGTTGGAAAATGAGTCACCGTGGGGGCAAAAAGTATTCAGGATATTAGTAGAACTCATTTTTTGATGGTCAAAGGTTCTGTGTGTGATATTTAGTCTCAAGATGATTCCAACCAACTGAATAACCCTCATCTCAAACTCCCCTATGGTGGCTGCTACAAACATGAGACTAAAAACCCCTCTTTGGAACCAGTGTTTGTCCATTTTCAGCTTGTATCCTAAAGGAGCTATATGACAAAGTGATTAAAAAAAAAAAAATGACGTTTGCTGTTGTTTTCACCTCTGGACCCAGCTCTAAATTAAAAGAATGGAGTTTGATGCTGAAATCACAGTGTTTCTTCTGCATTGATGAGGTTTTTTTTATGAAGCTTGTGAAGATATACATCTATTATGTTATTATGTTTGCTGCTGTTTGCTGATTTACAGTTCAGACTAAGTGGAAAAATGTTGATGAGGACAGTATGCTACACATACAAGTGAGGGTTTAGGATTGTTTCAGGCAAAAAACAAACCATTATGTTACATTTAATGACACGTTTCTTTGTTTCTTTAGAAAAAAAAAGTGGAGTAAATAAAAACAAAGTAAAGAGACATTTTAAATCAGCTCCAAAATGTTAGTTTTTTTTTTTTTTTTTAGTATTGTGCCAATTTTTTTTTTTTTTTTTTTTTTACAGATGATACATTTCTATATAGGAACTTTATGTCTTTAGAAAAGCCGAAATAAGACTGAAGGTTGTCAGTTCAGTTCACCCAAAAATCGGTAGGTCAACAGTTTTTCTAATCCAAATTATCCTTAAACACCACGAGTACTTACTTATGATTCAAGTCCCTCACTGTGCCAGGTTTTACCAATTGAGAAACACTATGTGAATCACTCAAGAAACACTTAATTAGCTTTGTCTACAAAGTCCTTTCCCTCCTCCATTAGCTTCTACTCCAAAACACGCTGGCCCAAATTAATCGCTGTCATCCTGAAGGCACTGGTAACAAGCACAGATGATGGCTCTTGTTACATCCCAAGGCAGATTACCAAAATTTACCCATAACAAGACCTTAGAGAGTCACATCAGTGATAATGATAGAGGTGGCAAATGGAAAACTAAATGGAACTGAAAAAAAAAAAAAAAAAAATCCCCTTTCTGTACCCCTCTTACACCTGATTTTTTTTACACACTTTAAAAAACGGTAATTAAGTAGTATATTTTTGTTTACCCATATAATTATTATATTTAGCATTACAGTGAATAATTCCATAAAATAGAACTGAATACATTTATTTACAGGCATTTGCAAGCCTCTCTAAGCTGTCAACACCACCATTAGGCTGAATAATTTCATCCCCTTGCATTGAGATGTTAGGTGTGTGTTTCACACATCACAAGGTAAACCCCTCCTCACAACACTCTGACTCTTTCCGAAGAGTCAGAGAACACGAGGACATTCGGGGGGACACCTGCTGAATCAGGCGCTTCTACGCCACAGAGTGTGATGGAAACTGATCCACTAATATCAGCCGTGCGGCTATTAGTGGCCTGTACAAACACACTGCCATCTATTAATACTGTAACCTGGCACACACATGCGCTGCTCTATAAATGCACACTCACGCGGTGGCTGTCATACATACCTGATCTGGTTTCAGGACAAACCTTCCCAGCAACACATTATACAAGCATTGGCCCACACATGCAGCCAGACAAACACACACACATTAGTTGGCCATGGCTCTCAGTAAGTGTCCCGTTCAGCAGACACTTGAAAGGACACCCTAGAGAGGGGTTCTTTTCACAGTAATAGTGCCCGGTAGCACTTAGCACGGACCCTGTGGCTCTCTCCCACTGTAGTGAAGGGGATGAGGGTTCTCAATTCCACAGCAGCCCACTCTTCTCATCCCTGTCGAGTGGGAGGACGAAGAGTCTTTCATGGACACAGCACTCCACCGGCTGCACACTCACACACACTCCAAAGCACTCATTCACCCGTCGTCCACTATGGAGTGCGAGATCTCCAATTTGAGTGAACGACCAAGTGGGAATTGACGATGAGTGTGAAATATTTCAGATTATACTCAGATGGTTCACACTCAATACGCTCAACCTGTGCTGCTGCAGCAATGAACACATGGACATGTCCAGCGTACACATACAAATGAGTGACAAATTACTGGATAAACTGGTGTATTTGAAGGTTTTAAGAAGAACATATTAACGGTCCTTTGGCAAACATTCTTCAGGTGTCTCAAATCTAATGGATGGTTTAAACTTTTTACCAAACATATCTTTTATGCTCTTTCTGATCCTAATTCAGATGAGCACTGTTTAATAGTGGAAGTGCTCAAGAGTGCTGTGACAAAAAGTTAGTCATTGTCAGAAACATCTCAACTTCTGCAGTATTGTTAGTGATAGATTTGCATTCCCTACTTCATCCTCATGTTTTTTCCACTTGTCACCAGTCCAAATCAAAAGGCTGAAAATGAAACAAATATCATAGAAATAACCTGACTGTTATAATGCTGGAGAAAGGTCCTTTTGAATCCACCGTCACTCAAGCAAATAAACAAGCAAAAACTAACATGTATTTCTTTTTTTCTTTGCATTTCTTTAAACCAATCATAGCCATCTTGCTCATAGTGTCTTTCATGTGTCAAAGGGGCTTTCCATCCTGAAATTAAATTACTGAATGGTTAAATCCCTGCAAAAGAAAAAGACAAAATACACAACCAGTTTTAACAAAATGATCCAAATTGTCATAAAAACTTATTATTTTCAGTACGTTGTTGCTAGCACTTAAGGTACACACAGAGCTGGTTGAAAAAGTTTCTCAATTACAGGCTTATTCCAACAGACTACTTCCTGTGAGACAAGCAAGTCTGGCTGTTTTGGGACAATATGGTACACATCAGTCCACCTCCAGACGGAAAAAAGCTGAGCGATCATTGTGATATAAACACAACACAGAAACATGATGAACAGGATCAATGTGGCACATGCCACACATTTACACTTTACATGTGAACATTTGGAGCTGTGGATGGACCAGGCATTCATAATGTTTGATCAAGCAGATGAAGCTCCAGCTCAATATCAGCTACACTCAACTGTTGTCAGTTAGAACATTATCTATCAGGATGGCTGAAGAAGAAAAGAGAAATGAAAATGCACTTGACCAAGACTTTGTGGTGAAGAGTGTCATTATGTAACATCTAACAACATCTTCAATTTTCTTCATACCATGCAGGCCTAGAATCAATATGACATGGTCTAGAAATAGTTTCTGAATCTTACGTTGAAGGCCTCCACAAAACTGGACCATAAACCCACCCAGCACAGAATAAATTATAATGTAATAAATTGTAATGGAAGAGTGTTCTTCACCCAAATTCCTGAAGCAAGGTTAAAAAATACAGTCAAAGGCTTTCCAGAAGAAGAGCGGAGGATTTTAGAGCAGTATATTTGAGCGTCTGCATATTTTTGGCAAAGAAATAAATCTGTCACCCTAATAGATGCTGTGCAGTTTCTTGTCTCATTACCAGCTGACTCTACATGGACTGAACACAGTGAAGTCCTCTAATGTTAACCTGAGAATATGCAAGTTCAACATGAAAAGCTCTGAGACCAGACTGACCGTAAGTGGAGCTGTGGTGAAAACCAAACTCTTATCTCCAAAGCGCGTATTTAAGTTAAGACACTATCTTTCAGCAGGATATTTATCTCTCCCCTCCGTCCCTGTCTACCTTTTCACTTCTGTCTTTTTCTCTCATCTTGTCATCCCTCTTGAACAAATCGTGAATATTCTGTTGCCTCTGTGGAATTCCCATGTCCGTGTGCCAACTCAGCATCAACAGCGGAATTCATCACTCGTTGTTTGGCATGGCCAGGATTACGGCAGCATTCCCTGCTGCTCAGTCATGACATAAATTCAGCTCGGCCAAGTGGAGATCTGGGGCTTGTTGGATTTTTTTGTGTGAGTGTGTGTGTGTCTGTGCTGTTTGGCTAAAGATCTAGACAGGATGAGCATAATACTAAGCCGTTAGGAATCAGGAAGATAGTTCCTGGGATGCTTGGGATTCCTTCCGGAAACCTCGCTGTCTGACATAAGGGGTGAGTAAGAGTCCAGCGTGTGTGAAAGTGAGAGTTACTGCAACTATCTCCCCTGTCTGCCTCTTCCTTTTGAAGCCAGAGCTGGCTGTATCTACTCCACTATCCGAGACTAGAATTATGGGACAGTTATTCAAAGAAGCCTATTATGGTATGAGGACACAACATGTTTCTCTCCCACACGCACATGGACGGAGACAGTTACCCTGTCCCAGGTGATAGGAATCAGGCCGTTTCAGCGCTATCAGGCCATTCAAACAACAAGTGATGTGTGGTGTAATGATGCAGTGAATTCCTCGCATACTTAAGTGGTCAGGTTTACTCCTCATGTAAATGACTACAGCAGACAATTACCTAATAGCAGTAAGCAGTAAAATTAAATCGATGATTCGCCAACACGCAAATGAAGTCATGCAGTGGAAAAAAGAAACAAGTCCACAGATGAAAGGAATGCAGAAGGAAAAGTGAAGAGAGCGACGAGACTGAATCTGTCAAATGAAGGAGACATTACAAGTACTCAGAGGCTTTTACGCCTTAATTCCAGTTTATCACAACTTAAGCTCTTGTGTAATGGCTTTACCAGTCCTGGTTACAACTTACTCACCGAGTGTAATGTGGAAATGATGCACAGTCAGACCTGTTTACCTCATCATTTCTTTTTAAGCATATTCACCCCAGTCAGCAGAATAACATTTTGCCATTGTATGACTCTGCAAACTACAAATACAGACAGTTGAAATAATACTGTTTTCAGACACATTCATCTTTTTATTCCTATTTATTCACATCAGCATTCATTCTCCTTTGAAGAGTAATGATTAGATACTGAGTCCCAATTACACTTTACCCACCAAGAATAAATCACACTGTCAAAATAACATCATGGGAAGAGGTAAAAATATCTTATTCCAACTTTATGGGTGACAGTGTATATATAACCTCATTATATTTTGCCACTGATGGATTCATATTTGACTTTTCCTCAATGAACAGAAAGCAGTTGTAGTGGATGATAGATTCAAAAGGACTAACATTTAATGACTTGTTTAGACTAGATGTGCACAAAGAGGCCAATAGTCTTCTCCTCATTCCAGTATGTTTATCTTTCCTTCCTCATGTCGGTTGGTGCCACAGCCACAAGTGTTGTCAGTGCCAAAACATAACCATAAAAATGTTAATAATGCAGCCATATCTTACAGACACAGTCATTATTACAGTCTCATTTTATTCTCTCAACATGTCAAAATCACCATGAGTGGTTAAAACACTATAGCACTGATATACATCAATGTAGAAATGAGGATGCGAAGCTCATTTCTGGTTCAGAAGTGTTGAGATTAACATACAATGACAACTTTTTATGTTGGAGAATGGATCTCGACAGCCTTCTTAATGATTTTAATAATGTTATGGCCAAGACTACACAATTATTTTTAATGACCCAGAATTAACTGGTGGTTTGGAACATTTAGTCTCTGTTTTATTGTCTGTTTATCAGTGTATATCTGTCCCTGCTAGAGCGATTCCGGCCACAGCAGCTGAGACAATAAACGAGGATCAGGTTTACCAGACAGACAAGGGCTGATATTAAAAAGATGCCAGAAGCAGCACAGAGGCACACCTTATGGGACGTCAGAGTGGTTCAGAGAGAAGGAACATGACACACATATCTTACACCTCTCACACACAAAGGGCTCATGGGAGATCAACCAAGATGTGCAGTTGTGGCTTTTCCTCAACCTTACCGCAAAGGGACGTCTCTCCCACTCGTGCACACATATTCTGGCATAAGCACAGACACAAAACCACACATCTATACAGCGCCAGGGTTAGAACAAAGATGTTCACATTGTTTGCTGGCAGTAGCTCATCCATTTATCCAATTGTGATTTGCTGTAAATCATAATCACAAATCCAACATTTGTTTCAGCGCTGGAAACTTGCAACAGTGAAAAATTGTGCCCTTGAGGTCCTTTTTTTTGTTTTGTTACTTACTTGATTTTTTTTTCTCTTTCTGCCAGCTTTGTGTTGCTAATGTGTCCTAACTGCATTGGGAATTTTTTTAATACTCAAAAACTCCTTAGATCCAGAATGTGGTGGAAAGAATCCTCATCGTCACCAGTTCCCACAGCTCACCTACAGTGGCCTATGATGGACAATAGATGCTTTCACTGTGAATGGCTGGCAGCTTATAGGAAACAGGGTGAAAGGATGCTCCTAAACTGGGCTGTAAAGTTGCATTGAGAACCTCATGCATTATTTTTGCCCTCAGTTTATAAAAGTCATTCTCCATCTGACAAAGGACTGTCCAACTTCATAGCACAATTACTTTTCTTTTGTTTGAAGTAAAATTACTCCATGATTTCGCATCATTTCATTTCAACATTTAGATCATAATTCACAGACCCAAGATATTGAGTTCAAAAGAAGCAAACGCAGCATCTAACAGCTGATTAACAAGACTATGCTAATACTGAGGTCATTTTTATGTTTTTCCTGATAAATGGGCATGACTGATCATCTGCGGTGTGTGTCCATGTGTGTGTATGTGTGTGATATCTGTCACTTAGAGGCTCCCAGCACTATTATAACGAGCGCACGGTTGGCATCACACACACAGTCACATTAACCCGTTGGCCCTTTCTGCATTTTCTGTGTTTAGGTCCAAGATTGTGTGTTTGTCCCTTTGTTGCTGTCGTTGCAAATGTGTGTCTATGTGAGTGTGCAAACACTTGCATCTACAGCGAAGCGATGGCTAATGTAAGCGTTTTACTCATGTTTTAATGTCTGATTATGTGCAGTGAGTCAGACAGAGAATGAGGCAAAGTCTTTGGCTCAGAGCTACTTCTTGAGAGCTGCCTCACTCTCCTCGTCCAGCCTCATCATCCATCTTTATCAACCCTGCACCCTCCAGTTTCTGTCCCAAACTATGGCAATCAGTGCCCTGGGAGAAATCAGCCATGCACCAAAAAAACACTCCTCGGTACTCCCACAGTCGCTCAATAAGGACCATTCATAACCGATAATATAAGAAACATTGTGGTTTACACACATTTATGCCAATGTAAGGGTGAGCCAGAGGTGAGCAGCTGTTGAACAAGAAAAGCCCAGAAAGAAGAAATTCAATTTCATATAGAAATCTGGGGAGAAAACAAAACCAAACATTCAGATGCTTCAACTGCAGCTCAAATCTCTGAAGAATTTCATCCAAACCATTATCTTCTCCTTGCTTAAGTCCCTCTATCCTGCTAGAACAAGATCCATGAGTGGCTGGGGCAGATATCTAACCTGGCAAGCATATGTATGTGTGTGTGTGTGTGTGTGTGTGTGTGTATGTGTGTGTGTGTGTGTGTGTGTGTGTGTGTGTGTGTGTGTGTGTGCTTGTGTCTTCCCTGGGCCATCCCAGAGGGGATATGTGCGTCTCGTCTCTGAGTCACAGGCAGAGTCTATGTCTGTGTGTGAGTCCATCAGAACACATCAGCGTCAACATCTCCTAGTTCACCTCAGGCACTTATACACACACACACACACACACACACACACACTTGCATTGTACACGGTTAAACCTCCCCAGGGCTATGTGCTATCCCCCCTACATCCCCTCGAGCTGAAACCTCCGTTCCTCTGCCCACCCCCCCCCACTCCCCTTCTCCTCATCTTTCATGACAGATAGGTCCGTTCACTCACGCTGGACAACAGCAAGCATATGTTCAACGCCGCAACACTGGGAGCTGCCCGACACTTCAAAACACACACATCCACACACTTTTACCGAAAAACTACACTAACTATAATGCTCCTGCATTGTTTTAATTCATTCCCTTTCACAAGTCATCATGTTTCCTGCTATGAGAGGATGCTTACCGCAGCAGTCTACAATAAACAATGCCCTTTTGTATCAGGAATGGCTGTGATCATCTAGCAGTTTGAGAAATATTTAGAGAAAATGCAGAAAAATCACAAATTACTGTGCGTTTTGTCCTGAAAAAAGTTTTTTTCCTGATTTTCTCATGATGAACAGTAGGTATTAAATTGCTATCATTAAAAAAAGTAATAGAGCGACCGCCTCAGATTATGTAAAAATAAAAAGGGTGAAAGTAAAATGGCTGTTATTGTGGGTCGGATTATTCCTGTATAAAAAATTTTAAACATGAGTATGATATAAATAAACAATGAGCATTTGTGATGTAAGTTTTACTTTCTTTCTAGGTTTTCACAATCTGATTGTTTGTGATAATAGACAGAAGGTGAATGGGGAAACAAAGACAGAAACGGGGAAACAGACAAAAGGAGACAGACACAGGGAAGTGAAGAAAGAGAGGCAGGCAGACAAACAGATCTGTAGTCAGATAAGTAGAAACAGGGAGGCGTGCAGCGACAGAGAGGCTGCCTGTGGAGTGGACAGCAGAGCTCACTCTGTCTGAACACTTCAGCATCGCTCTCTGAGCTGAGAGTCATTATTGTTCTATGACACAGATGAATAGTACATGACACATGACCCACACAACTAACTCTCTTACAATTTATCACCTTTTTGGGGGCTTTTTTAAGACCAAAATGTATCTTTTCTGCCGCCTGCAGCGCATTTTTGTTTTTTGTGCATCTTGTTTATGTGAGTGGGTGATTTCAACAACCCTAGCATAGTTCATCACATGAGAGGAGGAAAGGCCATTGTCCTCAATTACACTGCATGGGACAACTGTTGATATTGTATGAAGGACGTGTGTGTGTGTGTGTGTGTGTGTGTGTGTGTGTGTGTGTGTGTGTGTGTGTGTGTGTGTGTGTGTGTGTGTGTGTGTGCGTGTGTGTGTGTGTGTGCAGATGAGAATAAAAGAGAATATAACAACCCCACAGAGCAGAGTGTTAGGTAAGGGCCTGTATGTGGACTTGTGGCCTTGTTTGGAGTAGACTCATTATGGCTTGTTGTGCCTCTTAAAAAATACACATATCCATATTAGGAATGAACAGATTATGGGCCATTCCTGATTCACCAATATTCACATTTTTATGCTTACTGGTATCTGTTTTGGGTTTTGTTGTTTGTTTTTCAACATGTCCCAGCATCAGTTTATTACATTTACGTAAAGTAAGAACCATGTACCCAACTCCTGTGATAACATAAAAAGAAGCCATTTTAATTACTATATTAATATGTTGAAATTCATCCTTCATCAAGTGTTCACTTTAGTTTGAAGTTAATAGTATAGAATGTATACGTTTAATAGTCTGATTTATTACTTGGAAATAACTTTGATAGTTTTGGTTCTGTGTAAAAAGCAAAATTATTTTCTTGTCTATTTCAAGTCAGAACGATGTAAAACTTGGTTAGCAATTTATTTTAGTGTTAATGCAGCTCAAATGAAACTTTACTGTTGGTAATGTAAGTAATGTCAAAGGGAACATAGATACATCATGTTGTTGCACCTGTCTATAGTAACCCTCTGTGACCTCCATTAACACCTCCCTCATGGTAATATGGAACATGGTAATATGGAACATTATGAGTTATAGCCCATCAACAATGAAATAAGCCAAGTAATTCCAGTTCAGTTTCATACCTAATCGCCGTTGTTGAAATGTTTTTGAACTGTACTTCATTTGATTTGACAATTGTCTTAAAGGTATCAGCCCAGTTTGTTGGTTTTTCATAAAGATGATGTCATGATTTTTATTTTTGCAGCTAACATATATGGGTTCCAAATACTGACTAACTGTCTGTTTGGTCACCATTAATCTGTATTCTATCAGACAGACAGATCCCTAATCTGGACACACTCCCTCACTACAAATGAATCAGTGTGTTTTTCTACCACATGGAAAATCCTGGTGCATGTTGAGTGGGTTACAAAGTAGCATCCCAATGTCTCAATCCATTGATTGTTCTGTGTTCCTGTTAATAATTTCCAGTGTGTATGTCCGTGACTATTCCTGGCATGTGATTAGGAGTTTTGTGTAGACAGAGCTGTGCGTAGGGGAAACTCTCTAACCCTGGCTAAGCTCTGGGTTTCCGGTTCATTCTCAGCAGCTCTGCTGACTGAGTGGAAGTCACCCTTGGCTTCTCCCTCATCTTTGTTGACTCACTGGGCAGGCAGCGTGTATGTCCACAAAAATAGCAGGGGGATCCTTTGTGCGTATGAGGTGTCCTCATGATGCACTGGCATAGTACCACTTAAGCACCTTAGAGCTGGGAAACACTGGGATTGCCTGGCCTATCCATCCAGCAATAATTGGATCAGTGTGTGTCCGACGAGGCCCGGCTGCCACTAACTAATGTTCTAATTGGATTAGAGAGTGTGGCTGTGCATGTGTGTGTCGAAGGGTTTCCCTAGTTTACCATGACCCAAGTGTGTATCCTCAAGCTTTAGTTGTGCCCAACGTCACTCTACGACACTGCTGTCCGGTCGCCGTTGTGACCCGATGACTGATTTTTTCCTGCTGCTACGGCAACACCAAGCATGATATTCCATCAGCAACACAAGCATGATGTCATTAAGGATAAGAGGGAAGACTCAGACAGGAAAAGCCTCATTTACCTGACAGGATCCAACTGAGCCAGTGGGTTATAGTCGCTAAGTCAAATCAAAGTGTCGAAATGTGGAATGAGACCCCACTGACACAGTGAGTCCCTTAACTGGATTACATAACACAATCACTGATATTTTCTGCTAGGATTTAAATAAACAATAACTATTTATATAACAAAAGAATAACTGCTACACCTGCTAACTGAATAACTTTTTCATCACATTTTTCCACAATTCTGAATTTCATCGACTATTAGCAGGGTTTTCCAAAAGTTTACAGGAAACTAGACAATGCTCTCTGTGCTAAAGGACTGTGGAGGTCTTAAGTTGCTTTCACACCTACCTCATTTGTTCCAAACTTGGACTTTTCAGTTTATTCTGAGCCAGATTCACAGTTGTCAAACCTATCCCAGTCCACTGTGCAGACCAAACAGCAATATTTGGTCCAACCAATGAAAGAGCTGATTTCAGTCTAGATCATTCTGAACCATGGTTCTAAAAATAATTTTTATGTTGTTCAATTACACAAGTATATTGTTGCCAAAATCATACAAAAAACACATGGAAGATGGAAGAAACTATAAATGAGGAGAATTAACAGTAGATGACGACAGGATGTTTTTGTCTGCTCCCAGGATTATGATGTGAAAACTAACAAAAAAAATTCATGAACTTTGGCTCAGACCTTAGTTCAGACTTTCAGGTTTGAAAACACTCAAAGTTGCATGAATGTAGAGTTTGAGGGGTTTTGCACAAGAAAATTCTACATTTTTCATTAAATTTTTTATAATTTCACCTCGTTTTGAAGCATTATCGTACCATACTTTGTACAGAAACTTCAAAAGCTGGAGCTGAGAGCAAATAAAATCTTGCAAAAAAAAAAAAAAGTCCCTAGGGAGTTAAATGTAACAATTACTTTACATTATTTTGACTTCGATGGTACACAAAATGCCCTGGGTGCTGAACCTAAGCCTTGTAATGGTAAGGATCAGGGTTAGTGGTTTGTTTATTTTTTCATTCCACACTAACAAGGTGCCACAGGTGACCCAGCATCCTTTCCTAGTCCAAAGTCATGCAGGTTTGGTAAGTTATTGTATGAGTGATGGAGTATGGCTGTTACATTTCCACAAAATCTAGGAATCTAGGGAATATAAGAATAAATATATCAGCTTTAGCTAAAATGTGTTAAGACCTGAACAAATAATGGGCAACACAAAGACTCAGTATTACATACACCACACGTATCACAGACAAAATGCTCTTTAACTGCACAACTAATGAATTGTTAGTTTTGCTTCAGGCAGCAGCATTTTTGAGGCTTTACGCTGTCAGAACTCCTGCAACCTTGATGTGCATGTGAAAGTTTATGTGAAACAGCCCTCTGTGTGTCTGTATGGTCTTTATAATGGATGCGTTGACAACAACAGAAGTGTGTAATTAGAATAGCAGGACAACTGACAAGCTTTTACTGTGTTAATTAGCTTCACCAAGGTGATAGTGGCCATGTACAGACCTTGCACTAACTTCTGTCCTTAAGATATCTGACCTTCAGTGTCCCACTCTAAGTAGATCTGTTCACTCCTGCCATTAAAATGTATCAGCTCGCGTTTCTCATATTATCACTTGCAATTGAATGTCCCCGCTTGATATACTAATAAAGCTAAACAAGTTCAACAGGCTGGATTTGAACTATTTCTTTGTAAATGTAATTAACTGTTTCTTGCATGACATATGCTTTGATATAATTGAATCCCCAAGCACTTTGAATATGTTTATGAATTTCTGTTGTGATTGTGTAACCTATGAATATTGTACTTTCTAATGTATCTTTGTGCCCTTTGTGGGAATTTCAGATGTCTTTAAAGCACTTTAATCTGACGCGGTTGGCACAGAATATGTCAGCTGTCCTAAGAAACTGTGCACATATGCGACCACCTCCAAAAGCATCTAATGATCAGATCTGAATGAATCCCATCGCGTCCTGAATGTGTTCATTGGAGTTGTCCACATCTACACAGATTTCCCAGGATGGATGTCACTGCCTGGTCTGCACAGGGTCTTTGTTGCACCTCTGTCTGCCTGATTGTCATAAAACTCGGTGGAGGGGTAAAGCAGGAGCCAAGGATGAAATCTGGATTTTTTTCCATATTGTTGAAAATGCGAGGTAAGACCTTGGAGGACGTCTCCACCCTACCATGTGCCCTTCTATTGACAAAGCGTTAAAGCTGAAACTCAAGCAGAAGTCCCCTTTTATCACCCAAACTATTCTGAAACTTGTTTGCTCCTGTGTGTTTGCATGTGGGCGAGCGAGTGGGGGGCAGGTATGCTGAATACTGAATGAGTCAATCCATAAGCCTCATCGACAGAAAAGCTCCTGTTCCTCAACTGGAAAAAGCACTGGAGGAGAAACACTCAAACTGGACATCCTCAGAGCACACACACAACCACAGCAGGCAGACAAAGCCATCAATACGGAATTTAAGCCAAGGGAACATCTGATAATGTAATAAGCGGAAGACTAAAGCAAGACTAGTTTGTACATAAAACTTCACTGCACTGGGGTTTCAGCCAAAGTCAAAGTCATAAGACCAGTAGCCTGGCCATCCCAGAGAGAGGAGATTACACATCACATGTTACATTTCTAGAAACAAGTATTAAAACCAGGTTATATCTCCAGAACTTTCCAACTGTTGTACAGTTTGACATGTTCATGGTGACAAGACAGGGTTAAGGTAAAACACTGAACACTTATTACCTCCCCTTCCTCCAGTAAAACCACTAATGGTTACTTTTACACATTTTTGGGGTACAAATTAACATTCAGTAACTAACACTCTCCTCAGTACTTTCACACTCCTCACAAAGTAAAAAAAGAGTAAGCTGACAACACAGTGTTTTGTGCCTGAATGAGCCACGAAGGAGGATATGGTTTAAATACTGATGACTGCTGCTTCATTGTGTGTCTGTTCTCATGTGTGCTAGTGTGTTCATTTGTGTTCATAAGCATTGCATGTGCCTTGTTACTGCAGATCTTTTATGGCACGCTAATTAAACATTGATCTGAACTGTCCAGGAAGCAACATTGCACTGACAGGAATTCAACCACAGGGCCATGACTTTCAGGTCATTATCAAACTCTGCATAAGTACAGAAGGATCAAATCAAGGTCCCTGTAACCCCTCTACCTTCTGACACTACACCTTTGATTCTAAACCCCATGACGATAAGCCTCATTCATTCACACATCAATCAAACCCACTGTCCCCCACACACATGCGTACAAGTCCACAAACACTAAATCCATGGGCGATCAACAGTAATTAGGTACAGGACTGTGCCTGTCTTCTAATATTCTCATTCAAAAGAACACAACCTCAGGCTTTGAATGTCTGAATTATCTAAACCTAAGTGGCTTCATTTAGGAGGTGAGCATCAGTGCCTTCCAGCGGTGTGTGTTATATACATGCATGTGCATGAATTGGAGGTGCAATTTACTTTTTCCTCAAGGAGGTGAGACAAGGTAAATAAATGCCCATACAGCTTTGACAGAGGCAGCCTGCTGAGACAGAAAACCTGTACTGTACTGATGTTTCACTACTTAAACCAGCATATTTTACTCCCACTGTTGTGATCATAAAATATAATAATCATCAGAGTTTATTTTATTCTGTGTAATTTTAGTACAAATTATATAATGAGCTCAGTTCAGATATACTAAGAAAAGGAAATGTAAAACATCAGTACACATTGCTTTAGGTTCTAAATAGTGGTTGAAAATTGATTGTAAAATTTGTCATTTAGGTGACATCCTTTTTCTACCTCAAGAAAGTTATAAATGACTAAACAGTTGTAAAGCTGCTGCAGTCATACTTATATATAAATCAGTTCCTTTTGTGTGGGATGTTTGACATCATTTGGAAAGATATTTAACTGCTTCACTCCTTTGGAAACAGGATGTTTTTATCAATTATCTCCAAAAACAGGTCTCAGTGGGCCCACTGAGACCCCTCAACACTGTGGCCCACATGCATATAAGCACACATATGCACTCCTACAAAAAAACACTCACACATTCATAACTACCTCAAAGACGCACAGCCTTTGCCATTGAGAAGGAAGCCTCAGCCAATCAGAAGAAGGAGGGCAACAGAAGAGGAAGTTAGTGTGGTCACACTGTATGTTATCATCATCAGCGCTGACAGAAATAGCTCTGTCAGAGAGTAAACAACACATCCCATTCATAAAAAAAGAAAACAGCCAGCGAACGCCTACTCCCCTACAGTGCAGAGAGAGGGGAAGCAAGAGATAAAGACAAATAGACAGACAAGAGTGGAGAAAGACGGATACTGTACTGAGACAAAAAAGACACGGAAATACAGACGCAGACAAAAAGAAAGTGACAAATGAGTAGCGTGGGGCCAAAATGTGAAAAAGGAAGACTGATGATGACATCACATCCTCGTCACAGTTGGTTCCAGTTCTTTGGTTTGGAAAACACCAGAAACCTACGTCACGTGGTGAGACACCACTTTCCAACTCTCAGTCTCAGTTAGGCACATGCACATGCAGACGCTCACAAACACTTGCATACACGCATTAATGTACATGTATGTACTATCACACATATACATATTGTACACCGTAAACGCTCATAACACAGCACTCTGCGCATC